>NW_025927604.1:2210622-2550622 GCF_022837055.1 Prionailurus viverrinus
AGGCATGAGACGGCATAAATACCTTTGCAGACACAAAGAGAAAAACACAAAGTAAAGATTATACTGACCTACAAGATGGCATCTTAAGATTATGTCCCCAGTTCCCAAACCAGTCAAACAATCCAGGAGAGACCCTGACTTTGTCCAGTTGCGCCTGAATGTCATCCATTGGTTCTAAGAGTCTGTGAGAATTATCAGTAATATTGAAACAACACATGTCAGGGGATCTCTCATAACACAGGTGATGGAGAAGCAGTAAGGAATCAACAGTGGTTCCATTCTCCAAGAGTCTGGCCCTAATGTTATTTAATTTTTTATTTAAAGCATCTAATGCTTGTGAGGTGTTATTTAGAGCTTTGCTGAATATAAACAGGCGGTTTGCTTTATCTCGAGGTATAAAACGTTTTCAAGACCTGGGAGTCCTACCAGAGAAAGAGTCAAGGCAGCTGTTTACCATTATTAATTTGCAAATGTTTTGGTATGCTGAACCTGGGTATTATTTTATAAAGTAGAGTTTTTATTGCTTCTTGTGCCTTTTCCATTTCTTTAAAGGGAAGGCCTCTACTCAATTAATAAAAGTATCAACTCATACCAACAGATGTTGGCATTCCTTTGACCTTGGCACGAGTGAGACCTCATTGTCACTCTTCCCTGGACAGCCTCCAGTTCCTTGATTGCCTGGGAGAGCAAGTTTGGGGTGGAGAGGATTATTTTTAAGACAGACTTCCCAGGCTGATACTACTTGCTGAAATGTCCTTGACAGATTCTTCCCAGTAAACACACTTTGGGCCGTTTGATAAGTTTTATCCCCCCGATAAATGAAAGGCCTGATGCCGGGCTTTAATGATCTTTTAGCTCTGTTAGCTCGGTAATTGTAATTGCCCCTTCTCTGTTTGTAACCATCTGAGGGCTGGAGACAGCGTCCATGAGTCAGACCCCAGTTTATTTCCTTGGAAGAGTAGGTGGGATTGAGTCTCCTTTAAAAATTGATATAGCAGGCAAGCTATTTTCCTGAAGCCTGGTATCTACAGCCTACAATGTCCAGTAATGTCCCAAAACTCACACAATTGTTTATCTATCCTGGAGTTAGTAGCACTATAGTCTCTAATTCAGTTATAATGTCCCTTCCTAGCAAGGGAGTAAGGGTCTCTGGCATTATCAGGAAAGAATGAGAAAAAAATTAGTTTTCCCCATATGCATTCCAGGGACAGAGAGAAAAATTTAGTTATAAGTTTTCCGGAGACAGAAAATTATGTTGTATTTGGACGGTTGGCCAGGAGTGGAAAGGAGGACAGAGAAGGTAGCTCCGGGATCAAGAAGGAAATGAACCGGCCTTTTAGTTACCTGAGTTTTCCAGTTACCCAAGGTTATGGGCTTCCGATAAACAGCCGGTTCTGGGGAGCCACCCTGAGGAGCCCCAGGCCCCATCAGTCCCTTCTGGGGACACTGGTTATCTGAGCCCTGCAGATGGGGATCCCCGAGGGCCTTCAGACCTCCAGGGACTGTCTGCACACAAGGGGCGTGGCTTGCGGGGCCTTGACTTCTGTTGTCCCTTCTGAGGGCAGTCTCATTTCCCGTGCCCTCACTGGCCACATAAGTGGCATTTGGTGCCAGGACATCCAGAAGTCTGGTCTGACACAGTGCATGAGGCCGAGACTAAGGCCTCAGATTTTTCTTAAGCCCCCTTTCCTGTTTTCTTTTTTATTTTGATCTCGGTTGTAACCTCCCCGATTGGCAGCTCGTAAGAGCTCCTCCAGGGCCCCTTCCGGGCCAACAGCTGATTTTTGCATTTCCTCTGAATATTTAGGACTGATTGAGTGAAAAATTTGTCCTTTAAAATTGTCTCAGCCTCAGGGGTGTCATATATTTATATTTAAATATATGAGTTTATATATTTAAATTTAAATCTCATATATTTAATGAGAGCCTCCCTCAACCTCTTCAGGAAGGCCCTCGGGCTCTCACTCTGTGTTTGTAAAACAGTGGCTTAATTCAGCATAATTTAAGGGCTTAACCTTAGACCTCCTTAACGTCTCTAAAGCACAAACTTGGAAGTGGGGGCCATGCAATTTCTCAATGGGATGGGCATATTCCCAATTAGGATCTTGGGATGGAACTTCTTGGGCCCCCGGTAGGAAACCGGAAGTTCCTTATAGGACCGCCAGCCCCATGAAAATTAATCAGTTGTTGTTGTTGTTTTTTCTCAGAGTTTATGGATCAGAATCGTCCCAATTTTTCAGAATGCACCCCACAGGAGTATTGGCCTTGGTTGGGGAATTGCCCAGCTACAGGAAAAGGAGGAAGAGGCATCCCTTATCTTAATTTTCCATGGCTGGCCAGGAGAAGCCTCCTGTCCTGACCCTGATAGTTGGACAGCAGAAGAAGCCTCATCTCCTGGCCCTGCATTCTGGCTGGCTGTGCGACTGGCAGCCAAAAGCTTTGTCAGTCTTGCAAGGTGCTGGGAGCAGTCGCTCTCATCCAGGCTTGACCCTACCTCTGAGAGCTGACCTGGGCTTCCCTGATTTCTCCTATCCCTCCGTTTTCCACCTGCAGGACTTCGGGGGTACCGACTGTGACCAAGCAAGACTTCCCTGGTTGTAGAAGGATGCACTTTCATTTTGGCCCAACAGTAATTGTCTTTAGAAACATATTTTAAAAGGCCGGTCAAAACCATTTTTTGTAAGGATAAAATTGGCCATCAAGGGGGGGCTAAGTGGGCCAAAGTAGAGATCTATTCCCTTGCCCTTTTCAGCAGAGCCCACAAAAATATGTTCCAGCCATGTGGATAAACATGTATACGATGTGTACATATTATTACAAATTGGCAGACACTGGGCTAAGCATAGCAAAATGGCTCCTACGTATTCCAGTAAAAGCCCCCTATATATCATAGTTGTCGATCCCCTATGTGGCACAGGCATCCACTCCCATGCTAAACAGAAACAACAAGACGTGGAACATTTGGAGTCCGGCAGTGAGGACATTGTCACCGTCTCCCCAGGCTTTGGATCAAAGCAGGGGCAATTTCAACCAAGGCCTGAGTAAAACAACTCAAAAGGGCGTGCTGTCCTGCCCTTTTGGTTAAAATCATATTTTTCCCCCATCTTTTTAGGCAGACAAAAGGGGAAAAAAAGCTTTTGTTTACCTCTTGTTTTTAAATCAGAAGCTTACCAACAATCCAAGAAAACTTTGCTTTTTTAACAGAGAGTAAAGCAGAATTTTAATCTTATACTAGTGTATTTTTAAAATCCATTTATTTTAACCTTAGTCCATCCTGACCACATATAAAATTTCTTTCCAAAGATTTCCTTTCACAAACCTTCTACAACTTTCCTTTGCTTTGAGATTGTGACCTAAGCCCTTTTTTTCTCCAAACAACCAGTCTCATTTGGGACAAAATTACTTTCTTTAACCTTCAACAGAAATGTATTCCCATTCCTTTTATCTTTCTTACGTATCTCCTACTTTTCTACATACGAGTTTCTTTCCTTATTTTTATCAGTGTTAATTACATTTAGCAGAATTTTAACTCTTAGAAACCTTAGTCTCCAGTGAAAACTAAGTGGTAACCAATTGTGGACTATCTGTTACATTGGAATTTTTTTAGATGGCAAACTTATGAATCCATTAAACACAAAGAATTTTTGTTACAGATCTAAACAATCTTAGTTGGTTAGTTGGTTAGTTGGTTTTTTAGCAACCTGGGTAGGGTTTTGGAACACTTCTATATATTCATCAGGGTTATCTGAAAACTTGCCCAGGTCCTTTTGATTTGCTTAGAATCTTGCAAGGAAAATGGAACCTTTATGGGGCCAAATACACCCTGAGGCATTTCAGTCAATAGATACTTTGAACAGGACTTGATTTTAGGGGGAGAATTTTTTTTTTTTTTTTTTTTTTTTTTTTTAATCCCTGGCAATCCTGGATAAGGAGGGCATGAGGGTGTAGCAGGTGGCTCTTCCTGAGGAGAGGCCTCAGGAGGCAAGTCTACAAATTCTTGCCTTTCTTGGCCCCTTGAAGGCAAAGAAAGCCTGCACATAAGGAACTTCTGACCATTTACCCTCTCCTCTACAACATAGATCTACCTGTAAGATAGTACTGTACGGAACACCTGCCTCAGGAGGCCAGGGCTCTCCATCCTCCAAGAGAAACTTCAGACGCCTCTTTAGCATTGGCGGGTTCAGGATTAAGCCCTGGCCTGGATCAGACTCCCTAGGAAGTCTGACGCTGCCTTAAGCTGAACGAGGTGACAACAGAAGCACAGATTGGGGCTCAACACTCACTTCAGCCCTTTGATCAGGTAGGAACCTTTCCTTCCTTTGTCTCATTCACACACAGTCCACACAGCAACTCCAACCTGCTGCCCAGCACCCAGCACCTTAGAATTGGGGCTTTGTTCCTCACTCCTTATGGAACCATTCAGGCACCTCTGGAAGTTGATCAGGCTCCCTTTCTTCTTCTTAGGGGCAGATCAACCAAAATGAACCTGGGTTCTTACCAGTCTGATGGGTGGCGCTTGCTGAGCTGGTTCCTGGGCCTCACGGGTTCCATTGCACACACACAGGGTCCTCATCCCAGAGCGCCAGAAGGCTAGTCTCCTTTGGATCAAGTGATCCGCTGGTGCCAGGTGAGGTCACTTCTCCCGGGGCTCCAAGGTTCACACACCGACGATGAAGGAGGTGGAAATGCACTGTCTCTGAACCCCAATGTGAGCCCCCATGAAATGTAGCAGGATTCTTGCACAGAGAGTCAGGACACTGAGGCTCTTCTTTTCAGGAAGCCCCTTTATTTGTGCAGGCACAGGCTCCGTGGGCTAAAACTCCAAAAAGGCTGATCCCCAAGAGCAGTGGGATGTAGCCTTTTATGCAATTTCTATTTCTTTGTCTCCCATATATGGTGACACATATAGTCTGATTGGACATAGTCCAAGTTACAAAGTTGTGTCAGAGTTATGCACACGTGGATAGGTGTTGATTGCATCATGTTGCCTTCCTTGGTTCTGAGGAGGCCTCAACCACATTCCTTAAGGAGGGGCTCTACCACAGTTTAAATAATCCTATGCTCATGGGTTCCTGTTATCCCCACAGAATAACAAGCACAAAGGTTGTGCATACCTGTGCTATTGTGACAATTTCTCTGAAGTTTACCTCAAGTTGTCCAGTTTAGGAAAACAACATTTAAAGACTATCAGAACTAGAATTTGACGTCTACAAAGGTGCATTATTAAAACATAATTTTTCTCTCTAACAACCCTCATTTCCAGAGATAGCCAAATATAGATTAGTTTGTTTGTAAAACAAGTTCAGTTTTAACAGACTTGGCCTAATTATTTACATAAGCTCAGCAAGAGTAATGACTGATCATGTAGATCTTTTAAAGTTTGATTTGCTGGAACTTTTCATAAGGAATCTACATTGAACTTTTTAGTAGCCTCCCCAGGCCAGAAGCCAAGCCAAATATTTGCCATCAGACATGCCTGCAACATCTGTAGATTTGGGCGAATTCATTCTATGAGGTCCCAAAGATATCCTGGGTTCCTGCACCTGCCAGGAAGTGACCTTCTTTACTCACCTGCTGAGGGTGCTGGGAACTCTGTCAGCAGGTGTCAGGCCAACATTTCCAAGGGGCTTTATTGGCATCAGGCTTCATAAAGTCAATCTTAGTTCTTTAGAGTTGTCTGGTCATTTCTGAGTCTATGCATGTATCTCACATTTGACGTTCCAGTCTGGGTCTTGGTAAAATAACCAATGTTTCCAATGGTGTCTGATTCCAAGGAGAAGATTCTCATTGAACTTATGCAAATAACTGTAATTGCGATGGAAGAAAGAACACTCCCGGAGTTTGTGAATTCCAAAGTGTTTAGGTAGAGAAAAGTTAAATGCTTTAGTTTGTTTACAGAGGAATATGTTATCCTATTATTGTATGTCATGGATATCTTGAGAAAGTTTCCTTAATATGGAAGAGCACATATTGGAGCACCGGTAAGATTTCCAACAAAAGTCACAAAACTGTAAGAAAAAGGCTCAAATATGGACATGATTCAAGATCTGATGAGAGTTCCTTAGATGCAATTGACAAGGAAATTCACTTTCTGTGGCACACAACACTTACATAATCGGAATATTAAGTGATGACCTTATATCAGAACATGTTATAAGTAGGAATTGCACATAATCTCTAGAATAGTTATAGCATTTACTCAAATGTAACCTAAAGTTTACCATTATTTGACAGGGCTTTCCACTTAACATACCAAAGAAAAAGGCCTAATTGGTCAAAAAGACTTCATTTATAATATAAGTCCTAGTAAGGTTTGTTAAAAACCTTAGAAAGTTATAGAGCACATTCTAAATAGTATTATCAATCGTTATAAATCTTTATTTATTTAACCAGGATGGCAATATGAGATTTCTGAAGCAAATATGTAGGGTTAGATAGCGGTTAGCAAAACTTAGCTCCTTTGACATTGAGAAGTTTTAACTAAGCAATCAAAGACTTGATAAAGACGAAACCTAAAGCTTTTGTATTTCAGGTGGGCAAAAGAGAAAAAAAAATTGCATATTATTTTTTATTAAGAGCAGATCAGGGTGCCTGGGTGGCTTAGTCAGTTATGCATCTGACTCTTGGTTGCAGCTCAGGTCATGATCTCAGGCTTCGTGGGTTTGAGCCCTGGGTTGGGCTCTGCACTACCAGTAAGGAACCTGCTTGGGATTCTCGCTGCCCCCCCTCTCTCTCTGCCCCTCCCCACTCATGTCTTCTCTGTCTCTCTCAAAATAAATAAATAAACTTAAAAAAAAAGAGCAGATCAACAATCCAAGAAAACTTTGTCTTTTGAACAGAGAGAAAAGCAGAATTTTAGCCTTATACCAGTGTATTTAAAAAATCCATTTATTTTAACCTTAGTCCATCCTGACCACAAATAAAATTCCTTTCCCAAGATTTCCTTTGGAAAGTCTTTTGGACTTTTCCTTTGCATTCAGATTTTGTCCCAAGTCATTTCTCTCCAAACAACCAGTCACATTTCGGACAAAATTATATTCTTTTACCTTCAATAAAAATGCATTGCCATTCCTTATATCTTTCCTACACATCTCCTACTTTTTTACTTACAGAGTTCCTTTCCTTATTTCCATCTGTCTTAGTTACACTTAGCGGAATTTTAACTCTTAGAAACTTTAGTCTCCAGTGAAAACTAGGTAATAACCGATTGTGAACTGTTACACCAGAATTTTTTAGATGGCAAGTTCATGAGTCAATTAAGCACAAAGCATGTTTTCCAACAGACCAAAATATCCTTAGTTTCTCTGCAATGAGAAGTCAAAAGCAGATAAGCCTTATCTTTAGTAATCAGTGCTTTAGCACTTCATCTCATTTAGAAAAGACCTAGATGTCCAATGAATTTAATCCCATTTATCATGCAAGCAAAACTTTAAAGTTTCAGGTTACCAAAGATTTTGAAAACTATCTTAATTACCCATGAAAACTTTGAGACAGAATTAACTATTATTCTAAGTCATCTTTTTGCTAACAAATTACAACAGAGATAGCATGAGCTTATTTGAACTTTAGCAAACCTAGGTAGAATAAAAGTTTCATATTTAATGCTCATAACTCTAAAGACACATCGATCTTAATTAAACCAACAAGCTTGAATTAGTTTAAACACCAAATATTTTCCACTTGGGTCCACTTAAGAGACAATCAATATGTTCCCCATTGTCAGTTTTTACCTGGGACATCAGTGGGGGAATCTGAAGTGGGTGGTCCAAGGCGGTGCTCTTTACTTCTGATGTGGAGGGTGAACTCGGAGGGTGGGAGGAGGAACGATGGTGCCCAAGGCACTGAGAATGGTAGAGGAACCCGTTATGCAGGCCACCCCCAAGGTGGTGCAGACACAGGAGGAGGGGGAGAAGAAGGCAGAAGAGATGAGGTGCTAGCTGACGGCAGAGAAAGAAGATTCCTGGTTCTAAACTTGTCAGCTGGAACAGAGGGGCACATACCACGTTTTTGTTTTGTTTTATTTTCCACTGGCTAGTGGGATTAGGCAGTGCATGTCAGGGTGGAGAAGACCAGGAATTTCCCCAAAACAAAGAGAGTTCTGGCAGCTGCTCTGCTTGGGAATATTCCTTAAAGTCCACCCCCCCCACCCCGCCCCGGGGTAGACTAACCAGTTGGCTCCAATGAGAGCCATTAACCTGGGAAATGAATGAGGGAGAAGCCACCACTATTAGTAACAGTGAGAGAGTCAGCACCCCTTCATCAGGGATGGCCTTTTTCCTCCAACAACTGAGTTCTATCAGGAGGAGGCCTGCTAGACATTCAATATCAGGAGGGAGTTTACTAGCCAAGCATATTCAGACAAAAACATTCTGCAAAAGGCCTTGATATATGGGTCCTGATTTAGAGCCATGAAGTCCTGGACCAAGGGTACATCTGTTCATTTGCCGTTTCCTGCAGAAGAGATCTTACTGCCAGATCCTGTTATGGGCATGCAGTGTTACAGAAGATAAGTCCTTTCCCAAATTTTGCAGTCCAAATTGCAAATCCAAAACTGTGAGTTAAAAGGCATCCAAAGGGAGAGTTCCTGGGGACTGAAGAGAGAAGGTCCATTACCACAAAAATCCCCCTGCCCATGACTCCTGAGTGGCATCCCACTCACAGGATATGTCAGAGGTTCCTGAAGTGTCAAAGCGACCCAAGGCCGCTTTAATTCATTATTATATGAATAAATAATTCATTTATTATATGAATAAAATCCATATGATCACCGCTGCCATTAGAGGCCCATGTAGGAGGGAGGCCTGCCCTCCCCTCGCTTCCCCACTGCAGTCTAGACAATAACTGGGTGCTGGTATATGGAGCATGTGTGCCTTGAGGCAATGCTGCATTGTACTGTGGCTTGCCTTGCTGAGAAGGCCACAAAGAACCCACCATTTTTAACTCATGGAAAACACTGGAAAAGTTTTAAAAAACCAATTATGTAGTTGAGGACAAAGATGGAAAACAGTAAAGCTAGAAATCCATCATGATCTAAGCAACATTCCAACACATGTAGTCCCTACTGTCAACTTCCTAGGAAATGGTCCCAAGTTGGGTTTTAATTCAGTCAAGTACTGGTTTTGGCTGGTTCTGAACAGAGGTCCTGTGGCCAGAAGCAGCTAGACCAGGGATGTGGAGAGGATCGTATTACATGAATGAGGAGGAAACCTCATACAGGAGTCTTAAGATTGGGAGCCATGCTAGTGCCTTAGGTGATTGTCCCATGCCCAAGACAGACAACTTTGTATAAGGACAGGAATGAAGAGAGGGGATCAAGTTTCTGGGTCTTATTACCATTCTGGCCAGGGTACTAACTTCCAGCCAAAAGGCAGGCTTTCTCCTCCCCATAGAGTAGCCATGGGCTAGAGGATTGCAGCCTGAACAATCGACATAAAAGCATTCCAGTAAGACCAAACTTCTCAAAAAGCCCCTGAAATGAGAGTTAATGAAGAGAAAGTACTCACCAAGACTGCACCGCTCAGAGTCCAGATGAAAAGACTCATTACCCCACATTGGGCGCCAAATGATGAAGTTTTAGGCGATAGGGTTTGGAGCTGATGGCCAAAAAAAGAATTCATGAAGATGTCTTTGATGCAAAAAGATGATTTTATTAAAGCACAAGGACAGGGCCCATGGGCAGGAAGAACTTCCCTGGGACCATGAGGAGACTATTTGGGAGTTGGGGTAAATAAAGTCTAGGGGAAGTTTCCAGTGAGATTTTCATATGCTACAGACTTCCAGGACACTGGAGGCCTGGCTATTGTCAGGCTAAGGTTGTTTATGCTATGCTATGCTCTATGCTCATAGAGTATATGCTCATAGCTATGCTATGCTATGTCCTAGCAAAGCATTAGCATTAAGACAGTAGGGAGTTTCTGGAGAAAGGTTTTATCCTGCCAGCCTCAAGTATTTGCCAGTGGGCTGCAGGTTATAAGGAAATTTAATTTTATTTGCCATTTCCTTCTGCCTCTGTTTCCCACATCAGAAGGCACATGAAAAGGCATTTAGCACAGACTCTGGGATGAAAGGATCAAAGACAGTGATGAACACATCACACAGGCTGGTCAGTACGAGCTTTGGAACATGAGTGTGACTACAGGAGTCACGAGTGGGTAACTTCGGCCAGCTACGTGCTGGGACACACACCTACGATGTGCCAGGCACTGCATCCATGCTGACTGTCCAGGAGTGACCGGGAGAGAGACAAACCCTCCCCACTGGACTTGCAGTGGTATGGGGCTAGACCGGAAACCGGTTTCTGGAAGCATTTAGAGAAAGTGCGCACCGTGAGACAACTGCCAGATGTTTATATGAACACACGCACCTTTGGTCCCTGCGATGGTGATGCTTCCCAAGCTCCTGGATGGCTCCTGACATTAGCTGTAAGATGCTCAGAAAGTCTTTGCTGATTAATTTCCTTAGAACAGAAACCTGAATGTCTTGGGGTATGTGCTCTCCTGACTTGACTAGTTCACAGTGCTAATTGGTGGCCTGTGTGGAATTCAAACCTACGTGTGAACCTCCAAAACACAACTCATAACCACTAAACCTCCACCAGCCACACCTCTGCCAGCCGCACCCCCAGGGCCTCTGGGGTGTATGCTGCCCACACCACGAGGCAGCTCGAGCCTGGCTCCTCAGATACAGCCTGGGAACACTGGGGCTTCATCAACTTTCTCTGAATGCCTGGGATCACAGGACGCTTGGCAAGCAGAGGCACACACAGGTCTCCGCACACCTTTCCACCTGCGAGTGGGAAAGCAGAGGTGGAGGCATGGTGTGTAACTAATCGAGCTCAGAACTATCATTAGAATCTTAGTTTCTTGATTTCTACTGCTCTTTGCCGCTCCTGGGATGGTCAGTACTTGTTGTTTGTCAAGGTGCAGAAACCAGACCACAGCAGGGAGCACGGAGAGTGAGGAAGAAAGAGGGTGTGCTTGGCACTCCCTGGAGCCTTCAGAACTGGGTCTGGGCAGGTGGGACTTTTATTTGGTCTTACACAGTTTCAAGTCTTCTTGGGCTCAGCACAGAGAAACTATGTACATTATACGAAAAGGAATAGTCTAGAAGGAGTAGGAGCCTCTGCAATAGCGACTTACATTTTAGACGTTTCTTCAATATTAGGACATTCTCACCTGGGTTTATCCCACACCCCTTCCCCACCCACCTCAGGAAGAGCACCCCTGAGCGGAAGGGCCTGGAACATGACACTACACCCAGACCTCCTGATCGTCCTCTTCTGGCAGAGTAATTGTTTCCACGGCGCTGCTCCTCAGAGCCTCACGGGAAGAAATCAGCTGATTTCCACTGCCTGGTAATATAAAGGTGCAGGTCTCAGCTGAGCCTCGTGCTTGCAGGAAGACGACTCTCTTGTTTGCCCAGACCCGCCTGCAGCTTGCTCTGGGATGATGCCTCCTTATGCCCTCTCCAATTTATTCCACGCCCAACACATTTCTAGGAAGCAGGAAACACTAAGGAACTATTGGCGCAACAGAGACTGCCTAGAAGTATGATTAAACTAGTGTGTTTTTTCCCTTTCACTCTCCGCACTTGTGATCTTTCCTGTCCTTGGGCAGAAGTAGACACAGATATACACACGCACACACACATCTACATGCAGACACGTATTTGTCGTTAGATCCCTTAAGTTTCTCTTACTATACAAAAATGCCAGACCTAGAAGAGTTTCTGCAAAGTGATGGGCTCAGGAGACGGTAGGTATGTGCCCAGAGAGGCCTCTGCACAGGCAGAGCCGTGGGGAAGGAAGCCACAGGACAGGAGTTCAAAGCCTGTTCTCCCCGCTTCTGACTCTGCAGGCCAGGTGCTGTGGGGGTCCCAGCAGCGTGACTGAGCCCTTGTGAGCCACTGTACCCAGCCTGGCAACCACAGCAGCTGCCCATCAGGGAGCCTCGGGGACACAGATGGATGTTCCTTGGCCTCTGCAGGTAACTGGGGCTCCTGCTGTGGTTGAGCCGAGGGCTAAGGAGGGGGGAGAGCCAGGGAGGGAGGCCTGCAGGGGCCCTCAGGTGGCACCTTTGCTGGCCCTGGGTCCGACCCCCCGTGACAGCCCAGAGGAGGGGAGGGGACACCCAGAGTTGACTGTTACCTCCCAAGAAGCCGAACCAGCCTGAAACCAGAAGGATTCAAGCACTCAGTCTGGGTGTTCGCCCCCCGCCCCCGCCCCGTGGGTGCATAAAAGCAAAGTGAACTGTGTTTGTGAGGCAGGCAAGAATAATTATAAAAACCTCAGTCTTCCTCCCTCGCAACCAAAGCTTAAAACGTATGTGACAATACAGAAGTAAGCTTATAATCAAGCTTTAAGTACAAAACACATATCACTGTCTGCACAGTGCAAATATGACCGTATAGCCACATAACATAGAGAACGGCCCAGGAGAATTTACACTGGGATATTGGTGGTGGCCACGCTGATGGTGATTGTATTGTTCAAGGTGATTTTTGTCTTCTTTATTTTGCATACTTTTTGTAATACAGTCTCATTACTGTGGGAAAAAAGGTACATGTATAGGGACAAAGTTGCTTTCAGCCTGCATTTTCTCTTGAAGATCAGTTTCATACACTTATAGTTGTTTGCTTTCCTTCCAGAAATTTCTTGCTATTCAAACTAGCTATCAGCAATTTTCTCTACCCTATTCAGAGACATTCACAGAATGGGAAATTCAGAAATTCCATGTATCATTTTGGTATGCCTGAGTAAACCCCTTTTGGTATTGCGAAATAAATGTGTTTTTATTCAGTGGTAGGTGATGATTCATCTAGAATTATGTCTTCTTTTATACTTTGCATTTTACTGAAACATCTGAGGATCATATAAGCAGTTGCCTCAAGGTTAAATAGGTGAGATACAAAAACTGTAACAGTGAACGAAATCTTCCGATTAAAAGTTCAAACATTAAATACAATGGATCCCATGTGAGAGCCAATTCAACTCCGTATTCTGCATTTTGTAAATAAAAGACCGAAAATTCAGGTGAAGAGATCATTACAGTCCCAGCTTGTTCTATTACTACTTTAAAAATCGCCGTTTGGAGAAATCGATGTCAGGCTGCAGAAAGGCCCAGACGAGAGCCTCAAGCCGAGGGTCACGGGAGGCGGCTCCGTGGGTGGAAAGGTAGCACAGGGACCCTGCACAAACAACGGCACCATCACAACTGTGTTGAATCCAAACGTGGAGGCGGTGTTTCCAAGTCCCGCAGAAGGTGGGACCTAAACTGAGCGCCAGGCCCAGAGCCCTGCTGTCCCGGGGGGCCGTCAGTGCTGGGGGGGCACCTGTCTTTTGGCTGTAACGAGAGGAAGGACCTGCCCCCGCCCAACTCCCGTGGTAGGAGACCCGTGTGCCGCCTGGGACAGTAGCACAGTGACAGCTCCACACACACGGGGCCACCGCGGTGAATTGTAGCAGCAGCTCACAGTGGAGAAAGTCAAGAGGTGCGGAAATGGGGATACCGCGGGCCATGTGTCGGGAGTGGCAGGAAATGGGGGGCGGCTTGGAGACTCAGAAGCAGGGACGAGATCTGTGGATGTATCGGGGCACTGCTCACTGACACTCTCCTCGACATACTTCCTCTTCAGGTAAAGGTGACATTGAAGAACTTAACCCAGGAGAAAACAGAAGGCCGGTGACACGCTGTGACAGCTGAATCCTGACACTGTGTCCCTTGTGGAGTCAGGGGAGGCCACCCTTCTCCCCCAGGACACTGTGCACGGCCGACCCTTCCCTGTGGCCCCTCCAGGACCTAAGTGGTTCTCTTCCCCCCCCCCCCCCCATCCCTCTCTCTTGTCTTTGTGTCTCCTTTCTCTCCTGCTCTCAGGCCTTCTCTCCTCTTCCGCATTCTCATCACGTAAGTGGTTTCTCAGGGGACTGGTACTTTGGGGATTCCGCCCGAAAGCAGTCCTCGTCAGTGGAGGGGCTGGATGGCTTCACTCGTGCATTTCGATTAGCCGAAGGGAAGGGAAAAAAGTTGTAGGATATGCACTTCCTGGAGTTGCTATTAAACACTGTAATTACCTTTTCGTCCAGAAAGAGCACTTTGCAGCATCTAACGTCCAGTAACTGAGGTCCTGGGAGCAGTCGGTTCCCCTGTGCAGCAAGGACCCAGCCTCTGCTCTCCCTGTGGGAAGAAGCGGGATGCTGACAGCTACACCCTGGTTTTGCCCTTTCAGCCGGAGCCGATGGCCTCACCCCAGCTGAGCCCCCAGCCATGCCGACGCAGCGTGTAAATGGCTATACGACTTTCTAAATAGTTCTGTGGCCATATTGTCTCTGAGGATAAATTCTTAGTCCACTTTTGCACTCAGTTCCTAGTTAATGTTTGTTTCAGAGAGACAAAGACAGCATGACAGAAAAGTCGGACTTCCAGGCTTTGGTAGGCAAAGAAATAGTATTTTTTTAAGTTCTCAATTACGATAAAAACCCACACACTTCCAGAGTGACCCCTCGAAGGGATTCCATGAAGGAATTCTGGTAAGTTGCAGACCCTTGACTGGCAGGGCTCTCTCCCTTTCATGGACAGTCCTCTGGCTGGCGGTGGCACTCGGGAGGGACACTCACAGGACAGCTGCCTGCTGTCCAGAGCAGGGCGCACTGTTTATTGACCATCTGCACTTAAGCCCCGAACCGCGCATCCTGTGGTAGCAAGGTGAAAAAGGCCAGTTCCTCCTGAAGGAGAGCCAGAAGCAGATCCTGGGTGCTCGATGCGCTCAAGGGCTGTTCTTACTCAATAAGCGCTGTATGCGGACAACAGGGTAGAACCCAGGGTCTGGTGGGGGTGGGGGTGGTCATGGCTCTAGCGTGGATGCTGTGAGTGGAGAGAACAGTTCCCCGGCACCTGTGCTCATAGTCACGTCCGTGCTGGGGCTCGGACTTGAAGGGCTCGGACTCCGACATCCCAAGACGGCCCATCTTAGCAGATGACGGAACTAGACGCTCACCAACAACCTATCACTACACTAATTACGCTTTGTTTTTAAGGTTTTTTTCCTAGCCTTTAAGTTGGAGGGACACCTATATATCATTTCAAGGAAAACAAAGACAAAGAAAGGGTTTCTCTCTGGCTTTACCTGGTATTTATACCACTTGATTTGATTAACTTGTAAAGATTGATTAGTCTCCTAAAATCTAACATGATCTTCTGTATTACGTTCTGATTGCTTCTTTCAAAGCCACACCTCAAACAGGCTGGAACCAAAGTTACATCTGTGGTTATTGCTTATATGTACTTATTTCCATTAAATCACAAGTCCAAATACCACACCTTATTATAATCTGTTGTCAGAACAATTCTGGCCAGATGCTGAGCCCTCAAAGCCTCCTATCTCCTTGTGTGAAATGGAGGGTAAGAGAACCAGAGCTTTAGCAACACGGAGTTAGTGACTCTGAGGCCTCATCTGTTTCCTATGAAGTCTGCAAGGATAGAGCATCGCCCCAGCCTCCCTGTCCTGGGACCCCGGGATCGGCCACGTCCCTGTCCTCCATCCTGGGTCTGCTTCTGCTTGCATGGACACTGTCGTGGCCCCGGGGGTCAGCCCCCTGCCCTGATGGACACTGTTGTGGCCCCGGGGGTCAGCCTCCTGCCCTGTTGGACACTGTGGTGTCCCCGGGGGTCAGCACCCTGCCCTGTTGGACAAGGTGGTGTCCCCGGGGGTCAGCCGCCTGCCCTGCTGGACACTGTGGTGGCCCCAGGGGTCAGCCCCCTGCCCTGTTGGACAGGCTGATGGTTGCAGAACTGCTAACCCAGGCACCTGTCAGGCCAAGTCTGGAAAAAACCCAGGCCCTCTTTGGAGAAAGAGTGAAAACTTTGCTTCTAATAATTTTATAACTCTCTACTCACTTTTTAAAGGACAGAAACACTCTATACTCAAGTAGAAATTTGCACGCAGCCCCTCACTAGGTGTGGCACAAAAGCACATTTCCTGATTTTCCTTTTCAGCTCAGGCTGCCCGAGGAGGTGGTCATAACCAGCACCAACAGCGTGACTTTTATTTGCAGTGGAGAGCCGTTAAAAGGCTTTCACAAGAATCGAGTGTGTGTGTGTGTTCCAGGACTTTCATTTCAGTCCCACATATTAGACTTGCAATCAATATTTGCCGAATGCTGAAGAGTGTCTTACGCTACATTGAATTACACAGAAAGACATTTCAGGGTGGGAAAAAAAAAAGGCTAAGCGTACAAAAGCAAAGCCAAGAGAAGGGTGTTCTCTTTCTTCTCACAGAGCATAATGTGCCACGGAAAATACTGCTGCTAATTAGGAATAGCTCTCAGCACATTTCCAGGGGTGTTGCTGTTCTCCAGCGCATTGTGACCGCCAGGGGACATGTGGGGCAGAGGGCCCCCCACCCCGGGCCCTGAGAGGTGGGGTTGTTCTGTGAGGTCAGGGCGCCTCAGCCAGTGTGTCTCATGCCGTGACTTCATAGAGCAAAACGTCCACAGGTCAGTTCTATCTTCGAAGAGATATTTTCTCTTTCATTTTATTGCACATCTGACTCTGGATTTTCTTAACTGTTTTCTCATACGTGTTTTTTCTGTCATAGGGGAATGGTTGGAATCTCTCACCCATATCTGCGCGCTCTGGGTGGGTATTTCCTGTGTCTTCTGCTGCACCTAGTCTCCAGATACTTATCAGTGCCTCTGTAAGTCATTCTTCTGTGTTCTAGTAAGAACAAATCCCTGAAAAGCGGTGTGGCTTAGTGGGAAGCACACAGGTTTTGGTGTTGAACAGACATTTGGGTCAGACCCTTACAATGTCACTTCTTACTCCTAGGTCACAGTCAGTTTACATGGTTTTCCAAGGTTTGGCTCTCTCCTCTGAAACAGGAGGCAAGAGTAGTGCCTGATGGACAGGACAGGGCGTCTCACGTCCCTACACACTTACCTTCTTCTCTAAGGAACCAAGGGAGGCCATCTCCAGGGTTTGAGAGTCTCTGAGGCACAGGACAGGCAAAATGGGTGGAGTCTGTTACCTACACCAGGACGAAGGTGCTTCTAGAAGTTTTCAGTGACAGACTTGGCCTCGGAGTTACTCTGTCCATGAATACAGCTGAGCTGAGGGCCACAGAGACCCTGGAGACACTAAGCTCTACTAATGATCTTGGATTAGTTTTGTCTTAAACCACGCATTTACATTTAATTATTGATAGAAAGCTGTTCGTGGTGTTCATGACCGACAGACATGCGTGTGTCGCTGTGCGTCTGTTCGCTGAAGAGCATTTGCTCAGAACCCCAGGGAGTGTGGCACCCCCACGCGGTCATGACACCAAAGACAGCCTCGGCCCCATCGGTTTTCCCGCTTTGCAGAGCTCTGGACTCTCCCCCCAGAGGCTCTCTGCCTATTCAGCCAGACTTTGCTGTTTGTTTTTTATTAACCATGCATGTTTTGGTCTGTCTGTAACTCTGCACTGACCGCTGCTTCTGCGTCTGGGGACGTGGGCTTTGTCCAGCCATGCTCCGTGCGCCACACAAAACAGCTGCAGGGGCCGACGCGTGTCCACAACTGACTTCGCGTTCACGCACCCAGCTTCACGCACATTTCTCTTAAGAAAAAGTGACATGTGATGTGATGTCATGTGCTTGGACACATAGGGAGTTCACAGGATGAGGCCGATGTTAATGGAGGGAGGCCCCTGGGATCCGCCTTCTTCGCTCCCCTCCTCCCCACGGCAGCACCCGGCTCCCAGATTTGGTGAGCAGACCTGCCGGCTGTGGGTGCGGCCTCGGGGCCATGCCTGGGAACCAGGGGCTGTACCTGCTGGCCCCACGGACGGAGAACCGGCGGGCAGGTCGTGCCGCGGAGAGCAGAGGCACCTCTCTCTCCAGGCAGCTGTATTTCAACCCTCTGTCTTTAGAATTTGTTGGATTTTGTTGTAGAACTCACCTGCATAAACCCACTTTCTAAAATGACCAAATTATCCTTAACTAAGTTCTGGTAAGAATCTTCCTGTTTAGAGAAGTTCAGAAAATTTACATTTGATTTTCAACAATGGTAGGGAACACCCACCTCACAATCACCCAGCTGCCAGAAAAGTGCAGCATTTCCTCCATGAAAGTAGAAAAGAGTGCGACTGGCCTGCCATTTTTCAGAATCTTCTTTTCATTCTGGTTTTTCATACGTTTGGCGTATATTAAAAAGTATAGTATTCAAAAGAAAGCCAAACATCAACAGGCAAATCCATATCTACATCAGAAACACACCATTTATAAGAGCACATATGTCTGAAAATGCATCCAACTCTTTAAGGGAAAGATGATGTTTAAGAGCTAAGTGACAAGCAGGTGCTGTGATGGGTACACCATCATCATTGTCTGTCCCACAGAACTGTGTATATTTAGGGGCACCTGGGTGGCTCATAGGTTGAGAATCCCGATGCTCATTTTGGCTCGGGTCACGAACTCACCGTTTATGAGTTCGAGTCCCTCATTGGGCTCTGTGCTGATGGCACCGAGCTTGCTTGGGATTCTCTCTCTTCCTCTCTCTCTGCTCTCCCTCGCTTTCTCTCTCTCTCCCTCTCCGTCAAAAATAAACATTAAAAAAGAGTTTCGCATATGCAGTTTTGGTTTGGGTTTTCCTTTGCTTTCACTGTGGTGAAATACACAACACAGAGTCCACCGTCTTCACCATCTCTGGGAGTACAGCTTAGAGGCACGAGATCCGTTCACTGTCGCGCAGCTGCCTCTCCCCATAGCTTTTCATCTTGTAAAACAGAAACTCTGTCCTCAGTAAACACTACCCCCCTCCCCGCCCTGGTGCCCATCCCACCTCTGTCTTCACGACGTTGACGACCCTTGGTGGCTGTGTAAGTGGAATCTCCTTGCAGTTCTTAGGAGAGAAGGAAGAAGAAACATTCATTACAGAAGCTTTTCATTTTATCAGAGCCAAAACCAGACTGATTTTCATGATGACAATGAAACATTTTAAGTCTGATTTTGTAACACTATATGAGTACATTTCAAAATGGCTTTTAAAGTAATAATAATAATAACTTTAAAAACCAAGTTTTCACTTTATTTTTAGGTGTCTAAACTTAGCCTGAGCCCTCTGGCTGGTTTTCATAAGCTTGAAAGGAAGCCAATCTCCTTAGAAAAAGATTTCTTTTTTCTTGGGGAGTTTATGGCTCAAGGCATCAGTGACAGGAGCTGGAGATGTTTTGTGTGCTACACCGAAGGCTGAACATACCTTAGTCTGGAACTTAAGAGAACCGTGTGGTGAACCGAACACTGGAAGCTGGCTACGTGTGGCCTGAGCCGTGACACTCAGCACGGTGGCTAATATCTCACATGAGCACTAAGTTACGGTTTGTCAGAGAACTCGTGAATACTGCAAATCCGAATGCCGTCTGACTCTAAGAAAATGCCTAACAGCTGCCCTGCGTGCAGGTAAGCGGCTACTGTGCGGGACAGCGGGTCCTGGGAGCACAAGGCCCCTCGGGGTCTCGTGCGGTGCCCGTGATGGTGCCACAGTGGTGGTGACGCTTCTTCTGTAGCCGCATTAAAACCCAAGCGTATCCTGCATTTCCACTGTCCTCAGACACACAGGAAACAGAATGTGTTTTACTCTGGATAATATCAGAGGGCGCGAGGGAATTTTAAAAAAGGAAAGTAAAACAAAATTCCAGAGCCCCACGACACTAGGACATACAACAAACTGGAGAGACTCCACAGATACACGTAAAAATAATTTGGCCTAATAAAGCTTGCTTGGTCTAAGAAGACCGTGAAAGCCCTCTCACTTAATGAAATCTCAGCCAAACAGCACAAATAATTCTAATCTCATCTCTCAGAACTGTATTTTTGGACAACGGAACATCATAATATTGGATAGAATCCACAGTAAACTGATTCCGCCTAAGGCTTTAGTGAGTGTGTGGTCCTTTACCATGTGCAAAACACACAGTTTGGTTTGTTAGGGTTTTGTAATTAAATCAAATCTCTAAATACATTGAGCAGAATAGATATGTGTGCAAAAAACACTAATTAATGTTCAGAGAGCGTAAGTGTCCGCTTGGCTGTTATTCAAAATATCTCAGAATCGGCTTACATTGAGAAGCCCAGTATAAACATGGTATCTTTAATCTTTTCTACAACAACTCTTTGTTTTCCAAAGTGGCTGCCCTTGTAAGCTGCCTTCCATACCCATGTGTGAGCAGCCCACGGAGGGAGCCAGCACGGAGGGGAACCAGCTGAGGCTGGAGACTGCTGACCGCCCAAAGCAAGAACAGCAATGTTTTTTAGAAGAAAAACACTTCTGTGGTCTTTGCTCCGAAGCGAAGAATTGAAACATGCAAACTCAATCAGAATCCATTTCCCTGAGGAGAAAATTCTCCAGCTCGGGAGGCGACTACCCTGTGGGAAGCCGTAATTTCCAGGGAGGCACTCGTCCTCCTCAGCGACACTCGAGGGAAGAAGATGTTAGTGGAAGGCAGAACCCCAGGCTGCTCGGGCATGTGGTTCCGCAAGGTATGCCAGCTGGGGCTGGGCGTTGAGAGGATCGGATTTCCCAGAGGAAGGGAAAGACTGGTTTCCCGTCAGCCGGCTTGAGGGCCACGTCCCAGAAGCTGGGGAGGGTGTGCACAGCCAGATAAGGATGACTGAGGATGTGGAAGTCCTTAGAGGGCAGAGTAAGTTAAGGAGGGTGCGTGTGGGTGGACAGGTGTGTCCTTGTACACCGTGTGGGTGGGATTAGACAAGGACTAATCGGATGTCATGGAGTCAGTGTTTCACCTCATTAGTTCTCAAGGGCCAAAAGTTTCCGATTCACATATTTCTTTATGTTCCTTTAAGGTGATTTGTTTCTGTCCTGCTTTTTACTTGTTGAGGCCCTAAGGCCTGTCTCGTAGCAATGGTGGCTTTCCAACCTCACATTCACCTATGGTCACCATTGCAGAGATTATGGAAAAGTAACAGGCCAGAAGTTTTAGATGCCGCATCTTGTCTTGTTTAATAATTTTGCGTGCCACCCGCACCCAGGGGCTACGTCAATCTCCTCTGTGTCGTTCCAACTCTATGTGCTACCAAAGCGAGAATTGCTCGATACTTTTAGATTGGTCTGTATGTGGATTGTGACCTATGGGTTGCGCACTAGAGCTGCAGCTGCAGCTCTGTGCCCTCGAGGAGATTCCCTCGCAGAACAGACGCAAGATGGCCGTCCTCCGCCATACCGAACCTGTTGCATGGGAACTCCGTCGTCTAACGGCACAGCTTGGGCGGCTTCGCCGGCAGTCCTAATACGGCCATAAAGTTCACAAAGTTCATCTATGACTTGCAGGCAGTCACTGAATTCCTGGTCTGCCTTGTGGTTGTAAAAACAGGAGACTGTCATTTGTTTGTCGGAAATGCAAAAATGAACTACAGTTGAGCCATGTTCTTATCTAGGTTAAAAAAGCAGTAGTCTTACTCATTGCTATTACTCAATATAGTAATAAAAATACACTAAGTTAGTGTTAACAGGATGCTTACCTGAGCACGGGCTTCCCCACAACGTCAGAGAACATCAGCAACTTGGCGGACAGCATTTCTGTCTTGCACAGAAAGTAGAGCAAGACACCCGAGAAACCAGCTTGGATGTCTCCAGGCCACCTCAGCTCAGACAACTTATGTTAGAACTCTTGATCTTTGCCTCTTCTCAGTGGTCCCTGGCTCTCCTGTCTACAGATTTCCCTGCTTCTGTCAGTGCCGCCCCCCCCCCCCATCTCAAGTTGGACACCACCTCGTCTGCCTTAATTCCATCACTGGGTTTCCACCTAAATATCCCTTGACATCGTTCCTTTTACTCCACCAGCACCTCCACACCATCATCTCTTGCCTATATTTCCTCAGTAGCCTCCAAAAATATGTCCCCACACCCATTTTTTCCTCCACCCCAACCCCATCTCTATGCTTCAGCCAGAATGACTTTTGTAAACATAAACTTGAGTGTGTTATGCCTCAGCTCCACCCCCATCAGTAGCTTCCTCCCTTTTTTGATCAAGCTCAAAATCCTAAGTGTGGGTTTCTTCAGTTCACCAGGGAAACTGGGCAAGGTGGCACTCCTCTGGGTGGACGTGCCATCTGCCAGCCACATTTGTGTTACCCTCTGGCAACGGCAACAGCGCCAATGACATGGGACACGCCTGTCATGAGCCACCCAAACTCTGCCCCATTCTGCCTTTGCCCTGAACGCACAAGCTGAAGGTACGATCACACATGGGATGTCACCACTTTTGTGAGATGGCAATAGGGAAGATGGCGGACCATGAGCTGACTCTAGAGTATTCTGTTCAGAAGAGATACAGGCCAAGTCTGACACCCACAGAGCAGGAAATACAACTTCCCACAGGGAAGTGGGGGGGGGGCAGATTCGGCGGCATGATGACACAAGATGCCACATTTTCTAAAGACTTTATCTTCCAATCCAAGGTGCTCCAATCAAGAGCAGAAATGAAGGCTCGATGCATGAAATAACTGTTTGAAGTCCAGACTGATTCTCAGAAGGGTGGTCTTTCGCTTGACGATGAAATGGGGACCCACGGTGTGCACTACCACAGCAACAGCTGCTTGGCCAGGAGCCTTAGGCTCCAGTTACACCCTCAGCATCCGGTCATGGTCCATATGACGATGGAAAACCCCAGGACCACAGCAGAAAGCACCCAGAACATGTTGAGTCTACCAGGTAGGTCCCTGCAGGTTGAGGGCTGGCATCTGCCACAGCTGATCGCCCGTCTGTGGCTCAGTCTTCACACTTGTAGAGGACACAGCAGCCCTGAATCACCTTTGTCACCTGAATCCAACATTAACATGGTAAGTACTCCTCTGCACATGCAGGTAACAATAGAAACAATTATGTGAGCACATAAATGTGCTTTATTGGGGAAAAGTCTCACTTTTCAAAATAATGTAATGTCTGTTTATTTTTGTGTTAATACATAAGCACGGTCAACAGAAAAAGTCAAATGCAGGGCTCATACAGAAACACAGCTCTCCTCTGAACCATTTCTGCCTGTTCTGGTGAAAGACTTCCCAGAAGTAATGACCTTCGATTGTAATATTTATCTCAATATTTGAAATCAGATGTCTCAATGTTATTTCTCGCGATATTCTTACGATGAGTCCTGGTGTGATGGCTTGCTCCCTTCATTGTCTTGAAAACTCAGTGGATGCTTTCAGTGTGGGAAGTCCAGTCCTTAACTTCTGGACGTTTGTTTCATTTTAGTCCTTTGATGCATAACTTCTCTGTTTTCTATTTTCGAGCTCCTATTAGTAGAATGTCGTAGCTTCTGAAAAGAGCCTTTTATTCATTGCTTCGGGCTCCTGTGACCCGTCACTGTGACCGGGAGCCTTGAACGACAGAGATCCACCTCTCACGGCACCAGAGGCTCCGAGGCCCAGCCCAGGGCGCTGTCTGGTGTGAACCGTCTCTGGGTCTGCCGAGGGAGGTCTTCTCACGGCAGAGAGTGGAGTGCTCACCCACGTCCACACTGTCACCCGGGCGCTGACCCACCGCGAGGACTGGCAGGCCCCCAAACACCAACGTGCCGGCGATAGGGTTCCAACATGTGAATTTTGAGGGGACACAAACCTGTAGTCAACGCAGGAACCTGAACATCGTGTGTTGTTTTGTTTGTTTTCACTAATATTCTAAGTCCTTGTTCTTTTTTCTACTTTCTGAGAAATTTCTTCAATTTTTGCTGCCACACTTCTACTCACTCTGACTTCTGCCGTCTTCTGTGTTTCAGCTCTCAGAGGCTTTCTCTAAGTACACTTTTAGAACATCACTTTCCCCCTTCTGAATGCAATGCGTTCCTTTTCGCTTTGAGGGTCGGCATTTTGTTTCGTTTTGTTTTGAAGCTTCTTCTGACTTGCTGGTTCTGGAAAAATGCCAGCAACACTGGCAGAGTCTTGGAGTCTCTCCTGACCCCACGTCAGAGCAGACAGTCCTTCCAACAAAAGCCAAGCAGCAACGTGTCCTGCGGGCCGCGAACCTGGCAGGCCAGCGGGGCCCGGCCCCTGTGAGCGGGGCTACCCTTCACAGCTCTGTCTCCTCCGCGTTTATCACCCTCCTTTCCTTGTGTGCGTTGTTCTCTCCTTCCATTTCTACCTTCTGGGTGTCGTAGAACAGTGACAGGGGCCGGATCATTAGGCGAGCTACCCCAGATCCTCCTGAGGCCTTCCCTGTTTTTCAGAGTGACCCTCTACCCTCCCGCCTACACGGTCACCAGCTCCGCCTCAGTTACCCAAACTGCTCGGGGAAGAGAACCAGCGTGAAAAAGTCAAGCAAATCATGCAACGTAACGAAGCTGGGAAGGGTTGAGGGCAGGATTTGAACCCCAGTCTGTGCAATACCAAACCCTGTGTTCTTTCCATTGTGCCACAACGGGACATTATTTTGTATTTAATTTGTCCCAATTATGAAGAGAAGAGTCGAACCTGAACACGTGCAGTCAACCCAGTTGGTGGCTCCTTCAGAACGAACCATTTCACTACAAACTGTGGCAGAAGGTCCAAAGCCACGGGAGTTCTGGGTTCTCCGACACCCAGGAGGAACCTTCACACAACAGTCCCCACCACGGCCTGTGCTGAAGAAAACAGCCCCACGTGTTTGTTCCTTCACTATTTTGAACAAAGTCAAAAAAGCTGAGAACCTTAGGAATAACATTTTAACGCGCAGTTTGTGTTGTCCCTGTTAAGTTTGCATTCTGTGTCTGCAAAGCAGGGTTCATCAGATTACTAATTTGTATGTGAAACTGGTCATTTTTCCCCAGGTACTTCGTCTTGATTCTGAACAGTTGCCATCTATCGTGCCGGGTCACTAGGTGCAGCTGGAATTGCCCGGTTTGGAGCACGTACACTCTACTCTCTGTACTGACTGTGTCCAGCCGTTCACGAGCCAGAGCCGCCTGGGAACCAACCTGGCACAGGACGGGGCTCCCTGGGAGCCTGCGGTGCAGGCGGCTTAGGTTACATCCAGGCTGAGCCTGCAGGGACCAGAGGTGGGAAACTCTAGGTACAGAGACGTGGCAGGGAGAGAAGACATGGAGGAACTTCTGGCAAGAAGAATAATGCTACCTGCCCACCTCACAGCCGCCCTTCTTCCCTGTTAAGTGTCGCCTACATTACGGGGCCCAGCCATGTGCTCAGCTAAAAACCATTCCCCAGCCTCCCTTGTATCCAAGGTGGCTATTTTGTTAGTCTCTGGTCAGCGAGACCTCAGATGGAAGAATTTGGGAGGGAGACCAGAAAGGCTTCTTGAAGGGGTGACGGGAAGCTAAACAAAGCTGTTTGCCACCCTCCTCCCTCCTCCCTCCTCCCTCCTGACTGGAGGCAGATGCAATGGCTGGGGTTAGCAGCCACCTTGTGAGCTGGAGGATAGAATCCGAAGAACCGGAGAAGCTAAACACAGCCTGGGTCCCGGCCAGCAGCCCATGACTGCCCTCTTCTGGCTCTGCCCCACGAGGGAGTAATCTTGGTGCCTCAGTCCCTGTTGGTTTGGCTCTTCTGCTGTTACAGGGGAACCTGCAGTAAAAGTGATACTTTGTGAAGGGCAGTGGGTATCTGAGTAGCAAGGCACCCATTGTGCTGTGAAAATCGATACTAGAAAGAGGGAATCTTGTAGGGCCCATCCTCAATGCTTCTCAAAGAACCGAGTTTGGGTCCTCTACTGGCTGCAAACACTGGAGCCACAGCCCTGGTGTGGGTGGTGGTGCCTGGGGCCAGCAGACGGTGGCCGAGGCAGCAGGATGGGTGGGGACGGAAACAGGACTGAGGTCCGGGGAACAGATGCCCACCCAAGCATCCGTCAGGCCCTCGGCACACCGGCCAGCTCCAGGAGAGCTGTGTTCTTTCCCACAAAAGAGCGAACACAGATGTTTTCCAGCTGTTGAGGAACATTGTCAGAGTAATAGTAACATATGTTGGGTTCAAACATATGAAATTGCTGATATTTGATTTTTTCATGCCCAAAGTATGAATTTCATAATATCCAACTCTGTGTTTTTGACATTATTTTAACATTTGTAATGTTAAATAAAATTAGTTTGCTCTTGCTTTCATATTTTACATTGGTTATATTAATTACTAAATATTTATTTTTCAAGTTATTAATTCTTATTTTTATTTTTGAAATTTGTGTTAACATATTTATCTTTAAAATAACTTACTCCCTTGTATGTTTAGTCATTTTATGAATTTTGTAATTCTAAAATGCTTATTCTCTAGCTCTGACTCACCTTTGTTTTGTCACTTCATGCTGTTTATTCTGTCCGTGATGATCCTGCCATGGACCAAACGGGTAGCAGGTACAGGGGGTCAGCAGTGGGGGGACTGTGAGCCTCCTCTGTCTGCCCACCTGCCTGCTCTCTCCACGACCCCGCGATCATCACGGCCAATCTGAAAGAAAAGTGAGGTCTCAACATGGGAAAGTGCATATGTGAGCTCCCTAAGCACATCTCTTCCCTCCACGGATGAGAACACCCTGGGCTGCTGGGTCTGCTCTGGACACTGGACGGCCTGCATGGTCCGCCCTCAGGCCTGCAGGCTCCCGTCCCGATGGGGGAGTCCGAATGGACTGGCTTGTGCAGATTCCGGCCGACTGGACAGACGAGGTACTGGAAGGGCCCCAGCGCCCGAGTTAGTGCTCAGACACCAGTGCGGCCTGCGGTCCAGCCCGGCCGGATCTTCCTACTTGCAAAGCAAGCTGGCAACAGCACTTTTTATGTAAACTTTACTGTTAGCTTACTTTCTGATGCTATGAGGGCCAAGCAAAATGTGTCTGTGAGCCAGATTTACCCCCAACGGCACTGCTGGGCCTGATGAGAAATAACAGCGTTTGCACTTTGGAGTCTCTCTTCTGCTTGTGGAGTCCTTGGATGGCGGCTGAGCCTGGGAAGGAGGCCCCAAGCCCCCGGCAGTGAGCTCACGAGAAAGTCCATGGACAGACACCTGCCTGTCCCCACTGACTGAGCTGTCTTCTGGTGGCTTACCCTGCAGCAGAAGACAGCAGCACTGACACCGATTAAGTAGGAAGAAATGGCAGGGGAAGGAAAGAGGTAAATAAATACAATTAGCATTTGTGTGTTTCTTCGGGGTAAAAATGCACAGAAACAGGACAGCCAAGCAAATGCATACTTTTTTACTGTTTGAGGACTGGACTCCAGGTTGTAAGCTATCCCTTCATGTGCACTGAACTAACCCACAGGTAAGTCCTGAAACTATTGCTATTTTCATTTACATCTAGTTAATAGAAGTTGGTCTAATCACCTGCCTCCTGTGTTTTTCCCTTGGATAAAATGATGTGGGCAGAAGCCTAACCAGCTTGGATCCATGGAGACTGTAGAAAGCAGAGCACAGAGGGCATGTAGAATTCTAGAAGGGATGTGGGTGTCTGTCTGCCTCCAGCTCTGCCCACCACCCTCTCCACCTTCCCTGTGCTTGCCGGGCATGCTGGGCAAATCACGCCTTTAGAGCCCACCTGGGCCTTGGTCGGTGGCTGAAGGCAGCAACAGAGAATACGAGTAGAGATTCATCTGCTCCTCTCATGGAGGCTCAGCCCGTGTGAACACGCCCTGTGGGTCTGGATTTGTGGGCTGCACTGTGAGCAGTATGGCTGAAGGTACTTAAATCACGAGAGTGCTTATTACATCTTCTTAGAATCTCACTTTTACTCAAAGATATCGGGGACAAATTGTTGGGTTTGTATTTTTAAAGAACTGAAACGTTCTTGAATAAGTGATGGAATTCATACACGTCTAGTGTGATCCGTGAGACCTGAAGCGATCGTTGTAATGCTGCCCCACTGCCTCACGGTGCATCCTGGGTCCCGGGTCACACAATGCATTCCAGGAGCACGTTACTGTCTGTGGGAGGGATACTGCAGGGAATGTGTCGGAGTCACACAGAAGTCCAGGTGTTTGGTTTCGTTTACATGAGGTCAGGCTCATGACAGCATGGCCTCTGCCTGAGGTCCTGCCTGGACCATCTCCTTGGTGTTTGCTCAGATATTGAACTTCCAATTTTACTCAAAATGCCAAATTCAATCTTTTAACTTCTGTGATTTGGCAATTCTCCTTGCATTTCTTAGTCTCCCAAATATGAGCATGGCTTGGGCTCAAACACTAGAGACCTGTGTACTGAACTTTTATACAGGAAGACATTGTACAAAGGTTGAACATACCTCCTTTCTGGCCATAAAAGAAATAAACAAGGAAGCAAGCAAAAATATAATGGGCTCTGTGAGAGAGTGAAGGTTGCCCCAGGTTAGCCCAGCCCCAGAGGAGTCGCCTCTCTGCCTGGATGTCCCCTCCTATAAAGTCTGGGATCACCTGCCACCTCTTCCAGGACAAGCCCTGCGTGATTTACGAGACTCCAAATCATCTGTGGACCTAGCAGGGTTTTCAGATGCCAGGCAGTGAGTAAGAGTCTACTGAAGATCCTGTTGGTGAATCACATTTCCTCTCTCTCTCTCTCTCTCTCTCTCTCTGTCTGTCTCTCTGTCTCTCTGTCTCTCTCTCTGTCTCTCTCTCTGTCTGTAAACTGAGGACCCTCATTTTCTATTTGTGCCCTGTCTCCATGATTAATTAAGATTACGATCTTATTGATTAAGGCTCAAAATGATGTTTGCTACCATGTCTAATGTACCGATGGAGCTAAGAAATGTCCATTAGTCATTGATATCACAACCGTGTTCATAGGGCTGTGCCCATCTGCTGACATCAGCCCTGCACAGATACCGCACCACTAGTTAACTGGGTGACCTTGTAGAAGATTTAACCCCCTTCTTCAGGTCAAGGTTGTTTTATCCAGCAGGAGTCATAGGCACAGTTATCCCTGGAGCCATGAGAACTTCAAGGTTTAAAAAAATGGCTCCAAAATGTGAAAAGAAACTACAGAATCAAAATTAATCAATCTGTAATTGTTTGACATTTTTCATGATCACCACACAAGCCGCAACACAACTTGCATGTTCCTTATTCAGTTGTGCTCACTGTGTGATGCTGGCGAACCATAATGTCCACCCTGAAGTAGGCTGAGCGCTTGGGGTCCTGGGGCCTTCACAGCAGCGGCACTCCCCTGGGCCGGCCTTCCTCCCCCTTCTCGATATTCTAAGTCAGCCTGGGCGGCTCAGCTGGAAAGTCAGCCACTCGGCCCTGGCCCGCGGTCCTGTGGTATCTCCTTACATACTTGCATCCATTTGGAAGCAAGTGAGTCACTGAGTTAAGGTTCTAAGATGACGTTGCTAATATTCTCACTGTTCCAAGTTGAAAGTCTGCACTGACAATGTAGGTAAATTCTAAGGTAAGAAGCATCTCTGCCTGCTTTCTATAATCCGAGAGCTCTAATCTAGTCCTACTTGAAAGAGCAGTGTTCAAAACCCGGATAGGAGCACAAGCAGTGTGCTACAGTAGAAAGAAGATGTTTATCGGTTCAATCATGATAGAAGTTTCTCTCTTCATTCCCTTAAGGGGAAAAACATTAAATCGTAAAATAGGATTACCAACTAAGGTAGATTAGGAATTTATTTGCCAAATCACGCTCTAGACCAATGAGTTTCAGTAAATTTTGGTCAAAAAAATCATCATTTTAACACTGAAACAGTGTTTCCCAGCAGATAGCAGAATTGTACTATAAGACGGAATCACACGTTTCAGTGCTTCACTCTGCAAACTCGTGTCCTCAGCAACTACAGGACAAAAATGGGATGGTCTGTACCAAATCCCGTAGAGCCTGGCAGGCTGGGAGCCAGGTATACTTCATGCAAATACTAAGTTGGTAAAACAGAAAGGGTCATGAATGAGCAGGCTTTGATGTCTGTGTATGGAGGTTGTAAAATGTGAATATCCTGCAAGTTAAAAAAAAGCCTCCAGCATGTCTATGTGTCTCAACCTTGACAAATGGCTTCTATCTTGATCTTTGGTTCTCTAACATTTGGCGAAATAGCATCTTCCATATGGGGTGGTCATGAGAATTCAACATGACCTAAAACTGGCACCTGGTGGAGGTGAAAATACTTTCAGCTACCTTTTCCCCTCCATTCCCATCATTATGTTGCATTTCTTTCAATATGTCCCATAGTCTGTGTTAGAACGGTCTAAGTCAATTCCTCTAAAATGGAAAATTTTCTAAAGATTTGGATTATTTTATCTATATAGTAGAAGAAATACAGGAGGCAAACACAGGCAGAAAGAAGCCAAAATGTCTGATATCACAACCTTATATTAAAACCTTGAAAATATAAACTTTATGAATTGTGTAATGTTGAAAATATTTTTAGAATTGTTGATAATACTCATCAGAAAGTCCTCATTTTTATTGTGGTAAGTATATATGACATGAAGTTTACCGTGTTAGCCACTCATCCCGGTACTGTTGACTGGCATTAAGCCCATTCACGTTGTTGTGCGGCCATCCCCACTGTCCCTCCCCAGGACTTTCTTATGTTCTCAGATTGAAACTCTGTGCACATTAGACACTAACCCCCCATTCTTGCTCCTCCCAGCCCCTATTCTATTTTTCAATCACCATTTTATTTTCTGTCTCTATGAATTTGATCACTCTAGGTACCTCAGGTAAGTGGAATCGTGCGATATTTGTCCTTCTGTGACTGGCTTATTTCACTAAGCATCATGTCCTCAAGGTTAATCCATGTTGTAGCAGGTGTCAGAATTTCCTTCCGTTTATTTTTTTTTATTTTTTTATTTTTTAATTTTTTTTTTTCAACGTTTTTATTTATTTTTTGGGACAGAGAGAGACAGAGCATGAACGGGGGAGGGGCAGAGAGAGAGGGAGACACAGAATCGGAAACAGGCTCCAGGCTCTGAGCCATCAGCCCAGAGCCCGACGCGGGGCTCGAACTCCCGGACCGCGAGATCGTGACCTGGCTGAAGTCGGACGCTTAACCGACTGCGCCACCCAGGCGCCCCTCCTTCCGTTTAAAGACTGATAATCATCTCACTGTATTTATGTATCACATTGTGTTTATCCATTTATGCACTGATGAACATTTGCATTGTTTCTGCGTTTTAGCTATTGTGAATAATGCTACTATGAATATGGTGTGAGAATATCTGCTTGAGTCTCTGCTTTCAATTCTTTTGGTGGATAGGTCATACGATAATTCTGTATTTAATTTTTTGAAGAAACTCCATACTATTTTCCATTTTCCATTCCCACCAACACACAGGAATCCCATTTTTTTTTACACCCCTGTCAATTGTTGTTATTTTCTGTTTATTCAGTAAGAGCCATCCTAATGGGTATCTCATTGTGGCTTTGATTTGAGTTTCCCTAATGGTTAGTGATGTTGTAAATCTTTTCATGTGTTTGTTGGCTATCTGTATAACATAAACAGATATTTTTATATTTGTGTATATTATATAAACTACTTGAATCTACTAAAGTCTTTTGCCCATTTTTTAATTGATTTGTTTGGTTTTATTATTGTTGTCGAGCTGTAGGAATTCCTTTTGTATTCTGGATACTAATCTCTTATCAAGTATATGATTTGCAAACATTTTCCCCCATTGTATGGGTTGTCTTTTCAAGCTGTTGGTAGTGTCCTTTGATGCACAAAAATTTTAATTTTAATGAAGTTCAGTTTACCTATTTTCCTTTCTCTGCCTCTGCCTTTGGTGTAATATCCAAAAAAATCATTGAAAATCCAGTATCATGAAGAGTTTTGTAGTTATTACATGTAGATCTTTGATCCATTTTGAGTTAATTTTTGTATATGATGTGATGTAAGGATCCAACTTCATTCTTTTGCATGTGGATTTCCAGTTTTCCCAACACGATTTGTTGAAAAGATTGTCCAGAATGTCCTCATTTTAAGAAAATTGATCTTAGAAGGAAACATCGTGAACATTTTTCAATTTAGGTACTAATTTTTACATTAAAATACAAAAATGTTTGCCATTTTTCAAGCACTTATGCCATCCATGCCACGTAGTGTACCAGAGCCTTTGCACACGTTGTCTGTAACGCTCTGAAGAGCCCTGTGAGATTTATACTTTTAACAAATGTCTATTCAATGTCCAATATACTAGCTACTTTTCTAAGCACTTTTCTAAGTGAAAAAAAAAAAAGCAAATGAAAATCCCTGGTTTCATAATGATTAATTCTAGTGGAGTAGACATATAATAAATAAATAAACAAAAATGTGTAGAATTACAGGTAATTGGTATGCTGAAAAGAGTAAAGAAAGGGTATAGGGTTTACTGAGATAATGAAGGGCTGCAATTTAAATACAAGGACCAAGTCTCGTGAAGACGATGACTTTGAGCGAAGACTGAAATTGGTGAGGCACTGAGCCCAGGGACATGAGAAAAAAGGACATTCTGCCTTCCAGCGTCACTCATGCAAAGAGCCTACGGAGGCCAATCACATTCATGGTCCCTCTGGTAGCCACAAATCACAGAGGGTGTTGGAATCCAGGCCAGCCCCGAACCTTTGCTTTTTATCACTAAGCCACACTTATCGGTCCATCCTATGGGAATATTGTGAGTTTTTCAGGATGCTGGTTAAGTCAGTGTGTTCAACTGATGACAGAGTGAAGGAATAACTTCTATTTCCCAGCAGCAAAACGGCAGATACTACTACTTCTTCTGCCTGAAATAGCCCTCTGACCCACTTTCCCTGAATAACCTGTATTCGTCCTTCCAGTGCTGCTTCCGCAGAGGCCTTCCTTCCTTGACCACCCAGCCAAGTGGTCACCCCATTAGTGCCTCTAATATAGACTGACCCCTGCCTTCTGCTTCTTTAGCATCTTCCCCTATCCAGAGATTGTAAATGCCGTCGGAGCAAACGCCAGACTCTGACATCTCACTGTATCCAGTGCTTGCCACTGGCCCAGGGATACAGTGGATAATCTAGAATAATGAAGGAATTTAATAACATGCACAGAAATACACACCAGTGAAGTAAGTCAGCATAACGAAACCCTGTTGAAATATTAACACGTGGGTGTCTATTCCGTGACATCACGATCGTTCACCTATCAGGGTTTTATTCCATGCTGTTGCCGTGCATCACATTGTGAGCCCCACCAGGTCAGGACAGTGCTTTCTTCTCATCTTGGATCGCTCGTTCTAGCACAGTGCCTGGTGAATGTGGCACTCGCAATGAATGCTTAGTGAAAGAAACATCAGGGACAGGGTTTAAGTCACTTACGTGCATCCTTACAGTGGTAAGCCACGTTCCAAATTTTACTACATCTGATGCGAAATTATACCTTCTCAACAATCAAGTCTTTTATGTTTATACTGTAGATATGATATAAAAAGATAATGTGGATTGTTTTAGAAAGAGGTAGAAATGAGTCTGCTTCATTAAATGTTTCTCTCACCAACCACTGAGTAGATGAACTGGCTTAGTGCAGATGAAGGTGACCCACTTGCCCAGGTGACACAGCCCCATACGTGGGGGTGGTCAGGGCTCACCTCCTCGGGCCTCAGATGTCACACCTCACATGTGGAGACAGTCTGGCTGAACATCTCAAATTTTAGATGGCCCCTGAAACTCATTCCAGCTCAAAATTTCTATACTTCTAATTATACTATTCTTCAAGATTCTTGGGAATATTGTCATTTGAAATATGATATTGGTAATGTCCCAAGCCAACAAATATTCATGAAAGATTCCCCCCCCCCCCCACTTCCATGTGGACCATATGGATTTAAAATCTCTTTCAAGTGCAGTATTTGGATTTTGGAACAAATACAGCATTCGTTTTTGGAACTAAAGCACTTTCATTATATGTACTTGGAGCATTTGTAGGCAAAAAATATATGTACTTTAAAAAATGAAATGGTGTTCAGGCCTATTGAAGCTTTGTAGCTGCATCAAGGATAAATTCGAAGGCATCGGTTGTGCCGTGAAATGACAGACAACTAACATCATCAAAGGCAGGAAGAGCCACATCACAGTTCAACAGCACGGGTCTCGGTTTGTCGGCCTTGACACTAGTGACATTTGGGACTGGATGGTCCTTCAGTGTGAGGGCTGTCCTGTGGATTTTAGGATCTTACTCGCAGCCCTGGCCTCCACCCACTAAATTCCAGCACGCTCCCCCAAGTGTGACCACCAAAATGTCATGGCAGAAATCCCCCATGGGTGGGAACCCTTAGGGTACATGGAATGACCCCAGGACACATGACATTGGAGAGAAGCCCCCCACTCACCCTCCCATGAGCTCACAAAAGTGAGCATAGTATATCCCCCAGGAACAGTAAAAAGACCATTCACAGTCACAGACTGTTAGTGAAATACTTCAGTACCCGTCTCCCAGGGAACTGAGCCACACCCATATGAATAAATGAATTGCAGCACCCTGTATCTGAGATTTAATTAAATGTCCAGAGATGTTGATATATTTGCCAAATGTCACACAGTTACAATTATTTGCATAACCTATGGAAATTCTCATGGTCTCTCTGGATTATAAAATAAACCCCACATTTTAGACTTCTAAAATTGGAACAACTAAAGCACTTTGTTTAGACGACTAAAATTTAGTGAAATGTAGCAAAAGTCTTTCTCTTATCCTTTGGAAATTAAAAATGTCACTGTTCCTACACACTAAAATCTCTATGCACTAAAACATTTAAAGGGTTTAAGTTCAGTCATATAAATTGAGATTTGGCAAGTAATCTCCTATCAACATGCTGTGCTAAATATAAAAGGAATTTTGACAGAATCTCGTTATCTTCCTCCTCCAAGTTGCCCTGGCCCTAAGCAAGTTAAAAAGGATGTGGACAGACACAGTGAGCAGAAGCAGGGTGGGAAATCTCGGGGGGCAATCCGAACACAGCTACACCTCTCCAGCCTCCCCTGATGCATCTCCTTCTCCCCATGAAGCCATAAAGAGAAGAAGCGGAAAACGCACCGCGCCCAAAGCCAAGACAGACTTCCCACATAAGCCTGGCCTGTGCAGAAACTTTTCTTACTATATGGTAGAGGAAGTCTGGGTACAGAAGTGTGCCCAGGCTTGGCTACACAAGACTGAGGAGTCCCTCCGCAAGAGAAGAAAGAAACTTGGGAGCTCTTGCAAAATCTCCCCCTGCATTAGGAATGCAGAGGAAGTATTATCCAGAAATTCTCCCTGTCATTCTGCAATATTTACAGGGCTCTCAGCTGCTGGCTTCCTCACCCACACAGGACTTCTTGGGCTATTTTCATGGACAGCTGTCTCAAGCAAAACTTTGCATTTTCAGGAAATTGGTTGTTAAAGCCACAAGGGTAGGAGTTGGCCACAGGAAGTTGACCCCTGGGAGGTACAGTTGTCACAGAACAGCTTTGTAAAGGGGCAGAGAAAAATCTTGGTAACAGTGCATGCAGGAAACTGCTAGCAAGAGTTGAGTAATCATTCATAAACACGCTCTGGGATGTGAAGGGAAAACTGAGAAGAAAATCATGGGAGTGAAATGGTATTTTTGGAGAACAGAAAAGAGAGGAACTTTATAAAGATCACTAGTGATACAAAGAAAGCTTGCAGGAATATAGAAGCACAGTAGGAACAAATTATATAAGACAACTTCTCTGAACTGAAAAGCAGCATATGCAGTCATTCCAGACAAAAAACTACCAATGAGAGTGACAACAGATACAGGTGTGTGGACAACAGGAATAAAGAAAGAACCGGGGCGCCTGGGTGGCGCAGTCGGTTGGGCGTCCGACTTCAGCCAGGTCACGATCTCACGGTCCGTGAGTTCGAGCCCCGCGTCGGGCTCTGGGCTGACGGCTAAGAGCCTGGAGCCTGCTTCGGATTCTGTGTCTCCCTCCCTCTCTGCCCCTCCCCCGTTCATGCTCTGTGTCTCTCTGTCTCAAAAATAAATAAACGTTAAAAAAAAAATTTAAAAAAAAAAAAAAAAAAAGAAAGAACCTAAATTTTACTGGTAACAGGATGAGAGGGAATTTGCCCACTCAGCAACTAAAGTATAATTTTCCCTTTGATGGTGGGGTTCTGGGCTGGTGGTGGGGGCTCTGGGGTGATGGTGGGGCTCTGGGGTGATGATGGGGGTTCTGGGGCAATGGTGGGGTTCTGGGGTGATGGTGGGGCTCTGGGGTGATGGTGGGGCTCTGGGGTGATGATGGGGGTTCTGGGGTGATGGTGGGGTTCTGGGGTGATGGTGGGGGTTCTGGGATGATGGTGGGGTTCTGGGGTGATGGTGGGGGTTCTGGGGTGATGGTGGGGGTTCTGGGGTGATGGTTGGGGTTCTGGGGTGATGGCGGGGTTCTGGGGTGATGGTGGGGGTTCTGGCGTGATGGTGGGGTTCTGGGGTGATGGTGGGTTTCTGGGGTGATGGTGGGGGTTCTGGGGTGATGGTTGGGGTTCTGGGGTGATGGTGGGGGTTCTGGGGTGATGGTGGGGTTCTGGGGTGATGGTGGGGGTTCTGGGGTGATGGTTGGGGTTCTGGGTGATGGTGGGGTTCTGGGGTGATGGTGGGGTTCTGGGGTGATGGTGGGGGTTCTGGGGTGATGGTTGGGGTTCTGGGGTGATGGTTGGGGTTCTGGGGTGATGGTGGGGTTCTGGGGTGATGGTGGGGGTTCTGGGGTGATGGTTGGGGTTCTGGGTGATGGTGGGGGTTCTGGGGTGATGGTGGGGTTCTGGGGTGGTTCTGGGGGTTCTGGGGTGATGGTGGGGTTCTGGGGTGATGGTGGGGGTTCTGGGATGATGGTGGGGTTCTGGGGTGATGGTGGGGGTTCTGGGGTGATGGTTGGGGTTCTGGGGTGATGGCGGGGTTCTGGGGTGATGGTGGGGGTTCTGGGGTGATGGTGGGGGTTCTGGGGTTATGGTGGGGTTCTGGGGTGATGGTGGGGTTCTGGGGTGATGATGGGGTTCTGGGGTGATGGTTGGGGTTCTGGGGTGATGGCGGGGTTCTGGGGTGATGGTGGGGGTTCTGGGGTGATGGCGGGGTTCTGGGGTGATGGTGGGGGTTCTGGGCTGATGGTGGGGTTCTGGGGTGATGGTGGGGTTCTGGGCTGATGGTGGGGTTCTGGGGTGATGGTGGGGGTTCTGGGGTGATGGCGGGGTTCTGGGCTGGCGGTGGGGGTTCTGGGGTGATGGTGGGGTTCTGGGGTGATGGTGGGGTTCTGGGGTGATGGTGGGGTTCTGGGCTGATGGCCAAGAAAGAATTCTTGAAGTGGTCTTTGGTGCAAAAAGGTGATTTTATTAAAGCATGGGGACAGGACCTATGGGCAGGAAGAGATGCGCTGGGTTTGTGACAGGTAACTGATTATATACCCTCAGGTTGGGAGGGGATTAGGGATAGAGTAAGTCTCTAAGGTATTTTAGAAGCAAGGTTTCTAGGACCTTGAGGGGCTAGGTTAGGAAAATGCCATTTATTACTGTTTAGTAAAACCTCAGGCGTGAGACCCTCTGATGTATCAGGGGCCATAAGCTTGGAGTGTAATTGCCAGCATATATCTTGGGGCAGTTGAGACAAAGGAAGTTTCCAAAGGAATTTTTATGTTACAGTAGACTTACAGGGTCCTTGAGGTTGGGGTAATGTCAAGCTAAGATTCCTTTTGGCCCTAACAAAGTGTCATCCTTGAGGCAGCTGAGCTCCTAGAGGGAGGTCACTCTGCGGGTTCCAAGGACTTGTCAGTGGGCTGTAGGCAGTAGGGGAATTTCATTTTTCATTTGCCTTAGTTTCCCACGTCGCCATGGCAAGCACTTAAGCCCCTTTCTTTGTTCTTGGGTGGCCAGGAGTGTCTGAGGAATATCACAGATATTCCGGGGGGGGGGGGGTAGGGGTGGGGGGTGGAGGGGGGGTTGGCCTGTACTCTGCCCTCAGTTTGCCACAGGCTCCCTCATCACTTTAAAACCTTAAATGTCAAGATATAATGGAATAGGGCCTACCAATGTCTGAAAGAGAACATATGACTACATGACGTCTTCATCATCAAGCTGTATTTGATCTAATAAATAGAAATAGATGAGTTCAAAACAATCCCACTCATGGACCTGTCCTGAAAAATCTCTCCAGAGAGTAATTCCAATCCAGCATGACATGAATCAAAGTGAAGAGTTCAAGAACGGAAAAATTACGACAAGACTACCAGTAAGTATGGATGCCAATTAAACATACATGTATCCAAAGAAATCTGTTCACAAAACAGACTCATATCAAACATATTTTTCAATCACAAGATATAGAATGTGAAATACAGTGATGTATGTGATGGATGGAACTGTGTATTCCTCAAATCTGTAAGTTGAAGCCCTAACCTCCAACATTACTGGATTTAAAGAGGGCCTTTCAGGAGCTAATTAAGATTTTTTTTTTCAATATATGGAATTTATTGTCAAATTGGTTTCCATACAACACCCAGTGCTCATCCCAAAAGATGCCCTCCTCAATACCCATCACCCACCCTTCCCTCCCTCCCACCCCCCATCAACCCTCAGTTTGTTCTCAGTTTTTAAGAGTCTCTTATGCTTTGGAGGAGATAATTAAGATTAAATGGGGTCATAGGGTATGGCCCTACTCCCAGAGGGCTGCTGTCTCTACAGGAACAGGAAGAGCCAAAGGAGGCACTTGCCAAGGCAAGACGTATGAGGACACAGCAACAAGGCAGTGTCCACTCACCAAGACCACTCAGCTCACCCAAAGCTAGCCCTGCCCCCGTCTTGACCTCAGAAGGCTAGCGTCCAGAACATAGAGAAACACACATCTGTGTGCAAACCACCAAGTCTAGGGCATTTTGTTACAGCTGCCCCAGCAGACCAATACAATGTACCATAAAGTGATTTCTAATTTTAAACATAGATTTTAAGAATAGAATATTGTCAAACTAAATGTGACATTTAGAGGAACATAGGCTGGTTTTAATAAAAATAGACAGTAGTATAATTACACAGGCAATAAATAGCATCTAAGATGTTGGTCAATAATGTTTTATTATTAACTTTAAGAAGTGGAAATAAAGTGGGGCGCCTGGGTGGCCCAGTCAGTTAAGCGTCCGACTTCAGCTCAGGTCATGATCTCACGGTTTGTGAGTTGAAGCCCCGCGTCGGGTTCTGTGCTGATAGCTGGGAGCCTGGAGCCTACTCTGGATTCTGTGTCTCCGCCTCTTTCTGCTCCTCCCCAACTTGTGCTCTGTCTTTCTCTGTTTATCAAAAATAAATAAAATGTTAAAAAAAAAAAAGAAGTGGAAAAGGTGGAAATAAAGCAAGCATGTACTTAATAAATTATGGGAAAAAATAAGGATAGCTGTCTGAAACAAAGACAAAGAATTAGAAAACAGAAAACTAACCAAAGTTATACAATTCAAATGTTAATTCTTTAAAATAAGCAATAAAATAATTATTTTATAAGAATATTCAAGAAGTAAAAGAAAATGCAAAGTCACAATACTAAAAACACAGTTAGGAAGAAGAATATTTTCTATTTTAGAGACATAACCCCATATATAATGTATTTGCTAATTTAATACTGGGTATCTTAATTTAATGATACATTTTGACCAAGTAGTATTTATATCAAAAATGCAAGGATAGTTTAATACTAATATATGCATTATCAAAATTTATTACACCCATTGGTCAAAGAAAAACATATTTATAGATCATAAAACTGCCTTATAATAAAACCCATCATCTATTTATAGGGGAAAAATCTCCTATTTATACAAAAATTGTGTTTAAAACAAATCAATTACAAACCATCATCAAAAACCTTAATTCAGACTAATACAAGAAATTCATTCTTAAAAAATAAGTAAGCAAGGGTGTTTATTCTTAAAATCAAGAATAAACAAGGATGCCCAATATAAGCACAATTAGTATAAGCAATAACTACAATGGAAAGTATGTTCTAGCCTCTGAGCTGAGGTAATGACAAAGAATAACCCTAATCCTCACATTGACCAGTGAGGGTGACTTTATTTTCCCAATTTAATGGAAACAAGGTGGATGCTTTTCCAGGGATGTGACTTGTAAGAGTCCCGCAAACATGCAGTGTGGGACTGTGTTTGAACTTGGTCTTTGTGAGTCTGCTACTTTGACCACTTGTTCTGATTTCATTGCTCTGGGCATTCTACTTGATTAAATAAGACCAAAACAAAAAAAAAAAGGAAGAAAAAAAGAAGAAGAAAAAAGAAAAAGACAAGAAGAAAGAGGCAAACATGGAAAAACAAGAGACAGGTTACTGCTACTTGTAGATCATGTGACTATTTACCTGCAAAATCCAAGAGAACCTATTGGAAATTAGTAATGAAATAAGGTGATTAGACATAAACAAATGTGAAAAATCACAGATTTTGGTATCAACAAATATAATGAAAAAGATTATTCTGTAACTGCAACAAAAAACATAAAGTACCTAGGAATGCACAGCCATAAATGTGAAGGACCTATATAGAAAAATCTGTCATTTGTTAACAAGGAAAACTCTAAAATAGACTCAAGATGTATACAAATGTTCTCCACATGATGAGTGTTTTTCCAATAAGGACCATGAATTAAAGCATCAAGTGCAATAGAAAGACATAAGAATCTCTAAAATTATTTATGTCTTTAGGTATAATTGGCATACAACATTGTATTAGTTCCAGGTGTACAAATTAATTATTTGATAGATGCGTGTATTGCAAAATGATCCCCACAGCAAGTCGAGATAACATCCATCACCACTCAGTGACACATCTTTTCTCATGATGAGAACTTTTAAGGTCTGCTCTCTTAGCAACTTTAAAATAGTCTTATCAAGTGTGGTCACTCTGCTGTTTAGTACATCTCCATGATTTACTTATTTTATAACTGGAAGTTGGCATCTTGTGACCACTGAAGGATTAGATTTTAAGTAAACACACTGATAGTGCGGTTTTGGGTGAAAGGCTATATCATGCAGTCAGTGCTGATGACAAATTTCTCAAGTACAGAATATCCACAGATATTCATAATGCTAACCTTGAAGCAGGATGCTGAATTGTTTCTGAATCACCAAAGATTAAATTACGTACTATAATTTGTGTTTCTTGTATTTTAATATATTTAAATTCTTTAGAAACTGATGAGTGATGAAAACTAGCTGGTAACTTCAGCCAGTGGCCTCTGTTGTGTTCTTTCTTTGCTGCATCATCTGCTGTCCTGTTAGAGTTCAAATAAAATCTATTCTTCCTAAAGAATTATTATATTCCTGATTAATCAGGTAATTTCTCTCCCTCAGCGAGACTTGGAAAAAGATTCTTCCCTGCTGAGATATGAGTAATGAAATCTGGATACTTATTTCCAAAAATATAGATTCCATTTTGCAAAGTATATTTTTATGAAGGAATTTAAGTCTGTTTCAAAAGACTTACGGGTGGTGTGTTTTCACAACTTTGCTAATTTACACCTGACAGAGTAATGAAGGTATCGAGCCTGAACCCTTAGAGAAGGTGAGGGGGAGTCTGACACCCAGTCACCTCCAGGTGCCAGTGCAACTTCTGACATTTGAGGTTTGAAGTGTCAAGAACCCTTTCTAAGAAGCAACCTGACGGAGAGGAGGGAGGTCTCCCAGGCACTGAGTAGTTTTTGAAGATCAAGCATGTGTCACACAGGATCCTGGTGACCAAAGTGGGTGTCCTGGACAAAACATGCTTCTTCTGGCTGTGACACTCTTGGGGAAAATCTACAGAATTCCTGAGAGTACATACTGTTTGAAGGTGTCTAGTCCACCCTAAGTGCCCTCTTGGGTGTGGGTTACTTGTACTGTTTTCTAAAAAATATGTCTAAAAAGAGACTTTACATAAATATATATTTAATTTTCAGTATTAAAATTATTCTAATAGCAAAAGTTGTATACTATAATAAATCAATTTTTACTGATGGTTATCTAAAACAAAAGGAAATATAAAAGCCTTGGATTTTGTTTGTTTTTTTAGAGAGAGAGCGCATGAGCAGGGGAGAGGGACAGAGGGAGAGAAGAGAGGACCTGGGGTTCTGCATCTACAACCCTGGGATCATGACCCAAGCCAAAATCAAGAGTCAGATGTTCGACCAACTGAGTCACCCAGGCATGCTGGATTTTTATGTTTTAATAGACGAGCTCATTTTTTAAATGTAAAATAAGAATTTTACCTTCTAATATCTTCAAAAGCATATGAGGAGAGAAGAAAGACATGAATTTCAAAAAATAGATATAACTACATACAATATATCATGATTTTTTAAAGTACATCTTGGAAAAACATAACAATTATTTCAAGAATTATACCATTTTTTTTGTAAAAACCCTATATATTATTGACAAAGGTGTAACTTTAGGAAATTATTACTTCTGGAATTGAAATAAAAATTAAAAATTAACACCAAAGAGAAAATAACTCAATAGCTTGAGGCAATATTACAGAGAAAATGCAAGTCAGTGAAGAGTCAATGAGTTATGCATTTGATACATACCAAATAAAAACATAATAATCCTTTGGAAATATTTATTTGAAAATAAATAAAGAAAAACTTGTCAAAGTTGATTATAAATTGATTATAAATTTGATTTGATTGCAAGTCACTATTGGTAAAAAGAAAAAAAAGAGATACTAAGGTTGTATGAAATCAGATTTCATACATCCTTATGTTCTAAATATGAGGTTTGATAACAATGACAAATGTTTTACTCTTCTTTTTTTTAAATTTTTTAAATGTTCATTTATTTTTGAGAGGGAGAAAGAAAGAGCATGAACAGGGGAGGGGAAGAGAGAGAAGGAGACACAGAATCCAAAGCAAGCTCCTGGTTCTGAGCTGTCAGCACAGAGCCTGATGGGGAGCTCGAACTCACAAACTGAGAGATCATGAGCTGAGCCGAAGTTGGACGGTCAACAGAATGAGTGACCCAGGTGCCCCTATTCTTATTTTTTAAATTTGGATAAATGTGATAGTATCCAAAATCTATAAAGAAGTTATTATACTCAACACCCCCCAAAACCAAATAACTCAGTTAAGAAATGGGCAGAAGACATGAATAGATACCTTTCCAAAGAAGACATCCAGATGGCTAAGAGACACAAGAAAAGATGCTCAACATCATTCATCATCAGGGAAATACAAATCAAAACCATGATGAGATACCACCTCACACCTGTCAGAATGGCTAAAATTAACAACACAAGAAACAACAGGTGTTGGTGAGGATGTAGAGAAAAGGGAATCCTCTTTCACTGTTGGTGGGAATGCAAACTGGTGCAACCATTCTGAAGAACAGGATGGAGGTTTCTCAAGAAACTAAAAATAGAACTACCTTACAATCCAGCAATTGCACTATTAGGTATTTACCCAAAGGATAGAAATATACAGACTCAAAGCAGTACATGTATCCCAATGTTTATAGCAGCATTATCAACAATAGCCAAACTATGGAGAGAGTGCAAATGTCCATCAACTGATGAATGGATAAAGAAGATGTGGTATCATATATAAGATATATATACATATGAATATTACTCAGCCATCAAAAAGAATGAAATCTTGTCATTTGCAATGACTTGGTTGGAGCTAGAATATATTATGCTAAGTCAAGTAAGTTAATGAGATAAAAAGAAATACCCTATGATCTCCACTCATATGTGGAATTTAAGAAACAAAACAGATGAACATATGGGAAGGGGGGAAATAAGAGAGGGAAACAAACAAACCACAAGAGAATCTGATGATAGAGAACAACCTGTGAACTGATGGAGAGAGGTGGGTGGGAAATGGGCTTGAGGGCTGATGGGCACTAAGGAGGGCACTAGTTGTGATGAGCACTGGATGTTGTATGTAAATAATGAATCACTGAATTCTACTGAAACCAATATTGCACAGTATGTGAACTAACATTTAAATAAAATTTAAATAAAAGTAAAATAAATAAATAATAAAATATGAAAAGTTAGCAATAAAATAAATGTGGATAAATTTGCTTTGATTCCATTGCAGGATCATACACTGGCTGATCAGGCATAGTTAATGATCTATTATGGAACAGAAAAAAACCTCCTACAAACAGAAATCTACTTTTTAAAAAAGTTTATTTATTTATTTTGATATAGAGTTAGAGAGAGAGAGAGAGAGAGAGAGAGAGAGAGAAAGGCAGTGAGGGAGGGGCAGAGACAGAGGAGAAAGAGAGTCTCAAGCAGGCTCCACACTGCCAGCACTGAGCCCAACATGGGGCTTGGTCCCATGAACTGTGAGATAATGACCTGAGCTGAAATCAAGAATAGGATATTTAACCAACTAAGCCACCCGTCACCCTGAAATCTACCTTTTGTATGCTAACCATAATATGATTAATTTCTACTTCTCTGAAATATCCAACTAACAAAGGTGTAACCAAAAGTTTTAGCCAACAATTAAGGTAACTCCAGCTGTGGGTCTTGACCTGGACTCATCAAATAAAGTTCAAGCTAAGTTACATAACAATATGTGAATACTTTTAAAGTAGCATTACCTTTTAGTATGCTGAACCCAACAGGCCATTAAAAGGATTATACATCACACGAGGGTTATACAAAGTAGGATTTATCCCAGCAACGCAAGGATAGTTCAATATAAGAAAATCAATGTCATACACCATATTGATATAATGAAGAAAACAACACACACCCACAAAATCATCTCAATAGACACAGAGAAAGCATTTGATGAAATTCATTACCTTTTCCTCATTACAAAATTCTCAGCACACTAGGAATAGAACAGAACATCTTTAACATAATAAAGGGCAATTGAAAACCACACAGTTAGCATCATACTTGTTAGTGAAAGACCAAAACTTTCTCTCTAAAATCAGGAACAAACAAGGATGCCCCCTTTCACACTGCTATGCCATGTAGTCCTAACCAGAGCAGTTGGTCAAGAAAAAGAATAAAAGGCATTCAAATTGGAAAGAAAGAAGTAAAACTATCTCTGTTTGCTGATGACATGATTTACATATAGAAAATCCTGTAGAATCCACATTAGAAATAAACTATTAGAGCAAACAAAAAAATCCAGCAAAGTTGCTTGCAGGGTACAAGATCAACAACAACAAAAATCAATTGTGTTTTTATACATCAGCATTAAATAATCTGAAAGAAAATTAAGAAAATAATATCATTTACAATAGTATCCAAAAGAATAAAATATGTGGGAAGAAATTAAATCAAGGAAATAAAATGCTTGAACACTGAAACTACAAAACATTTCTGAAAAAAAATCAAGCCTTCAAAAATGGAAAGACATCCCATGTTCATGGATTACAAGACTCAATATTATGAATATGTCAATACTTGCAAAAGTGATCCATAGATTTGAGCAGTTCCTTTCCAAATTCTAATGACCTTATTTTGCAAAAATGGAAAAGGTGATTCTGAAATTCATATGAAATTATAAGGAACCCCAAAATAGCCAAAAAAATCTTGAAAAAGAGAAACAAGGGAGGAGGACTTACACGTCCCAATTTTAAAACTTATTTCAAAGCATTCATGAATTCACCTACTCACCAGAATTTATTTGTAACCTTGAGTCCATACTTCAGCACTTGCTTCAGGGCTACTTGCAGATATGCACAGAGAGGCAAGAAGTCTGAGCTGCTTGAGGCCCATGTTCACAGCTGAGGTCAAGGCTGCCCTCTGCCTTTTTGTTTCAGCTCCTGTCTTGGGACAGTGTACTGTTTACAGCACATATAATGTCAAATCTTTGCATTTTTTTGTTTTTGTTGGTGATTTTGCTGTTTAAATGGCCCCAAAGAATAGTACTGCAGTACTGTCCAGTGTTCCTGAGAGCGAGAACAGAAAGTCCATGTTGAAATAGCCCTGGCATACATATTCTAGGAGCTCTATCACGAGCATCTATATCTCATCTTTACTAGTTGTTAGTTTTATTCGTTATTTTTATTGAGGTTATTCAGGCACAGAGCAGCCATTTTTTTCCCTCTCCACTCACACCGTTCTACACTAATTTCACATCTCTGTATCACATGCATGAATGTGTAAATATGAAACTTTCAGATTAGACAAGTTCTGTCGCGTTCCCACTGCCGCACCATCAGCACTGACCCTGTTTCCCCCTCTAGACATCAGCATGCACTGCCCATCTTCCTCAAAGATGTATCTTGCAGTTCAGGCCAGATCAATATTTAGCATTCACATTTTGGTGACAGCAGATTCACTTGACATAAGACATAATAAACTGTGGTACTGTTTAAAAAGATTTTGTTGTTTATAGAGTTAATAATTGCCTTGTTTTTTATTTGGTTTACTAGAGTAATACAATACTAAATCTTCCCTCAAGGCTTTCAGGCACATCAAATTTTCTCCCAGTTACTTCTTGGAGACAGAACTATCCACGCTGGGTATCCTCTAAACTGGACACACAAATGCTTTTCTGGGATGGACCATACATCATCCTGGGAATGCCTTTTCTTCTCTCCTGCATCCCTGTTCCCCTCTTAGGAAGGGCAATGAGATGGCAAGTATCTTTGTCTGAACATATTTGATAATATCTGAAAATACTTATATTCTGCCCTTCATTTTGATAGTTTGACTGGTATGGTAGCTTCAGTTGGAAATAATTTCTCATGAAAACTTGAGTTGCCTTTCAATTCCAGTGTTGTTTTGTGAACTATAAATGGTTCTATTGCTGGCCTTTTGTGTTTTGTCTTAGAGACTTCAGCTTCACCACCATTCTGAAGTTTCCCAGTGTTGTGCTTTCATTTGGCTGGATTTTCATACCTTGTGCTGGGCCCTGAGTTTTTTTATTTCAAACTATCTTTAAGTTTTGGAAATCTGTTTTTTTTTTTTTTTAACAAATTCAGTTATTTTCTTCCCTCTAATTCCTCTGCCTGCTCATTCTGGAATTCTGATTTGCTAATACAGTGAGCCTCCAGGGCTCATTTGAATTTTGTAGTTTTTCTGTCGTCTTTTCCATCTCTGCCTTTTATCTGTAGCTTCCAAAGATTTCCTCAATGATACTTTCCAACTCTTTTACTGAGTTAACTTTTGGTTATATACATATACATACATATGTACATATATATATATGTATATATATGTAAAATCTAAGGGTTCATTGTTGTTCTCTGAATGTTTCTGTGTAATGACATCTTGTTCTCATTGAGTGGCTCTGATACTATCTCCAATCTCCCTCAAGATGGTATTGATTATTTTCTGTTTTCTTCTGCTTACAGTCTTTAGACATGTATCTTTTGCTTATTGTCTATTTGTTTCCTGCCTTTCCTGCTAATATGCCTGGTAACCACTGAGTTCTTTCATAGTTAAGAGACAAATATTAAACATAGAACACCCCATTCCATGCCACTCACCATCCTTGCAGTGGACTCAACCCAATCCCAATCTCAACTCAGAGGTCAAGCTCGGATTTTTGTTCCAGTTGCTAATAAGGGCTCTGAGTTCTAGGAATGTTGTTTCTCTCTGGGCATCTCTAGGGTTAGCTATGCACCTGCCCACTTCTGTCCTCCTCAGGAGTGAAGACGCCTGAGAGATAGGTGTCTACTTCCCCCAAGTTTACCTGTCCAGGTAAAGCTGCATCAATGGCTCCAGATCCTTCCATCCCAATGTAATGTGATATAACTTTCACTCTCTCTTGCTAAAGAAGGAAAAATTACAAGTTTAACCTTGTAAACAGAATGGGTGTAGTGGGAAGAAGGAGGAAGCATATGGCATCAAACATCTCAGAGAAGGTTGGCACCTCCAGGAAGGGGGTGTCTGGACTTTGCCTGCCCTTCCAAGCCCTGGGCACTCACACCACAGAGCCCGGGCAGCACCTGCATGTAGATACTCCCTACAGGAAGATTTAGAAACTTGGCCTGCTTCAGGGAAACAAAATAATAAACTGCTTAATTTTATGTAAAACTCAACATATACAAAGAACACAAAGATACAGGGGTTTAAGAATCACAGTCTGGAGGTGAACTCCAAGTGTGGATCAGACAGCAACATTTTATGTTGTTGGGTGATCATTTTGACTCATGATGGGCACCAAACGTGCTTGCCCTTTGTTCAGAGTCAATGGAGGGATGTCAGCTCTGAAGTACAAAAGTGTTGGCATTTAGCAGAGCCAGCTGAGAGCCACAGATTGTGTATCCAAAGCAATTATATTTTTAAACATGTTCAAAGTTATTTTTAACCTTTTATAGTCCTTTCTGGTTTTCACTGTTCAGAGACTATTTTAAACCCTTTCTTTATTAAATTTGGAGATGTAGATGAGGACACTTACGGCAAATTGTGAATGAAAACCAAAGGGGCCACCCCACAAGAAGAGAAGCCTGTGGGCTAAGAAGAGGGAGGGTACACCTGAGGGTCAGTTTCCAAGGACAGATCCCACCCACAAGCATCTACCCAGCCTGGGACCCTCTGCCTGTGGCTGAAGTCTCGCCCTGCCGTGACCCCTTGGTGTTCTGTCTCCACATTGAGTCAGCCACAGGAAACCCCTTTATTTCCACTCACAGTGAGTGTGCCAGTGTGAAACATACCTAACAGAGCTTGGGGGGTTGTACGCTCATCTTCCTTTCTTGCCCTGTGAACTGCCTGCCCATCAGCAGGTCCCCTGGCACCTTCTCTCTGTGCATCTTGGCCCTCTCTCTGGGTACCACTGAGTACCTCTGTGCACCCCGGCTCTTCTCTGTGCACCCTGCCCTCCTCTGTGCACCCCTGCTCTTCTCTGTGCACCCCTGCCCTCCTCTGTGCATCCTGCCCTCCTCTGTGCACCCTGCCCTCCTCTGTGCACCCCTGCCCTCCTCTGTGCGCCCCTGCCCTCCTCTGTGTGCCCCTGACCTCCTCTGTGTGCCCCTGCCCTTCTCTGCACACCCCTGTGCTCCCCTGCACTGGGGAGCCCTGGCTGCACTCGGGCTGCTCCAGTCAGCTCCCTGAAGCTTCCTCACCGCTGATACATGGCTCATTCTCTATTTAACAGCAGGAAGAGGCATCTTCCTCTGGACTTTCCTTGTGAGCATCTGGTCCCCTTTGCACTTCCCGGTCCTGGGCACGCAGCCCAGTCCTCTCCCAGTGTCCCTTTCTCTGGAGGAAAAGTCTCTTCCCCAGGAGTGCAGTCTCCCTTCCTTGAGCCTGCTTTCATTCTCCCTCTGCTTCTTCTCAGTCAGCTGAAGAAAGAGGCTGTGGATGTGGATCACAGTGGACTGAAGGAGGGGCGGTGGGGTGGCTCTGTGGGAAAAGGGATGAGGCAGAACAGACATGTCCTCCCAGGGTCCTGGGGGCAGGGGTTCCCCAGGTAATGGAGAGCAGGATCAGAACTAGCAGAGTGGAGAAGTCTGGAAACTGACTCTGCTGCATTGACTTAGAAGAAATGAGATTTGACAGGTTCTAGTGAGGATTCCCTACTTAAAAGAATAAGAATCCCACAAAATATCATATCTGAATCTCTTCCAGAAGAGCATATCAAATGTGAACTCCTATTTCATGTGTGTGTATATTTTTGTATCCAAGTGTGGAATAGATTTATTTTTCTTTCTGTTGCTGTTGTTGAGGGTTTTTTAAGTTGAGGTAAAATTTTCATACAGTCAAATTCACGGATCATAAGGGTACATTTTTAAAGGACGTTATGCTTTACAACAGTGTGGGTTACAGCAAAACAGGAATGAGGCCCAAGTTCTCATTCACCCCGTGGCCCCATCACAGCCTCTCTCACGGTCAGTACCCCCACCAGACGGTACATTTGTGACCAAGGGTGAAACGACACCGATACATCGACATCACCCAGAGTCTATAGCTTCCATCATGGTTCAGACTTGGTGGTGTTCATTCTGTGGGTGTGAACAAATACAGAGCGCTGCGATCGGACACTATGGCACCATGCAGGGTACCTTACTGCCCTGAGGATGCTCCGTGCTCCACCTGTTCACCCCTCTTGCTGCCTCTCGACGCCTGGCAACCACTGACCATTGTCTTGTTCCCCCAGTTTTGCTAAGCATGATTTTGGTGTTTTGATAAACGCATACAGCCCAAGCCACTGTGCTAGTGGGTTTGCTTCCTGATTCTGCTGTGCACATTTATCCTCTCACAGACTGGCAGCCAGAAGTCCAAAATGGGCTTCACTGGGCCAGAGTCAAGGTGTTGACAGGGCCTGGCTCCCTCCAAAAGCCCTGGGGCAGTCTGCTTCCTTGCCTTTCCCAGGTTCTGGAGGCTGTCCACACCCGCAGCTCGCAGCCCTGCCTCCCACTGCCTTTCTCCCCTTCTTACAGGATCTCATCCACTTGCCTTCTGTCTTCACACCTCCCTCTGCACACCTCTTGTAGGGCACACCGATCCAGAAGGATCACATCTGCAAAGCCTTCCGTATAAAATGACATCCACAGGCCCAGGGATTGGGACTTGGATATCTGTGGAGGCTGCCTTTCAGCCTACCACACACGTCGAGATATAAAAACATTTCCATCACCCAGAAAGCTGTATAATTCCTACCAGAGATGGATACCGACCTACCCAGGCAACCATGGTTCTGGTTTCTATCAACACGATTGCCCATTCCTACTCAGCTGTCCTGGGCATGTGTCCTCCAGCCAACACAGTTTCTAGGACTTATCTATGCTGCTGTGGGAATCACTGGTTCATTCCTTTTCATCGTTGAGCACTATCTATAGTGTGATTACATCATAGGTTTTCAATCTATTTTCCTACTGGTGGGTATTTGGATTTCTTACAATCTTTGGGGTTATGCGAGAAGTTACTATAGACATTCTTGAGCAAGTCTTTTTGTGGACACACTTTTTTCATACGTCTTCAGTAAGTACTACAGTGGTACCACTGAGTCATATAGTATAAGTATATTTTTACCGTATAAGAACCTGCCAAAAGTTTTCCAAAGTGATTGAGCCATTTCTCGCTCCCTTGGCAACGTATGAAAGTTCACGTTGCTCCCCAACCACTTCCACATTTGGTGTGTTTAAATTTTTAACTTCAGCAAATTGCAGTATCATATTGAGATATTAATTTATATTCCCTGATATCTAACACTGTTAAGCACCTTTGTATGTTTCTATTGCACACATGTGTATCTTCTTTAGTAGAACATCTGCCTAAGTCATTGAATCATTTTTATTTAGTTATCTAGTTTTTACTCATTCATGTGAGCAGTTTGTATATTCTGTTTATGAGTCCTTTGTTGGATATATGCATTATGAATATCTTCTCCCAGTCTATGCTTTACCTTTGTATTTTCTTAATAATATATTTTAAAGAAAGATTTTCAAATTTTGATGCAGATTGATTTTCCAACTTGTTCTTTATGGGTTAGTGTTTCTTTTTTTCTCTTTAAGAAATCTTTGCCTTCTGAAAGGTTGCAGAATATTCTCCTATGCTCTCTTCTAAGAACTTTATAGTTTTGGCTTGTATCTGGAATGTGAATCATAATTTATCCATATGTGTAGTGAGAGGTGCGGATAGAAGTGGTGGGTTATTTCCATTTTTTTCTCCTGTTGTTCCAACATCATTCAAAAATCACCCTTTCTCCATTTAGTTTCTTTAGAAATTTGTTGAAAGCAATTTATCATCTACTTGGTGTCTGTTTCCGAGCTATCTACCTGTTGCCTTGATGCAGTTGTCTATACCACACTGTCTTTATTACTGTGGATTTTTAGTAAGTCTTGGAATTAGGTAGGATGGTTCCTTTTCTTTATTCTTCCTAACCAAAAGTATCTGGGCAAATCAAGGTCCTTTGCATTTCCATATAAATTTTAGACTTAACTTGTAAATTTTTATAAAAACCGCCTGTTGGTATTTCAGTTGGAGTGTGTTGAATCTAAATAATAATTTGTGGATATTTCAACTCTTAACAAAATGAGTCTCTAAATTAATGATAATAGTATTTCTCTCCATTTACTTAAGTATCTTTAATTTCACTGTACAATTCTTTTCCACTCTGATAAAATATGCTTCTGAATATTTTATATTTCTTAATTCTATTATAAATTTTCATTTCATTTTTCACTTACTTGATGCTAGTATGTAGAAATATAATTAATTTTTATATTTATTTTGTATTTTATGGCCTTGCTAAATTCATTTATTATCTCTAGTAGTTATTTTGTATATCCCTTAGAATTTTTTACGTAAACAATTGTGCCATGTGTAAATAGAGCCCGTTTTATTTCTTCTTTTCCAATTTGTATGCCTGTTTATTTCTTTTTCTTTGATTGCACTGGCTAGTTGCTCTGATGCAAGGTTAAATTTAAGTGGTCAGAAAGAACATCCTTGTCTTTTTCTTCCTGATTTTAGAGAAATAGCCTTCAATATTTTACCATTAAGTGAGTTGTAGGTTTTTCATAGATGCTCTTTGTCAGAGTGAAGAAGTTGCTTTTTATTTTTTTGTTGTTTGTATTTATTTATTTGTTGTTTGTATTTGTATTTTTATCACAAATAAGTGTTTAATTTTGTCAAATATTTTTCTGCATTTATTGAAATCATATAATATTTCTTTTTTATTTTGCTAATATATTGGTTCATATTGATGGATTTTTCTTTTTCTTTTTTTAATTTTCTTTTATTTATTTTTTATTTTTTTAATATGAAATTTATTGTCAAATCAGTTTCCATACAACACCCAGCGCTCATCCCAACAGGTGCCCTCCTCAGTGCCCATCATCCACCCTCCCCTCCCTCCCGCCCCCCATCAACCCTCAGTTTGTTCTCAGTTTTTAAGAGTCTCTTATGTTTTGGCTCCCTCCCTCTCTAACCTTTTTTTTTTTTCCTTCCCCTCCCCCATGGTCTTCTGTTAAGTTTCTCAGGATCCACATAAGAGTGAAAACATATGGAATCTGTCTTTCTCTGTATGACTTATTTCACTTAGCATAACACTCTCCAGTTCCATCCACGTTGCTACAGAAGGCCATATTTCATTCTTTCTCATTGCCATATAGTATTCCATGGTGTATATAAACCACAATTTCTTTATCCATTCCTCAGTTGATGGCCAGATCCTATTGATGGATTTTTCAAGTGTTAAATCAACCTTTGGATTTCTGGAATATATCCTACTTGGCAATGTTATATTATCCTTTTACTTTACCATGTTTTTTTTTTTTTTTTAAATTTTTTTTCAACATTTTTTAATTTATTTTTGGGACAGAGAGAGACAGAGCATGAACGGGGGAGGGGCAGAGAGAGAGGGAGACACAGAATCGGAAACAGGCTTCAGGCTCTGAGCCATCAGCCCAGAGCCTGACGCGGGGCTCGAACTCACGGACCGCGAGATCGTGACCTGGCTGAAGTCGGACGCTTAACCGACTGCGCCACCCAGGCGCCCCTACTTTACCATGTTTTGATATCAGGGCTGTATGGGCTGTGTGAATAAAATCAGTGGAAAAAAATATGAAAGTATTTATTCATATCTTATTGTTGTGGAGTTTAAGTTAGTTTCTACTATTTCTTCCATCATTCTAGAATTCACCATTTGGCTCAAAGTTATCTTTTTGGTAAGGTTTTTTAATAGTCTTCAGTACAAAAGTTCAAATTTTAAATTAGACATACGGCTATTTAAATTTTCTATTTATTTTATGTCAATTTGGTAAGGTGTCTGCCAAAGACTGTCCATTTCACTTAAGTTACCAATTTTATTGGAATAAGTTTGTTTATAACACTCCCTCATAAACTGTCTAAATTATGTAAAACTTGCAGTGACATTCTCTCTTGCATTTTTGATATTTTCTGTTATTTTTTTCTTGATTAGTCTCACTATAGATTTATCCATTGACTAGTCTTCACAAAGAACCAACTTACAGTATTTTGTCTTCATGGCTTGTCCTTCTCTGCTTATTTCAGTTCTTTACTAATTTCTTTCATCCTATTTATTTGGTTTTAGTTTACTTCTCTTTATCTAGTTTCTTATGTGGAAATGCAGGGAAAGTTTAAATTACTGTCCTTTTCTAATATCACCATTAGAAGCATCATTAAATTCCCCTGTAAATGCTGCTATTATTGTAGTTATTTTCATAAAGTTAAAATGTTTTCTAATTCTCTCAGTGCTTTACCTCTCACTAATGAGTTATTTAAGGTGTGTTGTTTAATTTTTAAGTATTTGCAGGCTTTTCTAAATTTTCTCGTAGTTGATTTTTCATTTGATTCTCTTTTGATCAGATAACAGAAACTATAAGGTTTCAGGCTTTCAAAAGATACTGAGACTTATTTTATGACCTCACATATGGTCTATATTGGGAATGTTTCAGCTGCACTTGAACAGTACGTCTACTTCCTAGTTGTTGTGTGGGATGTTCTATAAAAGTAAATTGAAGGGTGCCTGGGTGGCTCAGTCCATTAAGCGTCCAACTTCATCTCAGGTCATGATCTCATGGCTTGTGAGTTCGAGCCCTGCGTTGGGCTCTGGGCTGATAGCTCAGAGCCTGAAGCCTGTTTCGGATTCTGTGTCTCCCTCTCTCTGCCCCTCCCCTGTTCACACTCTGTCTCTGTCTCTCTCAAAAATAAATATTAAAAAAAATTAAAAGTAAATTGAGTTGTGTTAGTTGATAGCATTGTTCAATTTTCCATATCCCCACTGTACTTTTTTCTAGTTATTCTATCAATTACTAAGAAAGAAGTATAGGGGCATCTGGGTGGCTCATAAGTGTTCAACTTTGGCTCAGGTCATGATCTCACAATTCATGAGTTAAACCCCACATCAGGCTCTGTGCTGACAGCTTGGAGTCTGGAACCTGTTTCAGATTCTGTGTCTCCTCTTCTCTCTGCCCCTGTCCTGCTCATGCTCTGTCTGTGTCTCTCTCTAAAATAAATAAACAATAAAAAATTTAAAAAAAAAAAGAAAGAAAGAAGTGTTAAAAATCACCAATGGTAACTTTAGATTTTGTCTATTTCTCCCTTTCATTCTGTCAGTTTTCTTTTCATACATCTTGAGGACCTATATTTAAATATATTCACATAATGATTATTATGTCTTCCTGAAAAACTGACCATTTTATTATTGTAAAATGTTTCTCTTTATCTCTGGTAACAATCATTATCTTTAAGTCTACATTGTCTGGTACTAAGGAGGCCACATCAGTTTTCCTATACTCGTTGCATGGTATATCTTTTTCCATAATTTTACTTTCCATCTTTTTTTAATATATTTAAAATCTCTCTCAAGCAGCCTATATAGTACGTCTTATTTTCTGTTTGGTCTATTTAGACAATCTTTGCATTTGAATTGGAATATTTGGCCCATTTACATTTAACATAACTACTGATACGGTTTGATTCACATCTTAGAACCCTAAATCTGTCATGCTAATGAGGCTAAACTATCCTGATAAATGAAAAACTACGTAAAAAAAAAGCCAAAGAACTTCATCTTATCATCAGCTAGCCCTTGGTCCCCAGCAGATCTGTCATCCATCCACAGATGAATGACAGCCCATCAGAGACCAGCTGAACTACCTCATATCAGAAGAACCACCCAGCTAACCCACAGAATTGTGAACTAAACAAAATGGCTATTTTTTAACTACTAAATTTTAAGGATTTTTGTTACACAGCCCAAACTAAATGATATATTATCTCACTGACCACTGTTTACTTAGTTGGTTGCTCTAACTACACCTTCCTCTCGTTGTCCCATCTCCACCTTAGTCCAACTGTCTCTCTGAATGGCGCTTCTCTCACGTTATATATCTATAGAAAATCTGTTAAGACCAGTTCTGACAAAACAAATGAAAACAAAACAAACAAACAAAAACTTCTGCTAAATTTTATTCACTGAATGATTCATTTAAGTGTGTTCAACTTCTAAGATCTCTGCTCACCTTCAAGCAATGACATGTTTTCTCATGTCATCCCAAATCACCCACCTAAACTTTCATTTTAATCATTAAGAGCCTATTTTTACATATATTTACCCATTGTTGACTTTTCCGCCTTCTTGCAAAAATAAAGATTTCCAATAATCCATCAGTTATAGTACCTTCTCTAAGCAGACAAAAATATCACCTATGCTTATTTTTGAATGCTATTATTGAATCAGTATGTAAGTAGAGGTTATAACGTCCCTGTGAAAAATTAATAGTGCTAAAAATCAAAATATATAGAAATACCTGTGTATTTACATATGGGTGTCTTAAAGTTGCTTTCACAAAGAATAAAAGTACACCAGGGAAAGAGTGAGACTGGTCAAAAACATTGTTGGTCATCAATCCACCAATATCTTAAATGTAATAAGTTTTTGTATATATCTCGTGGACACACCATCATCAATATGTATCATTGATGTAACCCTGAAGCTCACTTCATCATACAGCTGAGTCACAATATGAATCTCGACTTTGCCACCATCTGTGCAGAGGGCACCAAACTGTGGTCATGTTACCAATACCTGTAGGAGTCCCCATGCCCTTACTTATTACTGCATGGAACAAGAAGATTTTGCACATAAATATTTTTAATACTTCATGTGTAAATAAAAAAGAAATGAAAAGTCAATTTAGTAACCTTTTGGAATGCTAAATTATTTTCTAGTGTAAAATTCAGGGTCCCTAATAAACAACCCAGGAGACTAGAATATTAGGTACTGCTTTTGGCTAAACTGTATCTGTTTTCATGCCCTCACATTCTCAAAACACAAAGTTTTATTTATGGGAACTCTATATAAAACTTGCAAAATTGAATAAAAATAAACAGATATGGTTTTTCTTTTGAGTCATGAGAGTTCAAAACTTAACAGTTCAACACTGTGTTCACAGGACCTTCTAAAAGAACATCAGGGTAGACATGGCCAAGATGGAGAACACATGCCATCATTACTCCTCACCTGAGTCATAGAATTGTTGTCTTGGACCTGTCACAATTAGAGACTCTGAGTTCCAGTTTCAGCAGGAGGCATCCCAAGGGTGTGGAAAATAAGATTTCTGGCTTCTAGGCCCTGAATCCACAAACCGTGAAACTCAGAACATCTGGAAACATTGAGTTGCGTGTTGCAAGACAGAGGTGGCTTGGCTCTGGGAAGAGCTTGCACTCCATCCATTTACTCGTGATAGCTGTTGGGCACAACCACTGAACTCTAGGACCTAAGCCAGAATTAGTAACCAGAGATTGTTTTTCATATTTACCTTCATTGAGTCTGTTCTGAAGTTGCTAATTACTTATGTGACTCTGGAAAGTCTGGAGACACGCACATAAGGACGGAAGGTAGTCACAATTTCCCTTAGACAAGTAGGGTCAGTTAACACCATTTTTAGAGTCTAGTGCTAGGAGCAAAAGACCGAGCTGCAAAGCTTATAAAGAGTGTGAGAACTCATGGTTAGTCAACAACCAACAGCACAAAGAAAATGAAAGCTTAATTTAAAGCAAAAGAGATTCCCAATGGCGTACTGTCTTCTGAGACGGACTGTCACATTCCTCGATGCCATTTTCCACTCCCTCACTCATGTGGTTCACCCTTTTCTGAACACCTTTTTCTTCCTCCATTTCTTTTTAAGATTTAGGGAATGACAGTTGGCATATTAGACAAATGTGGACTCTGGGAAGTGCAGAGGATAGAAACAAAAATACTTCATCCTTCACATGAACCACCACAGATTTCTCAAGTTAGATGGCTTCTTCATACTGGCATCGCAGTCCTGGTTCCAGACTAGAAGTGGCACACTGTGTCAGCAGTGGAACCGCCATGAACTCCTACCCCCGCCAAAAACTCTGAGAGTATCCCTGGGACCCCAAAACCGCTGGTTCTAAATGACTAGACTGGAGGTTTTATGGTTCCCTTAGGGCTCTAAAGGCTTCTCTTCTGAAATGTAATTGCTTCTCCCCAGCCTTGGACACAGGAAGAGCGTGGGAGGAGCCAGAGTGTGGCACCCCATGGTAAGACAGAGGTCTGGTCGCCCTTTCATGACAAACATCTCATGCAGCTTCATAACTGAAAGACCTATGAGATGGCTTCCCTGTCACTGTCACCCAATCGAGAAGTGGCCTCATAGGTCCTTCCCATGAAGCGCTGACCATTAGAACCTGAGAACTCTGGCTGAAACTCATGGAACCAACTTATGAGGCCCCTGGTGCTGTGATTTGAAAAAACAAAGGTCCACGGTGGTCAGCGATGAAGCACAGGGAGACCCACAAGTATCCAATTCGAGGACCTCTGAGCACATCCCTGGGGTCCAGTGGAAGTGCCTGGTGAGGGGCAGGTACGAGCGATGGGTGCTGGCACTCCCCAGGCTTGGCCCACGGGACGAGAGCCAAATGCCGTCACTCTTCATGTCCCACAGCTAGAGACACAGCTTCCTAGGGCTCCCAGTCCCCTTCAAAAGAGGCACCTTACAGTAATTCCCTCCACACTGGGATTCTCATCGGTTTTCCCCAATATCCCAAAGTAGCAACAGGTTACTCTTTCTTCTTTGCTTCTTGGGATCTGAAAATCAAACATCACATGCTAAGCTCCTCTTCTTTCCCATGCTGAAGGTCAGGACCCAGAGTATTCTGGATCAGCCACAGTGCTGTCTGGACCTGTCAGCCTTCTTAGATGGTGCTGATAACAGCCAGCTCTCAACCTGCCAGGTGCCTCACCCACAGTTGCCCAGCCTCTCCTGCAGGGGACACGGGTGTGACAGAAGCACTTCCCCTTTTTAAAGGGGCAGAACGTGTTCTAATCTTGTTGTTTTAGATCCAAATAAATCTATTTTATTAACGTTTATTTATTATTGAGAGGCAGAGCATGACCAGGGGAGGGGCAGAGATAGGGGGAGACACAGAATCTGAAGCAGGCTCCAGTCCTCGAGCTATCAGCACAGAGCCTGACGTGGGGCTCGAACCCACAAACTGTGAAATCATGACCTCAGCCAAAGTCGGATGCTTAACTGACTCAGCCACCCAGGTGCCCCTAAAGTAAATCTATCTTAATATGTAAAAAAATAATACTATTTTAGATTCTTAATATATTTTTTGCTTTTTGAAACAATTTTCAGCCTTCCTGAGAAACACCACCCTATGAGTTATGTTGAAAAAGAGGATAAATTAGCATTAACCATCCTTACATCAGAGACCGTGTTCATCATTTTTCATTCGTGGGCCACCACTCACAATAACCCTATGTGATAGGGATGTTGCTCCTACTTTATAGAGGAGGAAACTGGGAACTTAAAACTTGCTCAAGGTCACACAGCCAGGCTATGGCCCAGGACACCCTGGGATGCTGACCCGAAAGCCAGCACCCCACCGCCCCAGCCTTGCTCCCTCCTCTGTCCTAGGTGAACGTGCAGTTATGCTCATGGCCATCTTGGATCTGGGAACATAAACCCCTGGTAAATGAGTATTGAGAGATTAACCCCACATATTTCAGCCAACCTTTTCTCACGACCTACCTGGGGTTGGGACGTGTGTACACATTTCCAACCCACAAATGCAGAGGACAAGAGACCTGTCCATGCTGTCTGTTAGCAGCGAACCTAGGAGTCTGTGACACGTGTCTGTATGATCACGGACAGACCACATCGTACTGCAGCCAAACAGAAGGTCTGACATCTGCACGTGAACGAGAGCACGATTTCCTTTGGAAATGATACAAGTATTTGCACGTATTACTTAAACAAAGTTTCTATAAAACATCTTTTACTTTATCAGTTTAAATTTATATATAAATATAAGAAAATGTTCTACGGAAAGTGTACATTATACAATTTATGATATTCCTCACTTAAAGCTTTGGCGACAGGTGGCTCCGGGTGCACACAGGGCTGTGGGCTCCAGCCACTGTGCCCGTGGGTGAATTCATCTGCTTCTCCGGGGGTCCTGTGCCCAGCACCAGACAAGCACAAGTGCAGTGAGGTTGGATCGCATCTACAGGGGCTCAGAGCTGCTGTGTGCCCTCAGGGTTCTCCCTGTGGTGTCTCCATATTGTGCGGAAGCGGTTCAGAGGCTTGTCTTCCAGACGACCTGCTCTGCTTTCGGTCCTGCTCTGGCCTCTCTCAGCAACGTGTGGGGCTTCTGACTGACACTTCAACAGAATGACGTGGCTTTGAAGGAGCCACGTGTTTAACTGTCTCTGGTGGCTGGGTCTCATCTACGTCCTATGAGTCTCCCATAACAAGTGATCAGCATCCTTTAGTTGGAACCTATCAACAGGAAGATGGTATCCACTTTGGGCCCGCAGGTAGACTAAGTAGGCTCTTGATGGCCAGAGCACGCATCCCAGTGTGAAGCCCCACCTGGAGAAACAGCCGGGATGAACAAAGGAGGATGGGAGGGCGTGGTCGTCCAGGTTGCTGACTGAAGTCCAAAGATGTCTGCTTGTCCTGGGAACAGATATGTATTACCCCCAGGCCCACAAGACAAATGACTTCTGAGCAGAGAAACAGGAAACTGAGACAATCATTTTCTGCCTCTGTTTCTTTCTTTTATATGTTCTGCAAAGGGGAAGAGAGTCACCCAAGTTTATAGAAAACTTTGGGAATGCTAGTCTCAAGAGCGTATAAACTCCTTTTTCTTTCTTTTATTAGAAAAGAAATGAATCAAACTTTTTTAAACTGTCCGTGGCATGGAATTCGCAAGATACTGCATGCTGTGGCAAGAACCCCCAGCACCCACCCGCGGGGCCAGCCCTCCGTCCCCAGAGCAGCCCCACTGCCGTGCTGCACGTCTTCCCAGCTGGTTGGCTCACGGACCCTTGAATCCAGCAGCAGCAGCAGCACCCGCAGTGCAGTGTCTAGGCCGGAGCAGTGGGGGTTGGATCTCCCACCTGGATTCTACTTATTAAAAATTTAAACACTGTCTTACTCGGAGATTTCTCCTTCACTGAGACATGGAGAATTTCTGTGCAAGACGGAGTGAGCAGCCTCGCCTGCCTTTGGAGAGATGCTCAGTGCCCCTGGAGAACAGCCCAAGTCCGACCTAAAGCAAAACCCAGACTTTAATCACACTCTCATAACCAGCACGTTCTGCATTGATTGCATGTGTCCATGAACAGCCTGGATTATGCTGGGTCAAGTCAAGCGATGCTGTGTCAGGGCCCAGGGCGAGGCTGGCCTTTCTCCAACCTCCCTGCAAACACAGGGCGGGCTGTTTATATCCTAGTGCTTTTTCTGTCACTTCCTAAGCCACCGTGGGGAAGATGAAAAATTCTAGCAGCAGTGATGCGTAAGTAATTCGGCCAGATGCCAAGGAAGTGGCCAGTGGCCCTGCCGGCAGAACTGATGGTACAATTTTGCCTTTATTTGGTGCCAGAGGAGGAAAGAAAACCAGCAAGCAAGATGAATGGAGGCTAACAATATCTTTCTCGATGAAAAGCTCAAATTTCTTTTTGAATTTTGAATCTGGTGGCTAAGGACTGTATCCTCGCATTTTGTTGCCGGCGAGAGAAACCGCTCTAGCTGTGCCGCGTCCCCGGGTCGTGCCCGTGATCACGTTCCACAGGTGAGGGCAGGAGGCTCGAGTGACACACGGCTCGTCTAATCAGCGTTCGCTAAACAAGGACATCTGAGGGTGCCAGGCGCAGGGCCACCCGACCCTTCCTATCGGCCACACGCCTCCTCTCTGATTTACACGGCAGCCTGTGCCCAACACCACCTGCCACCGGGTGGGTCTTCCTCAGAGAGGCAGGAGAGGCTCACATTTTGTTAGACCTGCTCCTTGAAACGGGCCTCTCGATTCCACAGGCATCTGTTTGTTGTCCTTTCCTGAAAACAATATAAAAATTAGGTTCCTTAGTCTTTTTCTCCTCGGATTATCACTATTGCAGCCATGACTCAGATTCCGACGTGAGGGTTTATCTCTTCCAAAACAAGCGGATAAGTTGCAAGGCAGTAGGAAACTTGAATCTTAGAGGATAAAAAGCCAAAAAGAAATTTCTTTTTTACACAGATGAGAAAACGTTTTGTCAAAATGACAGAGATGCGTCCCCTTGCCCTGACATGGATGGGGTCAGGCACCAGTCTGGTGCAATTTGCCGTGGGCTCTGACTCAGTAGACATTTCACAGCAGTTCCTAACCTGAACCACGTGATGGAGGCCACACAGAGGTGCTTCTAGAAGCTGCCTGCACCCAAGAGGAGGGCTCTCTTCTGCAGCCCCAGCCGCCCCCCTGCCCAGGCCATTCCCACCCTCTTGCTTGCACACGCAGGCCTTGGTGGCCCCATGGGACAGGCAAGAGTCCAGATCTCACGCCCAGAGGGCCCTCCAGGGCCTTCTGGCAGCAGGAGCTTCCCACCTCGGGGCTGACGGTCACCACTCTGGTTTTGTCAGTCCCAGTATGCAAGTCAGTTACACTAAAGCCTCCCGTCGTGTGTGGGTTGACAGGTCTGACTAGAACAGAAGGTTATTTAGTTAAAAAGTGAAAAATGCCATTTACTTGAGTGAGTGATGAGTCATCCGACGACACAGCTGAATTTGCATGGAGATGAATGGGTCCTAAGAGGACTTCTAATTTCACTTTCTTATTCCACAGTAGAGGCCCAAGAGGGTTAGCTGCTCAGCAGGGTCAGAAGCTAATTAGTGGCCCAGGGACCCACACCGGGCTTGAGTGTGACGACCTCTGCGGGGGCTGTGACCCGAACCTGAGACGGGCCAGCTCGGAAGACGTGGACCTCGTCCCCCTTCACACCCAGGCTCCTTCCCACTGATGTGATGTGCACAGCTCCACACGCTCATTGCTCACTGCGCTTTTCGGTGTTTCAGACCAGAGACGGGTGGTTTAGGGACATCCAGTTTCCTCAGCCAATCTGGGTCTAAGTTTCCTACTACGCTCTCAGATGAGGGTGGCTGGTGAAGGCACATACTCCTTGAACACCGACCACTCCCACCATGTGAATATCTGTTCAGTGAGGAGTCAGAAGCCCGTTTGAAGTCTATTAGATAATATGCAAAGCATAAGCCATCATTTAGACCCTCAGTATTCATTCAGTATCGGTGCAGGGTACAGTGACAAATACAAAAATCGGGGCATATAGTATCTTTTGAGTAAGCACTTTCTGGCAGTCCCAAACAGAGAGAACCCTCCTCTTGGCATACTAACTGCTAATTTGATTAATTAGGCCAGTTGGATAACCTTTCTGTGATAACCATTATGATGCTATTTAAATAGCTTCTTGTATTGGGGTAGCACTTTCAATATCACCTATGCAAGTGGTTTTGATTTGAAAAGAATTAAAAGTCTAAAAATGTCTACATTGGTGCAGACATTGATCCAATCATTCAGAAATAGTTATGGCGTGTCTCTTACGCTCCAGTATCCAGCCAAACACGGAGCCTACAGAAAACAAAACAGATACACTCTTGCTCTTGACGTGCACAGTCTAGAAAGAGTGACCGGAAGGCTTTTCCGAGTGCATGCCTCATCAGAGGTCTTCACCAGGCAACCCCAAGCTGTGGGCACTTGCGTGTGCAAGCTGAATTGAACACGGCGTCCTTTGTAACACACGTGCACACCTGGGGTGAAACCTGAGGGGCCGGGAATACGAACAAAGAGGTGCTCTGATGTTTTGGACCTGCTCCCTGCACACCCCAAAGGGTCACTCTGCTCTTCAGAGATTACTGGCCTAAGGAAGCATACCTTGTACCTGCTCACTAAATTGAACAGCAGGAAGGGGCCATTTTCTGCCATGCGTTGACTGCGTCCGCACGAGCTACTTGGGGCAGAAACTGACAATGAGATTCGCATTGGATGACCTCACTTTTATGTGCGAAAAATAGTTATTTGTCCTTCTTTCTCCTCCCCTAAATTCAAAAACATCCTTTTCATAAAGCACAAGGGGAAAACTCAAGTAAATGCTAAACAAATGCACTTAGGAATAAAAGCTGTAAATGGAAACCAAAGTGACATCTGTGCGAGATTCAGGTAGCCATCCTGGGGAAGCAGCAGGCTCGGCGTCAGAGAGGCCTCTGCGGGGGAAGGAAGGGGCCGGGTGGTGGGAAGAGGAGAGCGGGACCCCCCCCCCCCCCCCGCCGGGTGGGCTGCCAGGCTGCAGACAGACTGGTGTTTTTCAGTGTGAGGGACGGACACTCGCGGGAAAGCTGGGAGTACGTACTTCCCTGGCCACGCAGCGAACCCGCCTCTGGACACCCTTCAGGGCGAGAAGAGGTTCTGAGGGAGAAGCAGGTTCCAGCCTGGCTGCAGCCCCCGCCTGAGGGCTGGCTCACCCAGACCTGGTCACAGAGGAGGGAGGTGTCACGGGACCTGGTCACAGAGGAGGGAGGTGTCACGGGACCTGGTCACAGAGGAGGGAGGGGTCACGGGACCTGGTCACAGAGGAGAGAGGGGTCACCCAGACCTGGTCACAGAGGAGGGAGGGGGTCACCGGGACCTGGTCACAGAGGAGGGAGGGGTCACCGGGACCTGGTCACAGAGGAGGGAGGTGTCACGGGACCTGGTCACAGAGGAGGGAGGGGTCACCGGGACCTGGTCACAGAGGAGGGAGGTGTCACGGGACCTGGTCACAGAGGAGGGAGGTGTCACGGGACCTGGTCACAGAGGAGGGAGGGGTCACGGGACCTGGTCACAGAGGAGAGAGGGGTCACCCAGACCTGGTCACAGAGGAGGGAGGGGGTCACCGGGACCTGGTCACAGAGGAGGGAGGGGTCACCGGGACCTGGTCACAGAGGAGGGAGGTGTCACGGGACCTGGTCACAGAGGAGGGAGGGGTCACCGGGACCTGGTCACAGAGGAGGGAGGTGTCACGGGACCTGGTCACAGAGGAGGGAGGGGTCACCGGGACCTGGTCACAGAGGAGGGAGGGGTCACCGGGACCTGGTCACAGAGGAGGGAGGTGTCACGGGACCTGGTCACAGAGGAGGGAGGTGTCACGGGACCTGGTCACAGAGGAGGGAGGGGTCACGGGACCTGGTCACAGAGGAGAGAGGGGTCACCCAGACCTGGTCACAGAGGAGGGAGGGGGTCACCGGGACCTGGTCACAGAGGAGGGAGGGGTCACCGGGACCTGGTCACAGAGGAGGGAGGTGTCACGGGACCTGGTCACAGAGGAGGGAGGGGTCACCGGGACCTGGTCACAGAGGAGGGAGGTGTCACGGGACCTGGTCACAGAGGAGGGAGGGGTCACCGGGACCTGGTCACAGAGGAGGGAGGGGTCACCGGGACCTGGTCACAGAGGAGGGAGGGGTCACCGGGACCTGGTCACAGAGGAGGGAGGTGTCACGGGACCTGGTCACAGAGGAGGGAGGGGTCACCGGGACCTGGTCACAGAGGAGGGAGGTGTCACGGGACCTGGTCACAGAGGAGGGAGGGGTCACCGGGACCTGGTCACAGAGGAGGGAGGGGTCACCGGGACCTGGTCACAGAGGAGGGAGGTGTCACGGGACCTGGTCACAGAGGAGGGAGGTGTCACGGGACCTGGTCACAGAGGAGGGAGGGGTCACGGGACCTGGTCACAGAGGAGAGAGGGGTCACCCAGACCTGGTCACAGAGGAGGGAGGGGGTCACCGGGACCTGGTCACAGAGGAGGGAGGGGTCACCGGGACCTGGTCACAGAGGAGGGAGGTGTCACGGGACCTGGTCACAGAGGAGGGAGGGGTCACCGGGACCTGGTCACAGAGGAGGGAGGTGTCACGGGACCTGGTCACAGAGGAGGGAGGGGTCACCGGGACCTGGTCACAGAGGAGGGAGGGGTCACCGGGACCTGGTCACAGAGGAGGGAGGGGGTCACCGGGACCTGGTCACAGAGGAGGGAGGGGTCACCGGGACCTGGTCACAGAGGAGGGAGGGGTCACCGGGACCTGGTCACAGAGGAGGGAGGGGTCACTGGGACCTGGTCACAGAGGAGGGAGGGGTCACTGGGACCTGGTCACAGAGGAGAGAGGGGTCACCCAGACCTGGTCACAGAGGAGGGAGGGGTCACCGGGACCTGGTCACAGAGGAGGGAGGGGTCACCGGGACCTGGTCACAGAGGAGGGAGGTGTCACGGGACCTGGTCACAGAGGAGGGAGGGGTCACGGGACCTGGTCACAGAGGAGGGAGGGGTCACTGGGACCTGGTCACAGAGGAGAGAGGGGTCACCCAGACCTGGTCACAGAGGAGGGAGGGGTCACCGGGACCTGGTCACAGAGGAGGGAGGGGTCACTGGGACCTGGTCACAGAGGAGAGAGGGGTCACCCAGACCTGGTCACAGAGGAGGGAGGGGTCACCGGGACCTGGTCACAGAGGAGGGAGGGGTCACCGGGACCTGGTCACAGAGGAGGGAGGTGTCACGGGACCTGGTCACAGAGGAGGGAGGGGTCACGGGACCTGGTCACAGAGGAGGGAGGGGTCACTGGGACCTGGTCACAGAGGAGAGAGGGGTCACCCAGACCTGGTCACAGAGGAGGGAGGGGTCACCGGGACCTGGTCACAGAGGAGGGAGGGGTCACTGGGACCTGGTCACAGAGGAGAGAGGGGTCACCCAGACCTGGTCACAGAGGAGGGAGGGGTCACCGGGACCTGGTCACAGAGGAGGGAGGGGTCACCGGGACCTGGTCACAGAGGAGGGAGGGGTCACCGGGACCTGGTCACAGAGGAGAGAGGGGTCACCCAGACCTGGTCACAGAGGAGGGAGGGGTCACCGGGACCTGGTCACAGAGGAGGGAGGGGGTCACCGGGACCTGGTCACAGAGGAGGGAGGGGTCACCGGGACCTGGTCACAGAGGAGGGAGGGGTCACTGGGACCTGGTCACAGAGGAGAGAGGGGTCACCCAGACCTGGTCACAGAGGAGGGAGGGGTCACCGGGACCTGGTCACAGAGGAGGGAGGGGTCACCGGGACCTGGTCACAGAGGAGGGAGGGGTCACCGGGACCTGGTCACAGAGGAGAGAGGGGTCACCCAGACCTGGTCACAGAGGAGGGAGGGGTCACCGGGACCTGGTCACAGAGGAGGGAGGGGGTCACCGGGACCTGGTCACAGAGGAGGGAGGGGTCACCGGGACCTGGTCACAGAGGAGGGAGGGGGTCACCGGGACCTGGTCACAGAGGAGGGAGGGGTCACCGGGACCTGGTCACAGAGGAGGGAGGGGTCACCGGGACCTGGTCACAGAGGAGGGAGGGGTCACCGGGACCTGGTCACAGAGGAGGGAGGGGTCACTGGGACCTGGTCACAGAGGAGGGAGGGGTCACTGGGACCTGGTCACAGAGGAGGGAGGGGTCACCGGGACCTGGTCACAGAGGAGGGAGGGGTCACCGGGACCTGGTCACAGAGGAGGGAGGGGTCACCGGGACCTGGTCACAGAGGAGGGAGGGGTCACTGGGACCTGGTCACAGAGGAGAGAGGGGTCACCCAGACCTGGTCACAGAGGAGGGAGGGGGTCACCGGGACCTGGTCACAGAGGAGGGAGGGGTCACCGGGACCTGGTCACAGAGGAGGGAGGGGTCACCGGGACCTGGTCACAGACAAGGGAGGGGCTCACCCACAGCCCTGCCCAGAGGAACAAAAACAGATTGTCTTTCTCCTCCTGACCCTGGGCCTCAGCTGTACTTTGTGCTTTTTCTGTTTTCTCTGGACTCATTTAAGTGGAGGGGCATCAGGCAGTTTTGAACTGCACTAAACGCTACTTTCAGTCAAATTCTCCACGAGGAGCTGAGGCTCAGCAGCTGACTGTCCAACAAGCCCCTAAACTGAACGTGGCCTAAATGTGTGTCTTCTCCATGTGAATTAAATTCCAGATGTTCTACAAGCACAAAAGATCTGTGTTGTCCCCGGGTCAGAAAAGGGGCAGAGCTGGCAGTGAGGACGCAGGAGCCCTGTGGCGCCCGTGCGCTGACCCCCTACAAGCACTCGCCAGCTCACTTTCTGACCCCGGGGGCGACATAGCTGGAGTGTGGACTGTGTCACCCTCCAGTCCCTGTGACATCTTCCTGGACAAACTCACCGCGTCGCTCCCAAGTGATACATCTCTTGTTAAGACTCACAGAAGGAAGTTTCAGTCCTGCTACTGGCTCCTTAAGGCAGCAAGAAGATGTCATTAAGGCTCCAGGACCGGATCTTCATGTCTGCAAACACAGAAAATCATTACACACGTGACTCGAGCTGTGACGGAGACCCTGTGACCCCATGTCAAATTGCACACACCCCTCCGTTTCTGTGCTCACGGCATTTCACCGTCTGACACATTTTGTATTTACCTGTTTATCATCGTTCCTTCTCATGAGCACGCCAGTCCCCAGAACAGGGCACCACATAAGTGTTTGCTGAATGAAGGAGCATCTGTCTCTAGCTCAGCACAGCCATTTGTGTGTAGCACACACCTGTGAGTGTTCATGGCTGGGGAACTGGCAGTGGGGCTCAGCCCCCGGCAGGCCCCGCAGCGGGGCTCGGTCCCCGGCAGGCCCAGCATTGGGGCTCAGCCCCCGGCAGGCCCCGCAGTGGGGCTCAGTCCCTCCAGGTGCCTTCAGACTTCGACTGCACCATTCACCTTGCTCGTTACGTCCTGACGTACATCATCGTTGTCTGGCTGGATCCAGGTAACCCTCCTGCATCAGTCACAGAGCCCGGCTGGCTTAACGGGGCCCAGGTCACTGGACGAGGCGGCTTGCCTGAGGCTCTCTGTCCAGGGCCGTCGGAGGAAGCAGGGACTTTAGTGCCGAGATGAGGGGCCTTCAGGCAGGAGCTGACGCCCACATGTGCCGTTCCTGCTCCCCAACATGCAGCAAGATTGGCCGGGCCTTTCCTCACACGCAGAAGGACAGGCTGGAGGGAGGTCTGTCCGCTCAGACCTCCAGTCTGTCCCTGCCCAGCTTCCTGCTTCTGTGTCCTCCGCCCCCAGGGCTGCTCTGCTTGGGACCAGCTGGTGTCTTGCTAGGGCCCCGGGGCACCCATGTGGCCAGCCCTCCCCAGGCACACCCCTTGCTGCTGCCCCACCCCTGTGTCTCCCGGGCATCTGACCAAACAGCCTGCTCTCTGCGGTTGGAGGTTTATCCTAAGTGTATTCCTCAACTATCATTTCAGGGGAAACCAAAAAGAAAAGAAGATAAGTACCCATGTTCATCTGGCCGTCTTAAACCAAAGCCACACCGTTCATTTCTCTAAACCGTATTATCGGTATAAAAATAATTATCTCGGGGCGCCTGGGTGGCTCAGTCGGTTGGGCGGCCGACTTCAGCTCAGATCATGATCTCGCGGTCAGTGAGTTTGAGCCCCGCGTCGGGCTCTGTGCTGACAGCTCGGAGCCTGGAGCCTGCTTCGGATTCTGTGTCTCTCCCTCTCTCTGCTCCTCCCCTGCTTGCTCTCTGTCTCTCTGTCTCTCCCTCTCTCAAAAATAATAAACATTAAAGAAAATTTAAAAAAATAATTCTCTCTTCTCATATTCTCTCGTTCTCTCGAGATAGATAGAGACAGAGATGTAGATATGTAGATCCTTCTGTCTGTCCAGCAGGGAAGAGTGCATATAACTGAATTCACTGTTGATAAGAAAGCTATCTTATCCCCTTTCATATCATTTTCAGTTTACATGGGAAGCAACTGGCACACTTATTTGAAAAATACAGAGTTCTGGGCTGCACCCAGACCCTGACTCAGGGGTTCTGGGAAGGCCTGGAAATCTGCATTTTAAACCTCTGCCAATTCATCTGACACTAACGTTTCACAGGGCACATTTTGCAAAATAAGCTCCAATGTTTTGCGCAGAAGATAATAAATACAGGTTAACTGTTTCACATTTAAAAATACCATTCCTTGTTCCTATTTACAAACAAGAGAATAGAATGTAATTAGTTGAAGCAGAAAAGTAGCTCTTCGAAAGGTGTGAGATTGTAGAAATATCTCCCAGACAGCCAGGGTCAGACGCTAAGCTGCGCATCAAGCCGTCTTGAGGCTCTTGAAAAGGTTGCACTGCCTGCAGCCGCTTGGCATCCGGGAGGCTGGGCCTGGGTGCCACCCCCGGTGGGTCGTGTGGGGTCTCACTGACACACAGGAGACAGAGGGAGGCGTCGTAAGACGCCTCACAACCGCAAGCAGTGAATGTCTGCCACAGGGTCTAAAATTACCCCAGTGACGTTTTCCTCACTTTGCAGAGATCATGAGGCACCTCACGCTATTGACACGTGTTCAAAATGGCGATCGCAATCGCTGCCTTCTTACAAGGCACCTGGTTCTCCGGTAGATTCCATCCGTATTCACAGCCAGAATGTATCATCAAACAGCCGGCCACTGGCCATAATATTACATGTGTACTGGGAAATCTAAGGAAAAAAATCATCCCAGTAAATTATAGTAACTATTTGCTGCTAAGGTATGGCAAGAGGTATCTGCTTCCCAGCAAGACTGGCCATCCCCTCAGTGGGACTGAAGGAAATAAAGCTGAACACTTTGGGGGCGCCTGGGTGGCTCAGTCAGTTAAGCATCCAACTTGGGCTCAGGTCATGATCTCACGGTCTGTGGGTTCGAGCCCCTGTGGGGCTCTGTGGTGACAGCTCAGAGCCTGGAGCCTGCTTCGAAATCTGTGTCTCCCTCTCTCTCTGCCCCTCCCCTGCTCGTGCTCGTGTGCTCTCTCTCTGTCAAAAATAGGTAAACATTAAAAAGAATTTAAAGCTGAACACTTTGGGGTGGTTAGAACTTTAATAAAAATGTAAAGAATTTTTAAAAATATGTTTTTAGAGGGGATGTCTGGGTGGCTCGGTTGGTAAGCGTCTGGCTCTTGATCTCAGCTCAGGGCTTGATATCAGGGTCGTGAGTTCAAGCCCTGGGTTGGGCTTGGTGCTGGGCGTGAAGCCTACTTAAAAAAAATTAAAATATCTTTTTAGAGGCATATTTACTTTCATGTTTGCAATAATATTAGGTCTTTAATAACTATGAGCATTGGATTAAAAGTATCATGGGGTGACTGGTGGCCTCTGGTTGGTTATGCCTCTGACTGTTGATTTCAACTCAGGTCATGATCTCATGGTCATGAGATCGAGCCCCTCGTCAGGCCCTGTGCTGAGTGTGGAGCCTGCTTGGGATTCTCTCTATCCCTCTCTCTCTCTGCCCCTTCCCTGATTTCTCTCTCTCTCAAGAAAAATAATCTATGATAAAAACAGAGAGGTAGTCCATAAGAGGCCCTTTTTTTAATTTATTTTTTTAATGTTTATTCTTTTCTGAGAGAGAGAGAGAGAGAGAGAGCACAAACAGGGGAAGAGCAGAGACAGAGAAAGAGAGGGAGACACAGAATCTGAGGCAGGCTCCAGGTCCTGAGCTGTCAGCACAGAGCCCATTGCAGGGCTCAAACTCACAAACCGCAAGATCGTGACCTGAGCTGAAGTTGGATGCTTGACCGATTAAGCCACTCAGGCGCCCCCATAAGAGACTCTTAAATACAGAAAACAAACTGAGGGCTGCTGGAGGGGAGGAGGCTGGGCTGGATGGGTGATGGGCATTAGGAGGGCACTTGTTGGGATGAGCACTGGGTGTTATATGTAAGTGATGGATCACTACATTCTACTCCCGAAACCAATACTACACTATATGTTAACTAACTAGAATTTAAATAAATTTTAAAAGGAATACACACACACATAAAAAGTACCCAAGCCATAGCATAGAGACTACCCCGGTCAGTGTGGCCACACAGTGCTGTGGACTCAGGAAGGCAGAGATCTAGTTTAAATACGTGGTACTTAGATACAGTAATGCAACCCGTTCTCTAGATAGAGATGTTACATCACAGGCTCAAGGTTTCCATAGTTGAACTGATATGGATACTGCTGATGTGTACCTAGCAGGTCAAGTCTTAAGACTAACACTGGCAGGTTCTAATCCACTTTAAGGAAAACATTCTCTTCTCTCATCATTTGGGGGAAGAAGGCTGACGTTTCTGTTGAGACCAAACTGCTTTCTGTAACTATTGACTGTCTGAAATAAATTGAGATGTGAAGCAAAGCCTACTAGACCCTTGAACATCATCGTGTTTTTCAAAGGAATCAATTCACTTTGTCAAACCCATGGAATTATATCAAATCAACTATTAGTATAAAGTAATTCATTTAATACACGTTTCATTTTATTATTTTGAAACTGTTATGGAATTATTTAAAGAGATGTTTTAGCCTCTAGTAGAGGAAAATCTTGTACATCGAAGACATATTCTTCAATTAAATGGCCAATCTCATTCAACATGGATTTCAATCAGACTCTGAGTGACCGCCTGCCAAGGAAATATACTGATCTCTGGATAAGCAAGAAATTTTCAGGAGAAACCCTTAGGCAAAATAAAGGAGCTGTGTTTTATTTAAAAATGTATAAAGATTCAAGAATCTATACTAGAGACAGCAGCAGAGAGAGCCAGGGACAGAGAGCAAGAGAGCTGTGTCTGCCTCTCAGTTTATATGAAGTGTGTCAAAACAATCGGGGGCTCTCCAAACTATTTCGGAGGCCAAGTGGAACAGGGAGGGGCTCCTGATTTATTCTATATAAACACAAACTGTGTTTTTTTCACAGTGAAGAGCAAAAACAGATACTATATCATACTGTACTTTTAGATGGATATTAGTGGATGTTAGCCATTCATACTGTAAAATAAATGTTTATCTTGAAAAAAAAAAAGAATCAGGAGGAAAAATGCTAAACAGAGGAATGCCTGGTGATAAAAGCCCAGACTGAAGCCTCCTGGCCAGCAGAAAGACTGAAACTGAATGCTAATTAAAGCTCCATTTAAAGGGAGGATAAATTAACAGAGTGGTTACCATAGCAACGGAGGGAATCTAAGGATCAGTGTACCCGCATAAAAACAGGTAACGTTGTGGTTGGTACACTTGGCGAGTGAATTTATCTTGACAGTTCACTGGACAGACTCTCACCTGATCACGTATCACTCTGTCTGGGTAAGACTGGGCCATACAGGACCAATGCATTTTTCGCCAATTACATTGAGAAATAAACTAAAATAAAATGGTCAATACGTGTAAGACAGATTAATTTTGTTGGCCACCCATGGGCACTGAGATTTCCCAGGCAACCTCAGCCCAAAGATTCATTCACTTCACTGAACGTCAGCGACACCAGTAGGCCCTGGGGCCTTGGGTGACCTTGCTCCTGACCAGCCTCCTTCACTTCCCAGACGCTGGGTCTCGGACGGCCCTGCTCAGGCCCCAGCAGTGGCTCAACCCGGGTGGCTTCAGCTTTTACCTTTGCCTTAGTGGTCCTGTGGATGGCACAGCCCCTCCTCTGTCTTTACCCAGTTGGTTCCCCAGGAATGCTGTTAACCACTCAGATACCCAACTCTTGTTTTTGTTTCTTTTTTTTTGTTTTTGTTTTTGTTTTTTTTAATAAAATAAGTCTATTTATGTGGTTACCTTTAAAAATTAGCATAAGAAACTATGGAGCCTAGTGGAAGAGGCCCTGGAATGCACATCAAAAGCCTGAACCTTGGCTTGATTCTGCTACTTGATAAGCTGTGTGATCTTAAGAGACTTAACCTGTCTAAAGAAACCCTACAAAGGGGACAGCATGAGAAGAGATCAGTAATTTTCAACTTTTATTAAGCAGTGAAACTTCTACATTTTTTTGCTAAATGTAAAATCAAGCAGAAGCCCAATTTGAAAATGAAAGCAGAGTTGTTCTAACTTAAGCGAGGGGGATTGGGGCCCTAATACCAGAAGATGCAGACTTCCCTGGAAATCATGTGGTTCCTTGGGGCACTCGAGACACGGGCACCAGCTGCACGCAGTGCCCTATGATGATCAGTTAACTCAAAACCACGAGTGATAAATGGAGGTTTTCACACAAAGACACGTCAAGCACAAAACCCCCGGTTTCTGTAAAATGGAGGTGCCTCGGTTCTTGATGAAAGACGTAAAAAGACAAGAGTAAGCTGTGATCTGTGTGCAGAATAACCTAGATTCACATCCACAGTATCAGCCCCCAATCAGCCCAATTGATTGGCTGGCAGGTTGGTTCACTGATGCATTAAAGTAATCTCTGGTAAGGCCAAGTTTGAATGAAGGGACCAGGAAGGCCAGTGGAGAGGTGGGGAAGTATTTTTGCGTACACAGGCTGGCCACGGCTGTGCCACCACTCAGACGGCAAGCCCACACCACCACCAGGGTCCTGCTACTTTTCTGCTTCACACATTCCAGGTTTCACTTTTGCCTTAATGGCGTCCACATGGCTTTGCTTGGAGCATAAGAAACCGTGTGCGTAGCTGATCCACAAGGCACCACCTCCCTCACATCTCAGTGTCATTTACTGAAGATGCACAGGAGATGTGTCCTGCGGGTAGAAAACAGCTTCTCTTTGGCCTTCTGATAGGCTCTGCATACTTTCCCCATGTCTGCTCCAGTGGATTGAACATAATCCACCTTATGGTCCCTTCCTTCCAGCCTCTGGTGCCGTCCAGCCATCGGGAAGCCCAGTAGGACATCAGACGGAGGAGGAAAATTCGGGTAGGTTACTGTTCCCCTGCTCCCTCCCCTTGAAGTCCCCTCGGGCTGATTTGCCTCTCACCTAAGTTCATACCCTTCTCATCGTTGTCACCCTCAGCCTTTGGGGTGCAGGGGTGAGAGAAGGCCCTGGGTACTGCAATCACCCTGTGATTTCCCTATAGCCTGTCCATAACTTGGTAAATAATCATGTCATCAAACTCTCCCCTCCTTATTCTTTTTTTTAATACTTTAAAAAAAATGTTTATCTGTTTGTTTTTGAGAGAAAGAAAGAGCATGTGCACGTGTGGGAGGAGGGGCAGAGAGAGAGGGAGACACAGAATCCGAAGCAGGCTCCAGGATCCGAGCTGTCAGCACAGAGCTGATGCAGGGCTCGAACCCATGAACCCTGAGATCATGACCTGAGCCAAAGTCTGAGCCACCCAGGTACAACCTCCCCTCCTACTCTAATGGTAAATAAGAGAGTAAGTAAATAGGCATCTCTAGCATAGTGCCCCCTATTGACTGACCAACTGGCCCTCATGAGCATTGCTCTCCAAAACCTTTACCAAATTCTCACCTGCATGTTGCTTTCAGTTCAAAGTCCTCCTGAAGACCGTGGGGCTCCACCAACCCACTAACCTTTTAGCTTAAAGGGCAAAACTGCCCTGGAAACGTATCCAATACGCACTGGGGGCAGGGGCAGGAAGTGCGAAAGCACACAGTGAGCTCCCAGTCTACAGAGGGGCTGGTCACATGCTACAGACACTCACCAGTACCCCATATCAGATCTCGCTTGAGACAATTCTCTACCTGAGAACGGGGAGAAAACAAGAAAACACCGTCAGTCTGAGGCAGCCAGCTTGTGGCCATGATGAAATGCCCAAGGGAATGACACCCTTGAGCCACTGACTAAGGCCAGAAGCTGCTAACCTAACATCTGTGGGTGTCCAAGTGGGTGTGTCTGTAATCGTATGTAAACATAGGTGTGGAAGTGTATGCATGTGTGTATATGTGTTTCACATATGTACTTTCACGCTGCTTTTGAGTTTTCTATAACTTACTACAAAAATCATTGCTAAATCGTTCACTGTCAACTTTTGGGTCAGCTCGAGCCAGACACGATAGACTCGTTGGTGGTTTGATCAGAGCGTATGAGTTGCCAACTTTGAAAGTAAAAAGTGGAGGCCTGGACGCCGGAGTGGGGAGGAGAGGGACAGGGTGGAAGGTCGGGTGTGATCTGTACCGAATGTGAGATCAAGGCACACGTGTTGTGGAATTTCCAGTGGCCAACGGAGGAGAAAAGACAAAGAAACACTATGTTTGCCTTGAACAGAAGGGAGGCGAGTTGGTGAGGATCTTTTGCACACCTAGAAATCAACAGACAATATTTAACATGGTCTAATGTCCTGAAAACAAGGTCGATTGGTGCTTCTAACCTTTCATGTGAATGAGATGTTACTAAAACACAGACTCAGACTCTCCAGGTGGGTGGGGTTGGGAGGTTTCCCAGAGGATGCCAAGCTGGTCCAGGACTGTGAGGAAGCAAGGTCCCGACTGGCGTCAGCAGCAGCCGCAGGAGAGGGGTCTCAAGAACTGAACAGCCTCTAAGTCACGTGCGGAACGTAAACTGAATCAAGGTATGTGTGTGTTGGCTTAGGTCTCTTTGAGACTCGTTGATTTGATCTGACTGATACAAGTCAACAGTTTCTGCAAAGGGCAGCGTATAGACAATGTGTGCATGATGTGGACGGGGTCCCTCCTCCAGAGAGGATGTTACAGAAAATGATGGTGATGATGATGATGGTACGGGTGCATCTTTCTCGAGCAACAGAAAGGAGGTACAGTAGACTTTTGCATATTTTTCCCAAACCCCTTACCCTCACTGTCCTAGTCAAGTCTAGCTAGAGTCTGCTTGTGGTGAGGAGGCTCGAAAATGCAGAATTCCACAGCAGTGAACACAACATCCTTGTTCATCTGCAAATATCACAATGTTCTTATACAGCTTATTATAGCTTAAATACTAGCTTTTAAATAACTACTATTGAAATGTCAAGACATTATCAAAATAATTCTAAAGCGTCCACAAGTGTTTTAAAAATCCATTTCTACAGTGACATAAATTTAAATTTACCAAAAAAAAAATGAACAGTGATTTTCCTTATGAAGTGTTTATTTGCTTTAAAAATTAGCCACAGATTCTTTAAATGACCAACATCCTCAGCATAGTTAAGATTCAAGTCAACTTAAATTTCACCCATATTCTCAGGAATATACATTAGCAATTACAAGCATATTCTCAGGGTCAGCCCCACAAAAACACTTTATAAAAAATTGAACCAGACATTCAGATGGAATTTCTGCAGATGCCAAACATTTGGAAGCATCTGAGTGATTGACTCCATTTTTCACTTTTCATCTAAATGTTTTTGCCTTTTGCAGAGCAGATATTACCATAGCATATATCAGTTTCTCAAAATTAAATGCATTTTAAAAGATGGAGGGAATTATAATCGCCAAAACCTACACGTGGGACTGTTCTTTGACAAAGCTGCTAACGTAAAGGTTCAAATAAAAGTCAAAACTGTAAAGAGCTCTTTTACTTCTTGTACATGCAGATTATACTAGAAAACAGCGGGACCCAGGCAAGGCCTTGGGATTGGCTTATTTTGTACCCACTGTATTCCATCAGTCTGATTTCAGTGTGCTGACAATGAAACAGCGGTAACAGCAGTCATGAGGTCTAAGACCTGCCCACTACTTCAGCATCTATATGCTAGTTTTAGCAAAACAGATCCCTTGAAACTGTGTACTGCTAACACTCCAACTAGAAGTGCCTTTAAAATGACAGCAATCGAGCCCAGGAGTGGCTGTGTCAACCTAGACCTTCATTGGATCGGTTATATCTTCAGGAACATTATGGTTATTGATAACATTTGATAACATTTAGTGAGGGCCCCATCTGAAGAAAGTCAGATATCAAAGATAAATAATGACAATTTCATTTGCTTTCTGCTATATATACATTCAGCTTTTATTTTATAATATAAATGAGATACAGTATCAATTATTAAAATGTGCAAGGTTTTGATCTTAGTAAAGTCAAAGCAATTTAAAGACCCGAAAATAAAGTGCCCTTTTTAAAGATGGGATCTCTTGTCAAACTCAAATGTTCCCACTCTGTGGGGAGAAAATAATCACCCATTGCCATCTGCCAAAACCCTGTTGTACAAGATAGTGTTTAAATTTTTGCTAGAACACTATTAGAATAGGCCCTTCTTACCCTACTCTGTTTAATGGGCGCTTTTATAAACAGGTACTAACAGTTACGTGCGAAATGACAACAGTATAATACATTGTGTTGCATACATAGCAGCAAGAGTCATTATCCCAGCATTCGGCTTCTCAGTAAAACTTAACAAGAAAGTCAGGACGCCAGTGAAAGCGCATCACGCCCAACTCATGAACCAGGCGTCCGCTAAAGATGGGGGGGAAAACCTGTTGGCCTTTCGACCCTTTGGATCTTAAAGCCTTCGAAAAGGATCCATCACAGTTACTGTAACTACCATCTGACTGAGGTCGTTTGTTCATACAGAGGAGAACAGGGTCTTTTCTGAACACCTGAACGCGAGCTGAGTGGGGCCACAGCACACCAGTTACCAAGATTTCGGATCCACGTGACGGCAGAAGTTCCAAGGACTTAGGAAGACCTCTCTGTCTTCACTCCTCTCTGACACCCGGGTGTTGGAAATGTGCCACGTATGCCTGCCGGGCCCCTTCCCATCCGCACTGCCCTCCGCCCTGGGCTCACCGAGAGGCAGCAGCACCCACACGTTTGTCACCCCGATGACACGGAGTCTTAGAAGACACGGATTCTCCCTCTACAGCCTGCACATCTAGGAATGCAAACCAGCGGCAGCTGAATGTGTGAGCGAATCGAAGGTTCTCAGCACCCTGCTTGGCAGAGAATAGAGCTGCTTCTGTTTGACGCCCATTGAAACTCGAAGTTCTGTCAGCAACAGAGCTTCACCTGTGTCTGAGGGCTGCTGAGTGTCCTGAATCCACTTTGCCTACTGGATCCCACGGCGACAGTGGCAAAAAGAGTCAAACGTTTCCATGATCGTCAGAGGTTCTTACGAGTTCACATCCCTAACCAGCCATACATATATCACTTCACCCAGAAGCAGGTTGTGTTCTGCCTCGATTCCAGCAGTAACCAACCCCCCTCACTGGTGTGAGCCCCCACATGCTGCTCTGAGCCCTCACACTGGTGTAACCCCCTTCACTGGTGGGAGCCCTCACACTGGTGAGAATCCACACTCACTGGTGTGAACCCTTACCAGTGCTCTGAGATCTCACTACTCTGATCGCCAGGTCTGTGGAAAAGCATGTTTTTCTTACTCACACCGATTCCAACCTACCTGTTGTGATAGAACGTGCTTGCTGAGGGGCACTTGGCTGGATGCTGACCAGGGGAGCACAGGTCTGGGTGACACGGGCCATCCCCAGCCTTGGCCTCCAGGCCTTAAATAATTTTAATTTAATTTAATTTAATTTAATTTAATTTAATTTAATTTAATTTAATTTAATTTAAATAACCTTCCCCCCCAGGCCAGCTGCCGAGGACCCATGGGGACCTCCAGGCTCTTAGAAAGGGCAGAGCCTGAGCGACAGCACAAATAGACCCCTCCCCACCACTAACTTAAGGGAAATTAAGTTTTATTTCATGAAGCCAGTAAGATGTATGAATTGGTTGATAGAGTAGTTTTCTCACCCCCAAACAACTATGACTTGCTTTGAGAGTATCTTTGGAATACAGCACTTTTATGGCACTTTGAGAGTGCCTACATGACACCAGTCATTACATATGTCACTTTTGATCAGGATATTAGATGCACAGAGAAAAAATATATGGAAGTGGGTACATTGGTGTGTTCCTCGGCATATATGACTCCATTTTGGTCATATATTCCCAGAGACCATTTGGTCATGAATTTGAGATGGGCTGTTACCAAATAGGATGCTCTGTTTTCCCATGCTGGTGTAGGGTGTGGACATTTAAATGTACTCCTGTTGTTGCCACCAGAAGGTGTGATATTGGAGCCTCAAATGGCAGGTAAGTGTCACTAAGCTTTAACACCTCTTCTCTAGCTGGGTTTCGTGACTAAACCAGCTCCAGGAACAGTCAAGGCCGTGCTCCCTTAAAGCCTCCCCGCTAATAGTCTCTTCCTCTTGGCCATGGGACAAGAAAACTGAGCAAGAGTAAGCCAGTCAAGTTATAGAGCACCCCAAGCCTTCATACAAGACCTTTGGCTCATCTCTTGTGGACTTGCACTGCAGTGTGGCTTTGCAGACGCAAAAACGTGCATCGGAAAATGAAAAGGGGGGGGGGGGTGTGTGCTTCCTCTAGGTACGAGGGAAAGAATTTAGTAAAGGGCTGAATTCCATTCATCCAGAATAAATTGCTAGAGAGCACGCACACACCATAACTGACTAGAGATGACACTGGTTACACTTGCACCAGAAGGATAGGTCCTGTTAGAGATCTTGTCTTCCGAAATGCTTCATATGCTTTCTAGCACATTCCTAGCACACTAATAATGTATTCTATAGCAGCAATAATAGAACACATGACAGTTAAGCATTAAGTTACATTTCTTTATAGCACATAAAGTTAGCCTTTATTAAAGATAATTGTTTTTCTATCTAATGGTCTTAGTTAGATTGTTAAATGATCAACATAATAGTTCAATTCATGTAATAGTTCATTTAAAAACATGTGGTTAATATATATCTATTTTATCAGTTTTGAAGGCAGTTAACGGTCATCTCAAATAAATTTTATACCTTTTCAGGAAGAGAGAAAAGTCATTGTGTTGAAACATTGGAGCTTTTTACTGTTTATAAACTGAAAATGTAACTTGCCCCTCTCACAACATAGATCTACAATAAAAGTAGGTTAAACACAACTCTTCCCTCTCTTGTTAGTTTTCTTTCTAGGATCCAACATACTTTTGTCAAAAAGGAAACAAAACTAAATCAAATGTAGCAAGAGTTACTTTGCCAATGATGCTTAGAATACAGCGTTGCTGTCTTGTCTTTTGGCTCCTTCATGATGGAAAGTTGTTCACCTGCTGAAGTAGGGAATTAAATTATTTAATATGAATATATCACCTATTCTTGCACAGAAGCAAATGATAAAACTCATAGTGAATATTTCAGTGAATTGTCTTTAACTCTTTGTAGGAACACTGAATTTTTTGTTTTCAGACTATTTTTGGTAACAATCATAGAATTTTACAGCTTCAGACTCCGGAGACCATCCAGTCCAACCACTTGATTTTACAGGAAAGAAGTAGAGAGACTAAGCCATTTTTCAAATACAACTTCATATTTTCTTCTTCTTCTTTTTTTTTTTTTTGTAATTTTGATGTTTTTATTTTATTGTTGAGAGAGAAAGTGGATGTGCACAAGTGAGGGAGGGGCAGAGGTGGGGTACAGAGGATCTGAAGCAAGTTCTGTGCTGACCTCAGAGAGCCCGAAGTGGGGCTCAAACTCAGGAACCAGGAGATCATAACCTGAGCTCAACCAACTGAGCCACCCAGGAACCTCACAGCTTAGCATTTTCGTGTAAATCAGTTTACATGTATTTTGCCTTAAACAGCACAATTAATTTAGCCAATCAGCATGTGTTAACAATGGCTATAATACCCATAATTCTGGTGAGTGAACTCCAAGGAGTTCTTACTGACAACACCATAAATTGAACAGTTCAGTAGACCTTATAAATCAGTGCACTTTTTTATTAAGTTGAGAAAGTCTGTAGAAGCGATTTATACAAAATCAGTGGTTCCTGGAGTCATTTCAGCACAGAGCTTTGCAAAAATGAATGAATTAAAACATGATTGTCTGATTCTTAATTGCCAGATCTCACGAAACTAAACACCAACCAGGCACCAGTTCTCCTGCTGTGGTTTATGCACGTAAGTATCTACTGAGATGGGCTGAAGTGTTGGTGCATACAGTTGGGCAGTAGAATTGAGTCATTCAGGAAATCCATTTGTCCCATTGCAAACCACAAAGAAAAAAGGATAATATTAATTGCTAGCAAGGCCTCCTTGGTTGGATGGTCGGTTGGGGAGGGGGAAATAATCCTAACCGGAATTATTTAGAAAAATCTTAATTTTAAAAATTAATTTTAAAATTATTTTTTATTTCTAGAAGTGTAGTCGACATATAATATCAGTTTCAGGTGCACAACACAGTGATTTAACAATGACATACATTAGAAAATGTTCACCTTGATAAGTGTAGCCACCATCACAATATAAAATTTTTACAATATGATTGGCGGCATTTCCTGTGCTGTACCCTTTCATCCCCAGGACTTATTTATTTTATAACAGGAACTTGTACCTTTTAATTCTCTTCATCGATTTCACCTGATTTTGTAAAATGGTATTTAAAAGGAAAGACGCTGTATAGATTTAAAATAATATGTGACTGAGCTAATTTCTTGTTTTTTTTTTTACCATAGCGTTTTTTTTTTTTCCAAAAGCAGTTTTACACCAAAATATTTTACAACAGAGGCTTCACGCGCTCCTGCTGTTAGGCGGGTCTGGGCTCCTGCAGCCCGGGCCAGTGCTGAGTGCCCACAGAGGGAATTTTTGTCACTAGGCGGCGCTCCTGCAAGAGAGTCACCCCCACTCCAAGGGAAAGGCAACAAGGAAACAAAATCCCGTTTTATCTGCCTAAGAACTGTTTGGTATGAGTTCTCTCTCTCTCTCTCTCTCTCTCTCTCTCTCTCTCTCTCTCGTATATCTTAAAAGAAACGTTCACATTTTAGTCATAGTGCTTGCCAAAAACAACAACACCCTATTTCCTTTTAAAGAGAGAATATAAACACATCCCCCCAAGAGATGCGGGTGGGGGGGTGGGGTTTAGATGATCACATTTTAGTATCTTCTGCGTCTATTCTATTTACCCGGGGCTCACTTGTGTTCCGGAGGAAACAGAACTAGTGAAGGGAGACAGAGACAGAGACAGACGGAGAGATAGAGACAGAGACACACGGAGACAGAGACAGGGAGATAGTGACACAGAGAGACAGAGACAGACAGAGAGCCAGAGAGAGCAGAGACACAGAGAGACATGGACACAGAGAGACAGAGAGACGTGCCCGGAGACCCGGACGCAGGCAGAGTTCTGGGGGGCCCGCCCCCGCGACCCCCCAGGCCGGCCAGGAGTCTGCCCCCGGTGCCCCTCCGCCCCCCCCCCCGCCTCATCCCCCCCCCCCCCCCCCCCCCCGCGCGGCATCTGTGCGCAGCGTCCCAGGGCGCGGCCCCGCGGGTGGTGGGGGCCCTTAATCCCTGCGCTCCCTGCCTTCGGGTTCGTGCAGAGAACACCTTCCCGGTCGCATCGCCGACTTGGAGGGCGTCCAGCTCTTGCCCAGAAAGCGCCAATAAAATGGGAAAGCGCGCAATTGATTGATAATACATTTTACAAGAAAAATATTACATTGTTGAAGCCTCCCCAAAGCGCCTGCCTGTCCCCAAAGAACCCGAACTTTCGGAACGACCTGGCCTGGGGGGGGGGGGGGGGGGGGCGGTGCCCCGGGGGCTCCTGCGGGCGTGCGCGAGGGAGGGGGCGCGCGGCGCGGTCCCCCGAGGGAGGGTCCGGGCAGGTGCGAGGCGGGGAGGGGGCCCCGCGCGTCCCGCCAGGTGCACCCCGAGGTTCCTTGCCCCCGGGGCTGCCCCGCCTGGGACGGCGCAGGCCTGCGGGGTCCCGAGAGTGGAGCCCCCATAGAGGGCAGACGCTAATCGACTTATTAAATGTGAAGCGATCAGGCAGCTCGTGTTTTAAGCCCAAGATCCACATTTAGACAAAAACAGAGCCGAGTTCCTGGTAAAGGCGTTTCTTCTCATCCTGTGACAAGTGACAGGAACGGAGGGGAACAGACTGGGGAGGGAGGGGGGCCGAGGGGCGGGGGAGGGGCTAGGGAGGGGCGGGGGAGAGGGGAGAGGCGGGGAGGGAGTGCAGGGTGGAGGGAGAGGGGAGGAGAGGGGCCTGGGGAGGGGGGGGGCCCGGACGGCGGGGGGAGACAGGAGGGGGCGGCAGGGAGGAGGGGGGGGCGGGAGGGAGGGGGGTATCTGACGAAGATCCGCACGGGGGTTCGAACACTCGAGCGGCTTCTAATTAAAGACCCGCGCGGAGCCCTCGGGGACCCGCCTGACGTCGGCGCGGGGATAAGAGGCGGCGGGTCCAGCGCCCGGGGCGGCCGAGCCACCGCGTCTGCGCCCCGCGCGTCTGTGCGCTCCGCCCGCCAGGTCTGCGCGGGGCATGGAGTAGCGGGGCGCGGGGACACACGCGGGGACAGACGCGGGGACAGGCGCGGGGACAGACGCCGGGACAGTCGCGGGGACAGACGCGGGGACAGGTAATCCGGCCGTGCTCCGACGCGCAGGTGGACTCCCGGGCGGCGCCGGCAGGTGTGGGCCGGGGTTTCCCGAACCCGACCCTGCGGGCGGCTGGAGCGGGGGTCCCTGTCGGGGACTCCTCGTCGGGGTTCGGGGACGTCCGGCCGGGAGGAGGGGGCGACGCCACACAAAGGCGCCGCTGGGAACTCGGGCGCGGCCCCCACTCGCCGGAGGGCGCGGCGCTGCCCCGGCGGGAGGACCCCAGTCCACGGGCCGAGTCCTCCCAGGATCACCCCTCACTCCCCGCGGGCCGGGGTCCTCCCGGGGTCCTACCGTCTCCCGTGGGCCGGGCCCTCCCGGGGACCCCTCGCTCCCCGCGGGCCGGGCCTTCCCGGGGTACCGCCGTCTCCCGTGGGCCGAACCCTCCCGGGGTCCCCCTCGATCCCCTCGGGCCAGGCCCTCCTGGGGTCCCCCCGTCTCCCGTAGGCCGAACCCTCCCGAGGTCCCCCTCGCTCCCCGCGGGCCGGGCCTTCCCGGGGTCCCTTCGTCTCCTCGTGGGCCGAGCCCTCCCGGGGTCCCCCTCGCTCCCTGCGGGCCGAGCCCTCCGGGGTCTCCCCCCCCCCCCCGGTCTCCCCACGGTCTCAGAGGTTAAGAAAGTTGCGCCGATGTCTCCCGCAGCCAAGTGCAAGCGGAGGTGCCATTTCTCCCGAAAGTTGGGAGGGCGGGGGCAGGACCCGGGGCGGGGGGCGGGGGCGGCGCCCCGAGTCTCAGCTCCCAGCATCTCCGCACCGGGGCCTCCGCGGGTCCCGGGGACACCGCGTCCCAGCCGCCGCCGCGGGCTCCCATCCGCTCGGGGTCCCAGGGGTCCGCGGCCTCGGGCTCTGCCTGCCCCCCCCCCAAGCCCCCGCCGACTTTCTTTCCCGCCCCCGCCCCCCACGCCCTGCCCCTGCAGCGCGCGGATCTCCCTGCGGCCGAGCGAGCGCACGATGCGCGGGCCGGGACGCCCCCTGCTCCTGGGGCTGCTGCTGGTGCTGGGGGCGGCGGGGCCCGGGGTCGCTGCGCCCCGGGAGGCGGCCGACGGACAGACCCTGCTGCGGCTCATCGCGGAGATCCTGCAGGAGCTCCGGAAGGGCCAGGCGGGCGAGGCCAAGAGGCTGCAGCTCGCGGGCCGCAGGGAGGCCTCGGACTCCGCGCTGGACCCCGAGGAGCAGCGAGTGGGTGAGTGCGCTCCCGGGGTGTGCGCGGGGCCCGGAGGGCCCGGGGGTCCGGGGCGGGGCCCGGGGGGATCCGGGGCGGGGTCTGGGGGGGGGGGTCCCGGGAGCCCCGGGTGGGGGTGGGGACCTTCCGCACGTGTGCGGGTCCGCCGCGTCTCCGGAGACACTGAGTCGTGTTTGCTGGGAAATACGGTCCTGGAGAAAACGTGTATTTTAACAGGATAAACCCATTTCTGTTGTTTGGGGGAAACAACTAGACAATGTGTTTTCATAAAGAGAAGCAAACGGGACTTGGGTGACCGACAGCCCTGCTCCGCTCCGCTCCAGGCGCGGGACCTGTTGCCCAGGTCGGAGCTTGGCACAGAACTGTCATGTGTCACTTCGGAAATGGAAATACTTTCAGCAGAGCGCTTTCAACTGAGGCAGAAGTGCTGCAGAGCGGCCCCCCCGCACCCCCGCCAGAGGCACAGCCTTCCCAGAGTGCCTGCCCCGTGGGAAATTTCCAAAGAAAGCTTGCGAGCTTTTAATGCTTTCATGACACAATTAGGTCAAGTGTGATAAGGTCAGTTTGATAGAGGCTGACGTTCAGACCAAGTGGGCAGGGTCCGCAGGGAACGTCCCCCCCGACCAGGAGTGTCTGTGAGAAGACAAAGTGCAACCGCACGCCCTCCTAGCAAAAGTTACCACCCAGAGCGGACGAGTGAAAAAGCAGAAACCAAGCCTGGAGTCAGAAAGAGTGTCAATGGGGCACTGCCTGTTCCCCCAGTGAAAACTGACAGCTGTCTTTCCCCCGGAACTTTACCTTTTATCTTATAAACGAGTAAATGGCTATTTCCATGCATGTACATCAGCCTTGGCAACAGGTGGTTTTGAAAGCGTTTAGTCCTTTTCCTAAATACATACCTAGAAAAAGAGAAGTTTCATGACATTGTTTTTGGTTGCTGTTTGAGGGACTGGGTTTTCATTTTAGAACTTTGAGAGCTCGTGGGATTTGATTCCCAAGCTCTCCCAAATGAGAATGTCTAAAGCGATTTGCTGCGGGAAACTAACCGCCACCCACACACATTTCTTCACCCTGTAACTTTGCCGTCACTGTCTTTTCCATCAGGGCAGAGACCAGACAAATAATATTGAAGCTTTGTGAACAGTTAATAGTTTATCTGGAGAAAAACATGTCCCTGATTACAAGGCTTCACACAGCCATCAAGGGGGCTCCGATCGGCTTTATCTAGTGCAGGGTAACCTGCACTTTCCAGCAACTTTCCTCAACTTTCGCTTAGATCACGTGACAAAAATGCTTCTCTCAAGCGATGCAATAATTACCTCCTTTCCCTTCAAACAGAAATCGTCCCTCGAGATCTGAGAATGAAGGACAAGTTCCTAAAACATCTCACAGGTAAGTGTCCTCACCTCTCCCCTGCGCCCCATCCCTGGCGCCCTGCGAGCCTCATGACATGCTTCTCCTTCCATGTTCCAGGTCCTCTTTATTTCAGTCCAAAGTGCAGCAAACACTTTCACAGACTGTACCACAACACCAGAGACTGCACCGTCCCTGCATGTAAGTGACAGCATCCGGACGGCTTTGGGAAAACAGCACATGTAGATACGATTCTCATGTCCTTCTGTGCATACAGTCCCCTCCTTCTAAATCTCCTGTGTGCGAAGATATTTCCCCCTATTAACTGTGGAGTTAGGGCGAGCAGACCATAGAAGAAGGTAACTGCGTTCTGTAGCAGCTAGTGCCAAATGGAAAATTATTTACATTCGCTGGAATTAATCACCTCTTGGAACCGGCTGAGCTCTTCCATTCACATTCTTGTTTTGTATATGAATTCTGGCATGATGTCTGTGTTTGTGTCCACTCAGTATGACAAACGAGCGCTAAGAACGAGTTGCTCAGATGACTAGGCTGTAGTTCTGTGCCCTGGGGCATAAAGAATGTGTGTGGGGCCCCCTACCCTGACCAGAGACTTCCTTGTTTCCGTTAGGGATTATAACCTCATTATCTAAGGAAGGACTTCATCGCTGTTTCAAACTTCTGCTCTTCTGGCTGGCCTGTCGCTAACCCACAAATGCAGAGTTCACGCCTCAATCTAGTGCTCAGCCACAGCTCTCTGATCATTCGTCTGTAACAAAATGTATTCTATTTCTCCCAAAGTGGCTGCTAGTGCTCCTCACAAAACATAGAGTGATGACAAGTGACTTAGGAGCTAGTGACGTCTTCGTTTGCAGGGACTGCACCTTGATTTCATGTAAGGCTCTCGGGAGGGAAGTGTGCAGACACCAGGTGTCTTACTGGCTGCTTTCAGAGACTGTCCGACCAGACTTTCCCACCCTGCCTTCAAAAGACAAAATGTAAACACATAAGCCACTTTACAGGCAGTGGAAGTTTTTTTCTGCTTAGGCAGCAAAGTTTGCCCCAACAACAGAGCTGCCAGCATGGAGGTCCCCGTCTAGGCACGCGTGACGCGGCCAGTAAGACCAGGAGCATCACCTGATGCGGGAGGCTCCCTGTTGAGGCGGCGGGTGGCGCCCGGGGCCTCACGGGCTCAGCCGAGGCAAGCAGCACGTGGGCACGCAGCTCTGACTTACTTTCCAGCTCTGTCTCAGCCCACCCATCGTCCAGGCCATTTGCAGCTGGCACGCGTTCTTTTCCCAGTTCCTTCCTCTGAAACGGCATCACCTTCCGTTTGAGAGTAGTTAAGTATTCCAGGGACCAGAAAACCTTCTCGTTTTTATTGTTTAAATGTGTGTATATTTTTATATTAAATCCCATCTTAAAATCACAGGGTCACAGGTTCTAAATTTGCAGATGGCCTCTGGGGCGGTCACTCCTGATCTTTCTTTCATTTATGGACGCACAAGCAGATGACCTGCTTCAGTTGCTTGCGCCCTGACACAGAGACGCCACCGCTTGACCTGAGGACACAGTGTGTGTCCACACCCACTGCCTCCTTCGGCTCAGAGCAACTCACCCGTTCTGCGAGGTGGCCGTCAGGGTTCATCACAGCTCCTCTGGGAGGCGGGGGCGGGAGGCGCGAAGCCCACAGACGCGTGCACTGGGCGAGCAGCTGCTTGTGCCGATGTGGCTTGCACCTCTCTCTGCCCACACAGAGCTGGAGAAACGAATCCTGGGAGGTCAGGACTGAAAGGAACCAGAGCCTTCTTACTCAAAGTGTGGTCCCAAGGGGGCGGGGGCTCTTTGGAAGAGCAGAACATGAAGTTTCTCCAGACTGCACCCTCATAGGACCCCCAGATTATTTTAGGGTTGGAGAACATGTGGGTGGGTGGGAGGCGGGGGTGGTGGTCCACCTCATGGCCTCTAGATGTGCTGCAAACGGGAGCCCTTACCTTGAGCGCACACAACACTGCGTGCACGTGTGCTGTATTTGGGAATACTGCACCGGAGATGACTTGGTGTGCGAGGGAAGAGGAAAAGAATGCCGGGAACCCAGATGCCCCAGCCTCCAGCTGTTAGACCTTTCTTTTTTCCCCCCCCTTTGAGCACAAACTATCATGTCCTCTAAATATTTAAGAGCGTATTTTTAGGGGTAGGTTAACCGCTTGTCCAACACGTTGTGTAAATTCATTGTTGTCAATTCACTTGTTTATCAGAATTTCAGTTAAGAGTATGAATTCCTCCATTTCTAAGTAGGATTTTGAGACTCTTGAGAAGTAATTTATAAACTGCTGTAGCTTTTCCACAGAACTTCAAGCTGAGGAAAGCCCTTTACGGCCATGGCCACTAAACCTCACTTGGTCCTTCTGAGGTAGCACCTATGGAATAATTTAATAGGAAATTAAGTGAGATATTACGGAAAATCAGCCTGTACTCAGAAATTAGCTCACTGCTTCCTTCTGTTATCCAGCCCAGGTCTTTCTGCTCTGTTACTTGAGTTTTGACCCACTGTCTTTAAGTAAGAGGGTTTTGTGTATGATGAACCCAGGTGGGGACCCAGCCTGCACATGCCCTGGAAGGAAGCTGCACAAAACCAAAGCCATTTTGAGGAGCTTAGGAGCCACCGCGGGAAGAAAATGGGCAGAAGACTCTGCATCTGGCCTCCCACACGGCTTCCCGTTCCATTGATCTCCTGCCCTGTGATGCTAAAGCCCCTGAAATACCATAAAAGATGAAATCAATGACTTAGAGCCCATGATTTCACATGACAGTCTCCGTATCACTTCCAGGGAATTCAAAATATTTAAAGAAATGGCTTTAGCAGCTGATATTCTTGTTAAAAAAAATGCTGTAAGGGTTGTTGACGTAACTGACAAGGGTCTGTGATTTATTTTCACTACAGACTATAAAAGATGTGCCAGGCTTCTTACCCGGCTGGCTGTCAGTCCTATGTGCTTGGAGGGATAAGGTAAGCCGACCACAGTCACTGGCACACACACCAAGGACCAGAGTCCGGTTTGCGATGTGAGAAATTCATGGGTGTTTAGAAACACCCCCCCACCCCTTTGGCCTAAGTAGCCTTACTTTGAGTCCAGTGACACTCAGAATATCTCCAAATAACAGCCATCAGTGTAAGGTACCCGGCCACCTGCACACAGTACCCCAGGCAGCTGTTGTGAATTTTTCCCGTGAGGGCTCCGTTGGCAGAGTGCTAACTGGAAACAAAACCCATTAGTGGACTAGTTTCAGCACGTTAGTGCATAAAACAGGAGGCATGTCTAAAATCACGCCTGTTCACTTTTCGGCTTTCACTCATTCACTTACACTCATAAATGAGTGTATGACTAACCATATCCGTGCAACTTTTATAGACATTATCTGGCAAATGTTTGAGTTGGAGTCTACCATCATGCCAGTTAGCTTATAAGGAATAGCCAAGAATAACTATTCTCTTCATATGTTTCTTTCATAGGCTCCAACGGTAAAAATATAAATGCACATCAAGAGCTTATGAACTAAATTTTTTACCTTGGCCTCTTGAGGGCTGATGTGCGACCTGTAACACCAGCGGTCAGCCACACAGATGGCTGAAAGGGCTTATTTTCCTGATGCAAATACTGTGGGTTTCAGTCGCAGAATCTTACATTCACCGTGTGTCTTGTGGGTGCTGGGCATTTCTGAAGCCAAGTCTACCCGCACCAGACATGCTTCTGGTCCTCACATGGCTGTTCCCAGACAATTTATCTGCTGTCCAGAAGCATTAATAAAAAGGGGGTAGGATGCTGTGTTTGTCCAGGGTTACCCTCATTTGTCTCGTGTGAGGGGAGAGAAGTCCTGACGCTCGCTGTGGAAAAGCCGGTGGTGATAAGTTAACGTCCAGACAGTGGAGTGGCTGAGCCAAACCTGGGAGCCGGGACTGGCCAGGCAGGCACAGTCAGCCCCGTCCCCAGCACCACGTTGTCCCCACCAAACGCCCACGGTAATCAGAGGAGCAACATGGGGGTCGGGTGGAGCATGGGGTTGAGCGGGGGATTACGAGGCCACGTTTTGTGCCGGTTCACTGACACTTGTGTGGCATTCTGCACTTGGGGAGAAGGAAAAGCATGGTTTTGAATGCCAGAGCTGAGAAATGTCGTGCCCTAACTTGACCTCACCTTCACTTCCATCTGAGTCCTATCTGGTTTCTTCCGCTGCCCACAAGGCACACAGAAAAGGCTTCTTTTTTAAAGCAGTGGATGCACTCTCCTGTCTCTGCAGGCGATATGCTCGGGAAGAGGATGTTGTTGTTCGTATTAGGCCTTGCTTCATAGTGAGACCACCAGTGTTTGCAGAGATGAGCCAGGCACGTCCTTGGAAAACAACTTCCATTCACTTAGGGGCAGGGAGACCAAATGCCCTGTGGCCATCTAATCAGGAACATGCTCCCGGTCTCTACACCCATTAACTGTGCCCCCCCACAGTTGGTTGCTCCTAGAGGGGCAGCAGGGTGTCCTTACTAGAGCAAGAATGACTGTCGCGACCTAAGGAATGACGTGGGTGTGGAACTAGAACCGAGCGTGGTTCGACCCCTGCATCAGTCTCGGGATGGGCACGTCAGGGTTTGGATACTCATGCCAACACCGAAGAGGGAGGGAGTCCTGGCGGGAGGAGATGTGGTCTCGGGAAAGGTGCCGATAGTTGGTGCACTTCCCCACCCTGACCCACCGAGTCAGGGTCCGGCTGGATGGTGGGACAAGGGAGACGAGGATGGTGTGTGCCCACAGGTGTGATGCCCAAAGGCCACTGCGCCCACTGTCACACTTGTCACGGCTGTAACTGTGTTCATTTTGGTCAAGAAATGGGTAAAGCTGGAAAAACACAGACATTTCTGCTAACTATAATAATTTCCTAATACTTTTTAAAGATTAATTTCTGCTAATTCCAGAAGTTTTAAACTGCAAGAACAACGTTGGTCACAACAACGTAGACAGGCAGGGCCCTGCGGGTTGGGTGAGGACATCAGTGAGACACAGGAGGGCACTCGCAGGACACACACTCCTGGTCAACACAGCTGCTCTGGCGTGGAGGAAGCGGGGCTCAAACACCTGTCTTCTGCTGCCCTGGCAGCTGCATGGGACGGACACGGCTGCAAAACAGGGTTCCTCGTCCGGCTCCAGACCAAAGCCTCGTCTTCTCTGAGGCTGAGCCTGGGAGCAGCCAGTGTGTACGGGGTCCGAGCACAGGGACTCTTCACGTTTGTGAGCTGAGCACAAACCCCCTTGCCTCTTTCTTTCTGAAGCTCATTAACTAACTGATCCCCTCCAGCCAAAGGGAAACCACAGGCTCCCAGCCACTCTCCCTCATAGAGACCCACTCGAGACCCTCCCACACACACTTCATCACCTGGTGCTGCAGCTCAGGGAAGCTAGAACCCTGAGCTCTGGAGTGTTTCCAAAGAAATGTAGTTCTGAGCAACAAGGACCTAGTTCAGTCTACAAAATGCAGCCTACTTTCAGTAACCCTGAAGCTTACCATTATTTTTTAAATTAACGAATGATACACCAGTGGTTCGGGTACACTGCATGGAGTGCTAGAATAAAGAGTTTATTCTTGGTTATCGGTTTTGCAAATGCTCATGAAGATGGAAGTGTGAAGGCCAATCGACCGTGTCTCAGGACTGCCACCAACTGTCAATCGGTGTGGTGGCCCCAGTTACCGAGGACTTGACAACACACACATCAGGAGTAAGGACTGTCTTCAGACTTTAACAAGCGTTTGGTCGTATTTAGGGAGGTTTTCACCCCTTAGCACAGTGAGCCTGTAACAACTGTAGGACCCGGTTATTTTCCACAATAAATGGACTATGCTTTTTGGAACAGCGAAATATACATACATGCAGCCCTTGATCCTTTGTGTTTATAAACACATTATGTTACATAATTCAACATCTAGGTCTTCTAGAAGCGCTAAATGTGGATGGTTATATCTGAAACTATGTTTTTCAGCCGTGAGCATAGGACAGAGGGACGGCAGCCCGTGAACCATGAGAAGTGCCTTGGGAACCAACAGGGGACAGAACCTACTACCTTCACGAACACATCCCCTTGTGAACAAGAGATTTATTTTTGCAGACAGACTCTTCCATAATTCCTTTAACTTGAGTTGTGTATGTCGACACTGTTGGCGGATATGTATTCAGCAAATCAGCGTACCTGACGTTAATACTGGCCACTTGTGATTTTGGAGAAAAAGAAGGAAGGATCCACGTTTGATGAGCAGGGCTACAAAGTGACAGAGAAAGCGATTTCCTTTTCCTAATTAGGTGAAATCTCAAAGAATATTTCTTTAGAAACATAAACAGAATCCGAAACTATATTTTCATACAGCATATGGTATGATTTAATATTTTTATTACTTTTACAATTAAATTCCCAGAGTATTATTTGGAATTGCATGAACACCCACAAAAAAATGTGCCACGTTTTGGAGACAGTGGAGTGTAAATCTGTGAACATACCCAGGCTCATTTCATTTGTCCTTTGTACAATAAATGTAAGATAGTATCAGATATTGTGCAATATGTAAATACTGTAAAGGCTGAAACAAGTAATAAACAGTGTTTATTATAATGAAGTCTTAAAAGTGACTCTTTACCTCTGATGAGTTCACTGGTGAGAATTCATGATTTACAGACCTATGAAGAGATTGCAACACTGGCAAGAATGTCATGGAATACAAAAGCCATGAATACATGAAGTGGGAAGGCTATGGATTCTTGGAAGGGACAATTAAATTGACTCTTTTTTTAAGGAGATGCTACTATGGAACCGTGGCACGTCTTAAGATAGAGCCTGATATGGTGATGAGTATTTAATAAATATTTAAGTAAGAATGCATTTCCCGCGTGACATGGTAATCATGAAAACACTAAGAAGTAAGACTTCCAAGTGGCTCTAGATTTTACAGGTGATCTATTTTGAACAAATGGTCGCATCCAATTTAACACAACTGAAATCAGCAGGAGTTTCTCTGTTCACATGACTTCTCGCCTGGATACAGCTGTAAGGACAAAGTAGACCTGAGTTGTGGGATGTGTCTGAGGTTCATATTTAAGATACGTATTCAAACGGTAAAGAAACAAACTTGTAGGGATTCATTCATGATCACGAAGGCACAGAGTGACATTACTTTGAGATTATTCAGCAACTACTGACTGATGAGGGCAGAGTGTAACTCTGAAGTGCTCTTTCTTATTCCTATTTTCTAATGGTGGTGAATTACCTGATCTTTCCATCTCAATTCTTTACTTTTTAGGGTATCATCACCAATTTCTCAATACATTTAACCTTGAGAGGTTCCTACTTGTCTGAGGAAAAGTTTTCAGGCAGGACTCTCTTTGGGTGACTCCACAGGGAGGCGGACACACGTCCTGCCAGGGTGGTGGGAGAGGCGGCCTGCACATCCTCCAGGTGGGAGGAGACTCCAGAACTAAATGCCCCCCGCTCTGCCCCCAACCCTCAGGGCACCCTGATGGGGCAGCTGTTCCTCTACACTTGTTCTACTGCTGAGCAGTGATCCACTCAGACTCTGGGTGAAGACCGATCGGTGAGTGGTGTTTCTCCCAGGACTCCGGACCACCAGCTACGAATCAGGGTAGAGGCCGGCTGTAGAGCAAGCTGTCACCCATCTAGCCATGCCACCCAGGAGGGCTCCAAGGAGCAGACGGTCTCACTCCACAGGTGGTGGGGTCAGGCAAGGACATTTATGGCTGCAGGGGCCTCCTATTTCTTTCACAAACACTTTATCATAAGTGGAAGCAATACACTTATTTTTGTCATTTTACTTCCTAACACTGAAGATAAACATGCATAGATAGCATCACAGACCATCTGAAAGGGACAATAAAAGCACTGTTTTCTAATTCTTCACTTATCAATAAAAAAGCAGGCAGACTTCTATCTTAGTTGTATTTTTATAATCTCCCCAGTTTATTTTGAAAACAATCTTTTCTGCCACAAATCCATATGAATTTTAGATTAGTTACCTCAAAGTGCCCAGAAGTTACCTGTATTTGTCTATAAATCAAACAACAAAAAAAGAATACTTGACGTATCAATATTTAAGCATTCCAACATAAAAGAACTTTTCCCAACTTTTTAATAATTTTTTCCCCACCTGAGCTCATCTACATTTGACATTTGGGTCACATAGCATTTAAAAGGAAAACCAGCATACAGTGACTTTCCTTCTGGATGGAATTAAATTTCCAGAGGCAAAATGGTTCAAATGGAAAGCAGCTGACTTCCCTGTGAAATAAACCGGACAGACAGACAGACAAAAACTAGCAAGCATTAAATATTCTAAAGATGGACACCTAACTCTCTTTCCCACTTTCTACGTCAACGGTGTGCACTGTGAGCTGGGGTGAGCTCCCACGGATGGCCCGCTGGGCTGGATGGGGGCCCTGGCGAGAAGGGGTCATGAGACAGCGGAGGGCATCGTCCCCGTCGGTGGTCCGCAAACTCAGGGAGGAAGAGGCGGAGCTCGTGTGCCCACACGGCCTGAAGGGGATGCTGGAGGTCTCTGTGCTCTGGGGGTCGTGTCCCACGATTTTTGTAACCGGGGCAAAGTGGGAGTTCAACTCGTCAGGAACGCTTTGTGTACCCCACAAACTGGATGAAACATTTCTATTTATTTGCCAAATACAGTAACTGATTTCCATCTACAAGCATTTAAGAAACAGGGTCAACCGAAGAAGCAGCTGCGGCCTCACTGTGGCTCCTGTGGGGCTCGCCGGGGGCCGGGGGCACGGGTGCGACATCAGCAGGCCTTCTCCAGGAAAGCTCTGCAGCACCTCACACACTGCTGGTAGACGGTCTCAAAGTCGGACTCGTTCCCCTGGAAGCACAGGGGGAAGAACAAGTGAAAGCCGCATGACAAAACGCCCTCAGGAGAGCCTCATCTGGTGCGGCACAGGGCAGGGCAGGGCACGGCAGGGCAGGGCAGGGCAGGGCGTGCACAGGGGCTCATCTCTGTGCCACCGCCACACAGCAGCGTCACAACGGAAGGAGAGGTGTACTTACATAATAGGGGTCTTCAATAATAAGCTGTTTCTGTGGATCATAGCTCCCGAGGAGTTCAATTTTAGCTTTGCAGTTTTTAATTTGATTACTCTTTCTATTCAAGTCTCTGTAAAATTGAAACATGAACTTAGTTTTCTGATCTATGGTTTCAAGTTAAACAGGGACATCTGCTAGGGTTTTATGAAACATCCGTATCAAACCCCAGCAAGAGTGACCTGATTTAGAAAGGAAACCAAACCCTCGGTCGACCCGAGTGACCCTCCATACGCCAGGGTTTCTGACTCAGGCCAGAGGGTTTGCAACAGCAGCACATTCTCACGAACACTCTGACGCACGACATGCGCTGCGAGCCGGGCAACAACTACAGATGCCCTGTGAAACACATGTTGCAACGATTGAATCAAAAAGCTCCTACTTGAGAGACTAAACAAGGGTGGCAGAACGGACCTCAAAGAGCCACGTGAACCAAGTGCCCAAGGGCCGCAGATCCCACCTCAGGTGTCCCGACACATGCACCGGGTCTCCCTGTCTAGCCCCTGCTCCTGCGTTTGCCCCTCCAGCCTCTGCCCAAGCTGCAGACACAGCTCTCCTGCCACCGCCTCCTCCGCTCCCACCGCGGCAAGAACAGCGGCGACTTTCCAGGCTGCATCTTGATCGTTCCTCCGTTTAGTTAGCAACCCCCACTGAGCACCTAGGATGAGTCAGACCCCGTGCTAGCGAGGGGGAGGCAGACCCCTCCAGCAAGCGAGCGAGCTGGCCTGAAGCGTGGGCTCCGCCAGCTCCGCCCCTGCGCTGGGTGCCCACCGACCCCCGGGACTGTGCCAGGAGACAGACCGCAGGAAGTTTCGGCCGGACACCGCTGATACGGTCAGTACTGTGTCAAGTGAGAAAAATGAGAACAAATCGCCGAAAAACAAAAATAGAAACCATGTATCTCAGTGATGTTCCTGATTCACGGAGACAACAGTAAGGCTGTGAATCCTATCTGTCCGCCACATGTGGAATACCTGTGAATTCGCAGGGACTTAAGGCAGTAGGTCCCCGAGGCCACACTGAGGCCACGTCCCAGCCCTTCCGTGTGCTGGTGAGTGCTGACGGCAGCAGGCGGCTGCGGTCTTGGTTCTCAGCGTATTAACACGAAGTCAGTAAAGCTGGCTGTGTGACGAGGGTCGCAGTGCCCTGGGCTTACAACTGGGAGTTCTTCATACTCTCTTGGCTCATCTAACCTGCAGTGGCTTCAAATTTCTAATGTGCATTGTATTCACTTATTTTGGGCATGACCACATTGTATCATGTTGTTTGTTAGGTGTAATTCTGTGTTAGCACACGCAGCCCACACTAGACCCTGCGGCCCCGGGGGCAGGCGGCATGAATGTTTTCTCCTCAGCGTTCCCCAGCACCTGGCACTGTGCCAGGCGCACACATCTCAAGAAACACCGAATTCCTTGCTGCCCAAATGCATGCATGTCCCCTGGGGTTCAACAGACATGTAAGGAGATGGGGCACCGTGGGGACTGCGGCTCACGTGAGACCCACAACAGGCTCTGCTGAGGGAAGCTGAGCTCAAACCCCCCCAGTTCGGCCTGCGCCAGCTGTGAACCCGGGAGCCACCCTCTCGGTGCCTCTCCGATTCGACGCGGAACGACGATGTGCAGGGCCCACAACGCACCACATCAGTTGGCCACTGTTACCTAATACCCCAGCCTGTCTGCTTCTGCTTTTCAATCAGTTAAGGCAATCAACAATTTAAACAGAGTGAAAAGTTTCCTTGTTGCTGAGTTTCCTCAGTCTTCCTTGCTGCAGGATGGGGGACAGCAGGTATGGGGAGGTTAAGAGGAGAAACACAGTGAAACACCCGTGACCCAGGAATCACTACAGAGGTGACAGCTTTACCCCAACCTCTGGCAAAACCAGCAATGCCTGACGCGATTCTGAGGGCGTGTCTCTTGGTAAACACTCCGGGGAGACAATTCTCAGTTACCTTCTGGTCTCTTACTATTGTAAACAGGTAATTGTATATATTGTGACCATCATTTCTATGAAAACTTTACTAAAAAAGTCACTTTAGACAAATTATCTGACCTATTATTAAATCGACAGTTGACTAAAAATACCCTTAAAACATGAGATTACCTTAGATTGCTTTCATCCATACAAAGTATATAATCAAACGTGGCAAAGTCTTCCTTGGTAACCTAAAATTAAATAAGAAGTCAAAAAACAGTGTTTATAACAATCAAGTCTAGAGGACCCAAAGCAGTACAAAAAAATTTTGCTGTGTTTGAATTTGGTACCCAATTAAGTTAAATAATTTAGGGTACTTTAAAGTTAGAGTTAATACTATTAAGTTCCTTGGAATAATAGTAACATAGTATAATATGTAAACAAAGTTTATACTTCATCTGCGATTTCTTAGTGACAAAGTATAATTCACTTCACATATTAAAATGTCCTACGTCCAACCCCCACTCAGTGTTTTACTCTATTTTTCCTTGTGTAGGAACACAATATCCTAGGCCGCAGTGACAAACACCAAACTATAGAGATGGATGGCTGTCCCTGTGGGGCCCTGTGCAGGGCAGGTAACACGCCAGAGGAGATATAAACCAGGCCAGGCCAGGCCAGGCAGAGAGTTCTGGGGGAGGGAGGAAGATATACGTTAAGTAACGTGTTCAGAGAAGAGTCCCTAAGAAGGAAATCTGTGAGTAACTGTATGTAGGACTCGGCTCTCCCGTGAGAACCCATGATCTGAGCAAGACACAAGAAAGGATGCCACTCGGTACTTTTACTGATTCTAACCTGAAAACTTACAAGTTTTCCAACATCACACTCTATCAACGGAAGCCCACTACGATGTAAATGGGAAAATTATTTTAAGATTTTTAACTATTATAAATAATGATGCAATAAGAAAGAAAGGAACATAAACAGGTCACAAAATGAAGGTGAAAATAATTTCTAAGAATGCAATTTCTCAATAATAATCTTCCTCTCTAAAAAAATCCTCTAAAATACAGGAGTACCAGGAAACTCAAAAATAAGATATCAAAACCCTGGTTAAACAGAGCAATGATGCTATTTAACAGCCAGTGTAGTGAACGAATAATAAATATGCTCCTTATTCTGTTAAAAATGTAAGTTTTGGCTGTTAGTATGCACTTGATTAGTTTCTGATACAGTGCGTTACTCAAGTGCTGAGGACTACAAGTTGTTAACATTCCCAAGGTACTATGTTATTTCAAGTTCTATTAGAACAAATACTACACGCTATTTTCACAAAACGGTTTTATGAGAAATTTAATTTAGGATCAAATATTAACATTACTTTTAATTTTAGAATTATTGCAAGTGTAGATAAGACAGTCTTAGAACTGACATCTACCTATAAAATGCATACATGTTTAGATATTAAAATACTTGAGAAAGAATAAGAATACCTATAATTAATATCTTATAGAAAGCCATTTGGGGGTGCCTCGGTGGCTTGATCAGTTAAGCGTCCGACTTCGGCTCAGGTCATGATCTCATGGTCTGTGAGTTCGAGCCCCATGTCGGGCTTTGTGCTGACAGCTCAGAGCCTGGAGCCTGTTTTAGATTCTCTGTCTCCCTCTCTCTCTGCCCTCCCCTGTTCATGCTCTGTCTCTCTCTGTCTCAAAAATAAATAAACGTTAAAAAAAAAAAAAGCCATTTGTGTGCTCCTGTGACGAGGTTTTGAGAGGCCAGAACCCCAAAAGGAATCCCTGCCATGGGTTATGCGTGGCAATATTTACCACTGAATATTAAATATTTAATACCACTATTAAAAAATGAAAATGGTGAAGAGTGGCCTATTCTGTATTTCTGCAAATCTCTGTAATGTCTGCTTCCTGGAGGACAGACAGGTTCTCCTCTGCGCGTCTGTTACCTGATGTGCAACGTGCTGAGTGCGAGTGCACAGTGAACCCAGCCTCACACAACATAAAGGGAGTATTTTCACGGCCACTATAGATAACTGTGGATGCTCTGTGATACTAAAACTCAGTAGTGGTAGTTTCTTAAAGGTTACTTGCAATATAGAACATGGAAACATATCAGTAAATTTTTATTACTTTGTTCAAGTCTACTGGTCTACTGGTCCTTGAACGGACTCCTTAGCATGTCCATTTTTTTTTAAGTTTACTTATTTATTTTGAGAGAGACAGAGACAGCACGAGTAGGGGAGGGGGAGAGAGAGGGGGACAGAGAATCTGAAGCAGGCTCCGCACTGTCAATGTGGAGCCCGATATGGGGCTCGAACTCACAAACCGTGAGATGGTGACCGGAACAGAATTGAGAGACAGACACTTAAGCGCCTGAGCCACCCAGGCGCCCCTACGCATGTACCATTTTGACCTCATGGACACTTTGAGAATTTGAGGGCAGGGATTCTCAAAGAGGGGGGCAGATGGCAATGTCTGTGGACATCCTGATTGTTATGATGGAGAGGAAAGGGGTGCTCCAGTATCTAGTGGGCAGAGACCAAGGACGCTGCTGAACATCCCAGACCACAGCTGTCAGTACCGCCAAGGTGGAGAGCATACTCTAGATGCGGAGAAGCCTGGGCAATGGGCCACTGCTGGAAAAGAGAAGCTCCAAGGACCAGGGAGCAGAGAAAAACTGGACAGAAGGGCTGACGAGACAAAGACCCCAGAGAGCAGCGAACCTGACGCTCAGAAGCTTTCTTCTCAAACCATTTGCCACATTCTTAAACGACTCACGGCAAAAAGCTAAGAAGCCCCAGGGGGAGGCTGCAGCTTCTCAGGGAGGTGGCAGCTGTCAAAGAGGGGCCCTCGGTAGACTCCTGGAAGGTTCCCCAGAGGAGGGACCAGTCCCTCAAAGCCCAGCCTCCCAGGGGGACCGACAGTCCATCACAGCCCAGGCCTCACAGGGGGGGCCAGTCTACCACAGTCCAGGCCTCACAGTCCAGGCCTCACAGTCCAGGCCTCACAGGGGGACTGGTCCATCACAGCACAAACCTCACAGAGCCACGACCAGCCTGTGAGAAGGGTAGAAAACGGAGAAGATGACGTAAGAAACTTATGTTCAAAATACACGTAAGCTGAGTCTCTGAAGAGAAAGCCAAGAAGAAAATGTAAAAAGAAAGTAACGAGAATTTTCCAAAACTAACAGAAACCACCACGAGGCAAATTCAGGAAGCATACTTTGGCTTACCATAGTAAAAGTGCTGGAAACAAAGAATCCATAAGGAAAAACCTAAAGACAGCAGAGGAAAATAGAGCAATTTCAAAAAACAGAGACAACTGATTCGATGAATCCAGCCAAACCATTAAAGCAGAAATACTATCAATATTTGACCAACTCAGGAGAGCAGAGAAGGAAGGAACATCGCCCGGCCCGTCTCAGGAGGCTACACAACCGGGCCGTGTGTGCTGCTGGGTGTGCCCCCCACCCAGGCCTTCCCCAGCAGAACCCCGTGGGTGCTCACCGTGGCATCGCCGACCTAGAAACGCCGCGAGTGCCCATCCGTGGTGGGACGGACACGACTGCGGCGCGACTGTGAACGGCCCCGAAGCGAGAGCAGGGGACGACCGGAGAACCTCCCAGAGAGGAAGGCCCACAGAAAGAGCACACGCTACAGGTCCCACGGCCACAGACATAAAAGGTGGCAAGAATCTGAGCGGTGACCTCTGCAGTGGGGGGAGCGGCCCAGGCCCCGAGGACCACGGACGGCCACGCACGGTCAGGGCTCTGCTGAGAAAAATGTCTAACAAACCAAACGTCCCCACAGACTAACCAGATGTGCGTTCACACACTCAAAAACAAACGAAGCACCCTAAATACATTTATTAAACCCAGGTGGAAAATATTGGGAAAACTAAAATTTTAAGCAATATGACAGAATAGTTCTCACACAGATAGTGACAACCGCTAAAAGAAAGCCTGTAAACAATCACAAGATGCTAAAAGGTAACAAAGACCTGAGGGGATGCTAATTTGCAAAGCAAATCTCACCGGTGTTACCAACCAGACAAAAAAAAAAAACCACCCTTGAGAAAATTTTCTTAAAAGCACCAGGGAAAAATAAAAAAGCAAAACAAACAAACAAACAACAGATGATGTGTGAATATTATTCCTAAAACCAGCAATTACAATTCTCCTTTCAAAATTTAAAGTTTCTAGCTTTGTTTTTTAAGACGTGTATTTAAATTCTTCATTTGTACCCCAAATTATATACTCGTATACAAAAAATAATCCAGTCTTAAAAACAGAAAACATGAAAAGTGTGACGGCCCATAATTATGAAGGACTTCGAAATCAGCAGGTTCTGTCAACCCTGGAGATTAGAAGGACATGTGATACAAAAAATGTTTTCCTGGGGCGCCTGGGTGGTTCAGTCGGTTGAGCATCCGACTTCGGCTCAGGTCACGATCTCGCAGTTGATGAGTTCGAGCCCCAGGTAGGGCTCTGTGCTGATGGCTGGGAGCCTGCTTCAGATTCTGTGTCTCCCTCTCTCTCTCTGCCCCTCCCCTGCTCATGCTTTCTCTCTGTCTCAAAAATAAATGAAAAACATTAAAAAAAATGTTTCCTGTCCAATGAAAATTCCATTTAAGAAAACGTCAGGCCCTTAAGGAAGTTAATAACTTAAATAGTAAACTGTTAAAAACACAATCAGCTAAAAGCCAGAAATGAGCAGTTCACAGATTCCAGAGTAAACTTATCTAAGCCAATATAACGTGCACACCCCTGGCTTCTGAGACATCACTAATGCACCAGAAGTGTTTCTACGGCACTTTTGCGAACTTTCTGGCTCACACCTCTGCATGTTTTTATTAAAACAAACAAATAAGCCAATGATCAAATTCCTGTTCTACCACTTTGAAGCTGGGTGACCTTTGATAAGTATTTTCTCTCCAGAACTCAGTTTCTTTATCTGCAAAATGGGTTTACCAAAGACTCCCTTCCCTAACAAGGTAATGGAGAGGACAAAAATTGAGATGATCAAAATTAAAAATACAACGCTGTATGGCAAAGCAATTTGAAAAGCTTTAAGTAAAGACATGACTTACTATAACAATGATTAAAGAGTCTTTGTCCTGTCTTATACAAGGTTCTCCTCCAAACGCGAAGACTAAATTATGGCTCTCACACTGCCAGCCATACTTCTAAATACGTATGTTTGACAAGTGATTTTCAAAACATTCAGTGGCTTCTCATTTTAAAGGCTGTGTACACAGCCTGTACATTTTGTTAGGTTGGATACAAAAAGAAGTTAGAAGATTGAGCCAGATGTTTTAAAAATCCAATGAATTCTCCATAAAATAATCACAGTGATAAAGTAGCTTCTCCACGTAACAATGTATGAAGCATTTTGTACCAGAAATGAAGCAGATCTCTTTAGCAACTAGTCCTTGTGGTTGTGGAAGGTTCTAGAGCACACACCTGCAGCAGCCTGCTAGCGAGGGAGCACCACGAGCCTGCCCTGACGGCTCACTGATGCTGTGGCATGGAACCCTCACAGTCTCCCCTGTGGTTATGCAAGAGTCCAGAACTGTGCAGCTCAGCTAGCCGCTTACCAGTTCCAGGGGGCTACTCAAATAAGTTAACACGTAAACTCCACTTCCTCTGTCACACTGGCCGTATTTCAAATGTACCACAGCCTTTACTGGCTTCCACACCGTCTGAGCGGACACAGGAGGGTTTACTGCCCAGCACTCCAGACTCTGAACCCAGGAGTCCAACCGCTGGGATCAGTAACACCCCACATTTCTAAGACACTTCACAGTAGAAAATACATTGCTGTATATGTTCTAGTACTTTATTCTAGCAACAAACTTGGAATGTAACCAGACTAGTCACCAGGAAGATCTCAGAAAATAAAAAGGAGATTCTAACTCCAGCCCTTAGGGAGGGCTCTCTCCAGTATCAATTGCGTGATGATACATGTATTTCACTACGTAAATTCCAAGATCACGCACATCTTTCAGAACGGTGGAGTCAGCAGCGAAACAAGAAGGACACACTGTGGCTACTTAAACGGGCCTCAAATAACTGCTCATGCACACGCCAGTGTGGTTAAGCCGCTCACAACTTCACAAGTCACGGGACACCAATAATAGAAATTAAATGAGAGCTCTGCTACCTGTCGTGCTTTATGGGCTGTGCTAATGGCATGATTTCTGAGGCAGCTCACAGCTCTTGGATCTGGTGACCGGCCCACGTTCCAGTCAGAAACAGCGCCGCTGTCAATGACCCACTGCAACACAGAACACACATGTGCACTTTCAAGTTCCGATACGGTACCTGCCGGGCAACGTGAGTCATGGGAATACCATGCTTCCTCATGCAGTTCTGCCCTCGATAGTCAGGAGGGTTCCCTATTTCATATGTGGATGTCGCTGCACTGTCTATCCTCCACTGCAGGAGAAAAAAAGAATTTTTTTCACAATTTTCTGCCCCAAAGGCATTCGGGTTGGCCTCTTTAAGACAGAGAATGGTACTTACGTTATCTGAAAGATTTTGCTCAGTTACAAGCTTTCTGAAAACTGCTTCTGCGATGGGTGACCGGCAGATGTTACCTTGAAAAGAGGGAGCGCAGAAAGTGGGCATCAGGTCTGATGCAAGGGCAGATGCTGGATCCCCGCAAGCACTTCACCCCGACACCCAGCAACGGCACCTCCCCCAGGAGAGACCGCTGAGTGGCAGGACCTCTGGGGAACAGCCGGTCACTCTCCATCTGTCCAGGTGCTCAAAGTACCAAGAGCCAAGATGTCAGAAAAACAATTACCGCCCAAATCATCGTTTTCCAGGTTGCTATCAGTAGCCCAGAAGTGAGTCGTGAAACCAATGAAGTGGGTTGCAAGGAGCCTACTTTAAAATGAAATACAGTAGCATTAAAGATACGGATATCCAAGTATATCGCACATAAGGAGGGATCCTGTTTCATAAGATACACAAACAAATGGATTCAGCCATAACGGTAGTTCAGCACAAGATTTCACTGCGCGGTCTGTTGCAGGGCCTGCCCCAGTGCCACGGAGCCGGCCGGCTGAAGCAAGGCCGCTGCCCTCCGGGCCAGCAAGTCTGCTCGGAACTTCCGACATCGGCTGCAAGCTCAGGGACCCCCAGGGCCACCCTCGCTTCAGAGCAGCCAGCTACAGACTCAGGGTCCCCACAAGTGCAATAATTCTCTAGAAGAACACGAAAAACTCAGGAAAATGCTAGACTTGGGATTATAGGTTTATAACAAAAAGATTCAAGGCAGAACCAGCCAGAGTTAGAAAGCAGAGGGCAGATTCTGGAGGAGTTTCACACGTGAAGCTTTCTGGTCCTCGGGCACGTGTCACTTTCTCGTCATCCGTGTGGGACAATACCCAGGGCACTGGGGCTTAGCTCACCAGAGCTCCAGTGCCAAGGGCTCACTGAGTGTCATTAAGTAGTCGTGACTGATGAAACTATGGGCCTGAAGCTGAACTCATTCTCTGGCCGCCCCCCACAAGTGCTCACACCCCCAACCAGACTCCCCCTCTCAGTATAAACTGCACAGGGACCTCCTGGAGTAACAAAACACTATTACCGTAGGGAATTCCAAGAGGTTGTACGTTACCACCCAGGACCCGGGACAAAGGCCAGGGAGGGCCTAATTCCTTACTACACTGGGGGAAAAGATAAAAGACATAAAATCTACTCTCAAAATACTTCTACATGTGCCAAGCAATGTGTTACAGAAAACTCAGAGTTAGCTATAGCAAAACAAGAAAACAAATGTGGACAGACAAGCAGTATACCACAGAAGCACAGGAAATTAAAGATTCTAAAAGCATAAACAAGATAGTAAGAAATTTCTTACCAGGAAAAAAAAAAAAGGAAGATTGGAAGGGAGGAGAAGGACCTTTCTGGGCATTTAAGTTAAGGGTTGTATGAATAAGAGAGCAGTGAATGTGTGCCGGAAGGCCTGGTTACAAGGACCTTAACTGTGCCCGGGAGGTGGGCCCAGCAGGTCCAGTGGGAAGGAATGCCCAACAAACATACTCTGCATGTGTCCCACACAGGAGCCCAGCGCTGTGCAGGGCCTGAGGACAAAGGCTCTTCTCACAGTCAGGCAGACAACTGCAAGACACTCAGCCCACAGAGGCCAGCACGAAAACACTAGGACTAGACAGGAACTGAGTTAACAAAACACACACCACTTGACGCATATTAGAATCTTGGGGTTTGTGTTAAGCATGTAGAATTGGATCTTGTAGAGTGTTGTGAAGCACAACTAATTCCCCATTACACGACACCGACACTGACTTTACTACAATCTTCTTCAGTTTCCACATTAGTCTTCAATCTAATAACGTACTTCTAATATTTTTCCCCATAAAGATTGTGGTTTCCACAGCAGTGAAAAAAATCTGTCAGCCACTCAACCATGAAGGGGAAGAGAGGAATTGATCCCCAATGTCCTCTGTAAGCTAGTTTGTACTGTGAAGTTTTTCCTTCACACACTCTGAATTTTGTAGAGTTTTTAAAACAAGTATCATCCCCACTATGTTAATTATTGTGAGGCTCTGATAGATGTGTAATTGTTTTACTTGTCCCCGTGTACCCTGGGAATACTTCTAAAGAGCAACCACTCGACTCAATTTAAGACAACCCTTGTTATTTTGAAACTCTAGAATAGATGCTCACAATCTCACATCTAAAGACATAATTAGGACCAGTCTCACCCCTTTACAAATAATTATTAAACAGCTTAGTTTCCCCACAAGACAAAACCTAGGATTATTTGCTGCCTTAAAGTTAAGGCATATTCACCCAAAATTACTCTTTTTCCCCAGAGAGTTCTATTTACAGCAAGGTATGAATAAGTATAGATGGGAAAAAATTACTACTACAAAAATTGGAAGTCATACTGCTTATGAAATCAGCAGAATCCTGCTTCCTTGTAACTTGCTCTACTTCAAAAGTTGATATCACCAATTATTTAAAAACAGAGCTCATGAGTAAAACACAGTAATGCAGGTTTCATCTATGGAAAAGTTCTAAAAACTTAAAATGTCATCTTCAGATTTCTTTGGAAAAAAGATCTGTGAAGTCTCAAGTCTTGTTGGTTTTTTGTTTTTTTCCCCAAATTAGGCAGATAATTCATACTCGTACTGCACACCTTTATTTCAAGGACTGAGACTCACAAAAGAAAAAAATGAAATTCTCCAAGGGTAGGGGCTGTGTCTCTTACCTTGAGCCACACCCCCCCCCCCCCACGGTGTACAGCACAAATGAAGTATCAATAAATGTCAATTAATTGTTTGAAAGAGGTAATCTGGCACCACTAACGTTATCACTTCCAACCACACTGGCGGTGGCACAAACACCAGTGCCTTCGACAGTAAGGCACCATCTCTACCGCACAAAACACGGAACGTTCAATCATCTTTCCAAACTAAGCACTGCAGTTCTTTCTTGCCATTAGCCTTACCCATGAAAACATCTGACAGTTCTCTCTACACTTCAGTGTGAAAAGAGCCTTACAATTAAATGCTTTGAAGGAATACATTTTTTACATTTCAAAAACATGCCATTCTTATTGCTCTAAGTACAGGCCATCATGGGAAAAGGCCTTCATCAGGCCCTCAAGTCTGCCCAGAACTTGACCCCTCCCCCGCCCCCACCAGTGAGGCCCTCTCTGGTCCAGCACATGCCCCTCTGCACCCCTGGTCTCACCCCTCTCCAGTGTAATCTCAACACAGCAGCTGAGCACTTCTTTCTAAGTGTCCCTCTGCTCAATGGCTTAATCCTCCAGTGGCCTGTGTCCTTCAGAGTAAGCCCACGTCCTCACAGGCCTCACCAGATCTGTCCTGTGTAGGCCCTAAAACAGCATCTAAACACTAGGATTCATTGCTCATCACCTTTATTATGTATGGCTCCCGGAGCCAAGAATAATTTTTACCTTTTTAAACAGTTAAAAAAACCCAAAAGTAGAATAATACCTTGTGACACGAGAAAATTACATGGAATTCAAATTGCAGTGTCCATAAAGTTATACTGGAACACAGCCAAATGTTATTGCTTATGTATTGTCTACGTCTGCTTGTGAAAAGTACCAAATATTTACTTTCTGGCTCTTCACATAAGGGGTTCACAGACTCCTGCCCCCGAGCACTCATTTTATGTAAGGAATTCGCTTTCCTATGCATCCAGAATGGTTCTAGTTATGTATTCATGGTGGCATTCAAATTACCTTCAAGAGCCTTCAGGTACAGAGGAAGGTCTGGCTGAAAAGCCTCCTGGGTCTCCAGGCCAGTGTTTCCCTGCCAATATGAACGGGACCAGCACTCTCACCGCAAAACTGCCCACCCACTTTCTCCTGGGCCCAGGACACTTTTCCAAAGATCCAAGGCTTGTGTTCTCACCTCTTCCAAGTCTTTGCCCAAATGTCACCTTATAGATGAGGCCAACCCTGACCTAGGCTTGCAGAGTGGGCCGGGCAGGTGAGAGGGATCATGGCAGAGAAAGGACCTCGCTTGGAGAGTGGGCTGGGCACGGGAGGGGACCCGGCTAGGAGAGCGGGCCCAGCAGGTGCGCGGCGCGGAGAAACAGCCCCGGGGCGCTCCATCCCACCCTCCCCGCCCTCCTCCCGATCGCCGTCCCTGGCCCAGCGACGAACCCCAAACGGCACGAGACCCACCCCGACCCTTCGGGAAAGCCAGAATGGGGCTAGATCACGTCGGCTCACCCAGACACACGAACAGCACAGACTTGGACACCGGCTCGGCCATCTTCCCGCGCTCACACCCAGGCGCCCACTGAGCGCGTAGGGACTCCTCCCGCGCAACGCAGGCGCACCTCGAGCGTCCCGCCCTCCGCACCTGCGCAGTCCTGCCTCCCTGGGCCAGGGTCCGAGCCGTGCGCCTGCGCAGTACGGAGGCGGAGGGCGGAGCGTCACTGGAGGACGGAAGAGGTTCCGCGGTGAGGGGGCGGTGTGGGGGCGGGGCCCGGGGGGGAGGTCAGGAGGCGGAGGAGGGACCTCAGGGAGGAGGACGGGCTTCGAGCGGAGGGGCGGAGTGGGGGGCGGGCGGGGCCGTGAGTCACCTGGAAGGGGGAGGGTCCCAATGGGGGCTGATTGAGGTCCCGGGCTCTGCGCACGGATCATCTCGGGGTGGGGGAGGGCGCCCGGGGCGCATGGTGAGGGTGCGCGGACGACTGACCGATGCTAGAGGGGCCCTGAGCGGGTGCCCGAGGGTCTGCGGAGTGTAAGGGTCCCCGCGGGGCGGGTCAGGCCTCTCCCTCCTTGGCTTCAGGTGAACGACCCCCCCCAGACCTGGGCTCCCTCCCCAGACCTGGTTCCACCGCTCCAGACCTGGTCCCCCAAGACCTGCCCCCCCCCAGACCTGGGCTTCCCCCAAGACCTGGGCCTCCCCTCAGACCCGGGCCCCCCAGACCTGGGCCTGCCCCCAGACCTGCCCACCCCCAGACTTGGGCCCCCCCCCCCCCCCCCCAGACCTGGGCCGCGCGGCCCAAACGCAAGGCCCGCGATCAGGGGTTGAGCGGAGTCCGCTCGGGACCAGGGAGCACTCCCCCGGCCCCCGAGACACCTGCCTCGCCCTGACCCCCAGTGCTCAGGTCACACACAACCCTCTGCCTGGCGACAGGGCCCTGGGCTGGGGGACCCAACTGTAAAAGACTGGACGCCTTAGAAGCCGCCCTGGGAGGGACGCGGTGAAGTCAGAAATCCCGTGACCGCGCCGTGCTTTCGTCGGGGGTGTATGTGGCGGGTGCTTCGTCCTGGCAAAAGTGGAGTGTTCACCTGCCCCTTACCTGTGTCAGGTGTGCACCTGGCCAGGCGGTCCCCGCCCCGGGAGGCGGGGCCGAGCCAAGGGCGCTCTTCCTCTTCCTGGGGAGGTGTCGGCCGCTCGAGGGGCGCCGGAGGACCAGGCTCTGGGGTCACAAGTGAGTACAGGTGTGGGTGACGCCGCCGAGCCGCACCTAGAGTCGGGACCCCCCCACCTCTCCCCTTTAGAAAGTTTGGCTGCAGAGGGTCAAAGGTTGGGGAAGAGGGCGGGAGAAAGGAGGGCGTCCGGGGATTTTGCTGTTGCGTATTATCAACAGGTCATTCCGCAAACTGTCAAAAATTAACCAATTCTGTAGACTCGTCCACAGGTGTTTCCGTACACAGAAAAACTCTTGCTAAGTTTTAATTTTGGCTACTGTAATTCATTTTATGTTATTTGTAATTAATGTTTGAAAAGCACTTACTACTCTTTTTCGTCCCAATTTGTTTCAATAAGTGACTCTCTAGAGCCCTGCGGTGCTGTGGGTGTGAGGTGAGCTTGACTGGCGGGGGCAGGAAGTCAGCAGGGCGCCCTGGGTCCCCTGTGAGGTTCCGGGCCCTGCATGCGACCACTTGGCCCTCCCTGCGATCAGCCAAGCCAAGCCGTTTGGGGCACCTCCTGTGGTAAGGGGATCTCTGAGCAGAGAGGCGGTGGATAGCTCCCTAGCTCTGGGGGCACCGGAAGTCTGCGGGGCTCCCTGCCGCGGTGGGCTTTCCTATTTAAACAAGTGCGACAGTGCCCTGAACGGGTAGGTGACCACAGGGAAATGACATGTACCTGCTGGCCTGAAACATACCTGTTTCACTTCAACAAATGTTTCAGTGTTGTCACTGCTGCCAGAAGGGCTGAGTTGGAAAGAATGACACAGACCTGGGCCCCTTGCCCCCAGGGAGTAATCTGATGGGCCCAGACAGTTCTACTGGTAGGAGAGAAGGTTTTCAGGTTTTGTTCTGCTTACAGAACATGCGCGTCCTGCATTCTTGTTCTCAGGAATGTTTTTATTGAGATGTGGGAGATGCCTAGTTAATAATAAGTTAGAAGATATGTATTACATGCACAATGGAGAAATCACAGGTCTCCGGGTGCCCTTTCCTTCCTTGTGTGGGCCTGCTCTTGGAACACCTGTGGAGTACCTTACTTCTGAGGTGTCCGCAAATTACTATGTTGGAGGTTAGAATAATCAAATAAGTTATAGCTTCCATCCTGTTGATCTTGTTTAAATTAAGGAGAATTGGTTGTTTGGTTTACTAACGTCCTATTTATTTTTTTAAGTTTATTTATTTTGAGAGATAGAGAGCGTGTGTGTATGTGCACCAGTGGAGGAGGGACAGAGAGAGAGAGGGAGAGAGAGAATCCCAAGCAGGACCCGAACCGCCTGATGCTGGGCTCAAACTCATGAAGCATGAGATCATGACTTGAGCAGAAACCAAGAGCTGGAGGCTTAGCCGACCTAGCCACCCAGGCGCCCCTACCGACATTCTAATTAAACAAAAGTTTCTGTAAAATGAGAAAATACTAACCTCATCTTTTGTAAGATTAAAAAATAATCATCTTTCCTCATCAAGAGTGATGTGATGCTTTTATTCCACTTAGGAAGCATTTACTCTCAGGAGAGCTCTCACTCTTTGGAAATAGGATGCGGGGCTTCAAAAGGGAAGCTGGTATGGGTCCAAGGGAAATAGGGCTGGCTGTGTTGCTGGAATGACTGCTGGTCACAGAAGTCCTTCTGCGTATTGCCTTGTTTGACATCGTCGTATGCAACTTAAAACCTAAGCACGCTGAATTTTCTATTTTGGGAAGAGTCCATTTTTTTTCACCAAATGATCAGACCAGAGCGGCATGTGTAGTCCTGCTCTGGATGAGGATCACTTTTTAGTTTGAGAAAAGATAAAAGTGAGTGTACATCAAAGGTTTCCTAAAGCTGAAGGTTAAGTGCTCACCGCTCCCTACCCTTTGTCTCCCATCTGCAGCCTGTGGTTGGGGGAGGAGAAAGGAAGCTTAGGGTACACTAATGTTCGGGGTTCAAATGCTCAATTTGGTTTAAAGTTTGGACTGCAAGGCTGCTGATGTGAGCAGAGAGACCGGTTTTGATTTCTAGAACTGACAAGTTTTGTCCCTTGAGTCAAAAGAAGAAGTTAAACCAAGGCCACAGAAAGATAAGAATCAGTTGAAGAAACAATGACCGGCCTTAGTTGTCTGGCGGTGGCTTTCAAGACCACAGTGTTCTAACAAAGCTTCCAAGCTCAGGTCATTATGTCAAAGCCCTTTAAAAAATTACTTGGTTGCGTGAAGGTTTTTTTTTTGTTTTTATTTTGGCAAAGATGTGATCAATTTATTCTATATATTTCCTTTGCAGCTTTCTACTTACTTTGATTTTGGTTGGGGTTTTATCAATTCAGTGAATTAACCTTTATTTCATGTTAGTTATAAGGCTTAATAATTTGGTTAATATCTAATTAATGGACATTTGGAAAACCATTTCTAAACTTGTAAACTTTTCCTATAGGTACCTCTCTCATAGTCCAGAGTCCATTGGGGAAAATATTTTAGTGGACGCTGGCTGATATGAAGGAAAGTTGGGAAACCCTGGTCCTGAGTCCAGGGCGGGGGTGGAAATGCTTGAAAGTGGTCAGTTTCTAAGTTACTCTAAGCAGGGGTCTCAGGATTCTGTTTTGCAGGGATCCAGCCCCCAGTTTATGGCCCATGATCAATATGGAAATTATTTCCACAGCTTAAGCTTGTTTCAAGCTTTTGAAGTTTCCAAAGTAAACATTTTCTCCCCAGTATCTTAGAAACTCTTAATTAAAAAAAAATTATCTTAGTATAGACATTTTCAAATATTTTAATCACTTTTTTTAAAAGCTTATTTATTTAGAAAGAGCATGTGCACAGGAGGGGCAGAAAGAGAAACAGAGACAGAGACAGAGAGAGGGAGAGAGAAGATCCCAAGCAGACACTGTGCTGTCAGTGTGGAGCCCGACTCGGGGCTTGAACCCATGAACTGTGAGGTCGTCACCTGAGCTGAAATCAAGAGTCAGACGTTTAACCAACAAGCCACCCAGGTGCCCCTTAATCACTTTTTCAAGAACATTTTAATCTAAATTTCTTAGCTTGAGGTGTGGCAGCCAGTCACTCTTAGAAGGAAACTCAAATATTCATGGGGAGTTTGCTTTGGCTTGGGATTCAGGAGACAAGACTTTTGTGCATGTCCAGTCCAAAGGCTTCTTTAGCAACGAATGACCTGTATCGTTATACCTTTAGTGGTATAATAAGGCCAACATTCTGCCCAGACCATGCTCTCTCTATACCTAATGGCACAGCAGAGGAAAAGTGGGTGAGCCATGAGTTGATGCTGAGGACAGGAACTAAGATTTATATCTAAGTTGTTATTATTATTTGTTGGCTCTGACAGAGAAATTCACTATATTTAACTATGACTAAGCAATATGATTTTATCAGCAATTTAATAGGATCTGTGCTATTAAAGCAAATTAGCCATTGTCTTCCATAGTTCAGCCGAACACGAAGGCATCCTGACCAAGACCAGGCCTGTCAACCCCTGGTTCACGGCTACGAGGGCTCACAGACCACACTGCATCTGAATTCCCAAGTCTGATAGCCCCCTTCCCGTGTTTACAAAAAAGGCTGCGACCTTTGCCCACAGCAGGATGTTTGCAATAGCAGCTCTCAACTGTGGAATTTGCTTATTTGACTGGTTTAATTCTGCTTGCTTGATAGGGTTCACAGCAGAAAGTCTTCTGGGGGTAAGATTTATGTACTATTTACTGTGTTTTAGTTGCATGTGTCAGAAAATCTGATCCAAATTGGCATTGCAGAAAAGGAAAACATACTGGTCCATGTGACTGAACAGTCCAGAGCTGCTGTGGCTTTAGCTGTTGCCCAGTCCGAGGCTCCAGCAGGGCCAGCAGAGCCCAGACTCTATCTGCAACTCTGGTCAAGTGCCCTTCTGTGTGGCTTTGCTCTCAGGCTCTCCCCTTGTGGTGATAAAATGTTGTAGCAGGTCCACATGCAAGCGCCTGGGAGAGGGGAGTTCTGCAGCTCCGCACAAGCACTTGGTGAGATGCAGATAGCAGATCAGCTTTGGTTTGAAGCTCTGATGTGGCAGGAGATTTGTTCTAACTTTCAGACTTGGGTCACCTGCTCAGTGCAGGATCAGTGAAACAGACAAACCGTGACGGTTCTGAAATAAGAGACATAGATGTTCAGCAGCAGAAGGAACCCATTTCTGCCACAGGTTACCGATCGATTTCAGTAAGTTGTATGGAGAATCGAGACATATGAACAAGGCACTGTAGGGTGCAGAGGTCAGTGACATATGCTGCTTCTGCCCTGGAAGGATTGTAGTTTAGTGGTGGAAAAATGAAAAGGTGAGAACATGAAGTGGGAAGAAAACCAGTTGGGTGGGCGTAAGCCTCAAATCACAAACTCGAGTGCCGAAATGGGAACATGTATCACGAGCCTTCATTTTCTTTTTTTTTTTTTTTTTTGAAATTTTTTTTTCAACATTTATTTATTTTTGGGACAGAGAGAGACAGAGCATGAACGGGGGAGGGGCAGAGAGAGACGGAGACACAGAATCGGAAACAGGCTCCAGGCTCTGAGCCATCAGCCCAGAGCCTGACGCGGGGCTCGAACTCACGGGCCGCGAGATCGTGACCTGGCTGAAGTCGGACGCTTAACTGACTGCGCCACCCAGGCGCCCCAACGAGCCTTCATTTTCTACCAGGCGTGCTGTCTTCGTTCTCTCTGGTGGCAGTCACGTTTTAGAGTGGCCCCAGGTCTGGGCTACCACTGCCCACTCATTTAGCTTTTGGTGTTCAGTTACTACTAATCCTGAAGATGCTGCTACGCTGGCCCTTGCTGCATTCGAAAGGCTCTGACAGTCCAGTCTGCTGGAGCATTGCCCAGTTTCCTCCTGGGAGCAGAACTGCCTGCCCACGCCTTCTGGGTCAGCAGGACCTTGGTGCGGGAGCCACATCGGCCCTGCGCATGCACGGAGCTGAGGCACTCTGCCCACTGGTCTCGTGGCGTCAGCCCTCCTTGGGTTTCCTTCTCTTTTCTCATCCCCCCCGTTCTTTAGAGGACCTGGAGAGGACGGACCTGGAGAGGACTGCTTTAGGGTGCTACACCATCAACCTGTCCCTTGCTTCCCTCTGGCCCCCTCTCTCATAAGGTCTGGGAAATGCTACAGAGTTTGAGAGGCAGGGAAATTTTGCTATTACTTAGCACATTTTCCTCTAAACCCATTGTATTTTGTATGCAAGTGAACTGTGTCTAGTCCTCACAGGGATTTGACCTTCAGTTCCCAAAAGCCACACAAATACTTTATCATTTAACACATATTTATTGGGCACTTAGCTATATGTCATTGTGGCATGTGCTGGAGATATTACAGTTAATAAAATAAAATAGTCAATGTGCTTACCCCATGGGGCTCACATTGTAGTGAAGGATATGTACAAGAAAGATCAGATGGATAGGTGGGTGTGTAGGTAGGTAGGCAGACAGACAGACAGATGATAGATACAGACAGATAGATATAATTGATTGACAGATAAATAGAATAGATATGGATGCAGACAGATATATATGGTTAACAGACAAAGCAGTGATATAGGCCATGGTGCAGACTAAATATGATGGGAAAACTTTGAGGGGTGTAAGCAGTGGGGGACTGCTATCTTACCTATTACTTAGACGGAACATTTTTTTTGCAGAAATTACCATAGGGGCTCAAGACTGGGAACAGAGAAAGCAGCCAGGAGACTTTGAATAGACACAAGAATTTATATTCTTTGGGCCAGGCTGCTGGTAGGGAGGAGTGAGATATAATCAGATCTTGAGCATATGTTGAAGGCTTATATTCTGATAGGGTGTGCCAACGGATTGGTGTGGCTGTGAGAGTGACAGAGAAGTCACAGTTAGGCCAGGTTTTGAGTGTGAGCTCCCGGAGGGATCAAGCCTGCCTGGAGAGAAGGCTCAGGGAGAAGGTGAGGAGAAGGGAGGGCATCACAGGCAGCTTTGTATAATTTGAACTGCTTACTTGACACTTCATGCCAAGATGGAGAAAGTAATTGATGATATCGTGAGTCTGGAATTTAGGGGAAGGTTAAAGAGTAGATAAAACCTGGAGATTGTCAGAGATAAGTGGTGCTTACAGTTACAGGACCTGAGATCTGAGTGTAAATAGAAAAGGATGGGGCCGGGGGGACAAGAGGGTCTTGGCGTCAGGGGATCAAGGCAGCGCTAACAGCCTTGGTGGCTGCTGGGTCCTTGTGAGGCCACCAACCAGATGTGGGGGCAGGTGTGTTCCTGTGCTCTTCAGCTGATGGACTGGTTTGTGTGAGCCACAGTGGAGAGGCTCTGCCTGCCGCCTCAGGAAGGGACAGTCCCTCCAGGACAGCAGGAGACAGGAACCCTGCTGATCCAGAGCAAGCACTGGGACCCTGCTCAAATGGCATGCCCACAAGATCAGCCTGGTGACGGGTTAGTCATTCGAAGGGGTATGCAGAATGGTTTCACTTAGAAGCAGCGTTTTAAACTTGGTCTTGAAGAATGAGTTGTATTTCAAGAGGTCAGAGGTTGGCACTGTTTTTCCTTAAGGGGCCAGATAGCACATGTTATTAGGCTTTGTGGGCCAAGAAACAAAATTGAGGACATATGTAGACACTCATATAAGAGAGAAAACAAACTACCACAATTTTTTAATTGATTAAAACTGAAATAGAATAATTGAGAAGTTGGTTGTTTTTTTTTTTTTTTGTTTTTTGTTTTTTGTTTTTTGTAATACAAATCTTGTGATGAGACAAATGTGATTCTCTTTATGGGAGAACATTTTGCTACTTGAGATTCGAAGTTAGTGTTACTTATCATGAAAATAAATTACAAATGTTCAACTGTTATGCTGACTATGATGTAATTTTACCTGTAACATCTTTGAAAATGTGTTTTCACACATAATATTATTATTGTGTTTTAATTTTTTCAGCCTTTAAAAATGTAAACACTGGCAGTGCCTGGGTGGCTCGGTCGGTTAAATGTCCGACTCCTGATTTCAGCTCAGGTCATGACCTCACAGTTGAGAGGTGGAGCCCTGTGTCTGGCCCCTTACTGGGCCTTGAACCTGCTCAAGATTCTCTCTCCCGCTCTCTCTGTCCTTACCCAACTTGTGCTCACACATGCGTGAGTGCGCGCGCTCTCTCTCTCTCTCTCTCTCTCTCTCACACACACACACACACACACACACACACACACACACACATACACACACACACACACACAATATTAGAAATGTAAACACTGTTCTTAACTCCTAGGCCATAGGTGAACAGGTGGTGGCTGGACTTGGCCCAGGGCCATGGCTTGCCAACCCCTGCGGGGTCCCTCATCAATTTACTGCCCCTTACCTCCCAGGGTGTCCTTCAGTGTGGGCTCTGGGATCCTTAGCAGAGCTCCTTAAAGTATTACTCCTTTAAAGCGGGCACAGTGATGAGCTTCCTCAGTACAGGGTGCAGGAGGAATGTGACAGGAGGGACAGGCAGGCGTCAGCCATGTGCCAAGAGGACCCGGGTGGATCCTACCCGCCCTCCCACAGGCCCAGGAGAGGACCCCTCTAGGACCAGGAAGCCTGGGCCTGGCCAGATACTCCCCCCTTGGCCCCTCCACTCAGAAACCAGATCTCCTCAGCTCTTTCTGGTAGCCAGACTCCCACGGCTGGCCCGTGCCACCAGCTGCTGACTGCTTGTACCCCAGAGGGTGGCCCAGCAGCCCCCGAACAGGCCCAGCCTGGGGGAACATGGCCCCTCTGCCACCTGCAGGCACCACATCCTCTCCAAAGAGGTGCGCACCTCTTCCAAACTGGTCCTTAGTGAGGGCTGTCTCAGCCTAGGGTGCCATCCAGAATGGGTAGTTCTCACAGCCGACCTCCCTCTCAACCAGCTCTGCGCATTCCACCTCCTGCTTGGACCCAGGCTCTGCACCTGCTCTAGGTGAGCAGGGCGGGGGTGTTATAGCTGTGAAAGACAGCAGAGCTAGGCAAGTGACGGAAGCGCAGGATAGGACCCTAGCACCTTGAATTGTTCCAAGATGTACACTGATGGGTGTTGTCGGCATAGAGAAGATAGATCTTTTTTGCTTGAGAAAGAACGTGCATGCTCTCGAGTGGGGGATAGGGGGTGAGAGAGAGATCCTAAGCCCAGCTTGGGGGGTTGATCTCAGGACCATGAGAGCATGACCTGAGCTGGTCAAGAGTTGGACGCCCTAAGCGACTGAGACACTCAGGTGCCCCGAGAAGAGGCATCTTTTTAAAGGTTTTAACATTTCATGAAAAAGCAAAACACTGCTTTGCTTTTTTTAGAAGGACTTGCAAATAGTGTATTATAAATACTATTTAATCAAAGAAGTAAGAACGTTAACATATAGTATCGTATTTGATAGCATTTTTACCCATGTTTCCACCTCTCCAAACTACCTAAGTGATTAGAATATACGTATATAAAACGAGTCAAATCTAGTCCTAAGTTAGAAAATGAAAATTACAAATACTTCTCCCCCATCTTTCTTCTTCAAAATTTAGAATTAATTTTTAAAATGTAATAATTGGGTAATATTAGCTGCAATAAAAAGCCTCCATATCTCACTTACCTAACACAGTAAGAGCCACTTCTCCAGCACGTAATAGTCTAGTGTGGATGTTCCAGGTGGCGAACAGCTTTCCCCAGGCGGTGACCCAGCTGGTGACCCAGGGGACCCATCCTTCCCCCCTGTGGCTGTGCCATCAAAGTCCTCTTCAGCCAGCCAGTGATGGGAAAGAGAGGGTGGAGAAAGCAATACGTCTCAGCTGTCGTGGCATAGAAGTGACACACGTCACCTTCTCTGGGCACCTGCCTCTCGGGGACAGCGCTCCCTGTAACACAGGAAGCACACGTGTGTGGGCAACTAGCTGTCCAGACACAAAACCAATAAAGCCAAACCCTCTGTATGCAATTCATTCAACCCATGAAGAGTAAGGTTGTGAGGCCTCATCTTAGAAACCAGCAGAAATTAGGAGCTCAAATAGTTCGTCTAGTTATAATGCAAATTACAGTCAATGCATGTACCTTATGAACAGAGGAAGTTGTATTAGTCAATTTCGTAGTTCTACTCCTGTTTGCTGACTCACATACCTTCCCCTTAGCAACCAAAATGGAAATGAAGTCACTCCTATCTCAGTATATGCTCACCAATCATGGCTTTTAAAAGCTATCAATTGCATCAATACTGTACTGGAAAGTTGGAAATGCCCTTTACCATATATGTATTTTCTTGATCACTGTGGAATAAATCTCAAAAAACAATCGTACGTCATTATTGTGTCGCCTGAAGTCATGGCTTATAGAACCACCTCCATAACATGTACTTTAAAGGGCCAAATGTTGGGGTGCCTGGGTGGCTCAGTTGGTTAAGCATCTGACTGTGGCTGAGGTCATGCTCTTGTGGTTTGTGAGACTGAGCCCTGCATTGGTCTTTGCACTGACAGCATGAAGCCTGCTTGGGATTCTCTCTCCCTTTCTCTCTGCACCCCCTCTGTCTCAAAATAAATCAAAAAAAAACATTTAAAAAATAAAATCAATAAATGAATAATTAAAAAATATTAGGTTCTTCATATTTTATACCAATATAACTTTGAGATGGGTCAAATATTTAGTATAAAATATAAGCTGTGCCTGTATAGTTCTTTTTTTTTAATTAAAGCCTTTAGTCACAATAATAGTTAAAAAGATGATAACAGTAGAAAGCCCAGAGACATGTTCCCATATAAATAAAAACAAATGCTGAAAAATAATAATTGTTTTAAAAAGCAAGCAGAGATACAGATTTGCGGCGTGAGCACAATTATAGACTAAAGAATATGATGCCAGAAAAACAGGCAAAGAATATGAACAGAAAATGTGCAAAACAGGACATGTAAACAAACTAAAGAAAAATTCACTGGCATTCAGATAAACTCAAATGAAATTTGTCACCCTGTTTTTCTGACGTATGGCCTTTGCCTTTACCAGTGTCCCCCATGACAGTGGACGTTTTTTATGGTAATACCCAGTGATCTAAACCTGGGTGGTACTTTTCAGAGGCAATTTATAAAGTAATATAAGCTAACAAATTATGGGTTGTTTTTATTCATCGATTCCCAACCCCTAAGACTCTACCCTAAGATAACTGTCATCCAACAGTGGTATCTCTAAAAGCTAAAAATGGAAATAATCTACATATTTGGCAATAGGAATCAATTGAAGCATACACTGAAATGCAGACAGTAGTATTGGGGGATATTAACAGCAGGGGTGGCTTTTCCCCCAACATTTGCATATGTATACTTTTTCCATTATGTTTACAATGTGCTTATGCCATAATTTCTGATCATATAAAAATATAGAAGTTTTTTGTCATACTTGGTTGGGCCTTTTGTACTATGAATTTGAAAAGTAATTCTCCCATAATTTCTGGTTCTGTTATGGTTTGATTTCTGGCATTTCAAACTGTTGATGAATTTGGAGTTTATCCCCATGTAGCATGAAGCTGTGGATGAATTTTCATTGCTCCCCCCCCCCCCCCCCAGCAAAGGTCACTATTTATTGTGTAACACAGCTTTTCTACATTGATTTAAGATGTTATCTTTATTATACATCAAGGTATTTTATATATTTGGGTCAATTTCTGAATTTTCTATTTTGTAAAATTGGTTTTCCTGCCTATATTTGCATCTACTATCAAGTAAATTATTGACACTTTATTTTATTTTTAATTTATTTTTAACGTTTGTTTATTTTTGAGAGAGAGAGGCAGAGTGCGAGTGGGGGAGGGACAGAGAGAGAGAGGGAGACACAGAATCCGAAGCAGGTTCCAGGCTCTGAGCTGTCCGCACAGAGCCCGATGTGGGGATTGAACTCACGAACTGTGAGATCATGACCTGAGCCAAAGTCGGACGCCCAACCGACTGAGCCACCCAGGCGCCCCAATGCTTTATGATATGTTGTGGCTTTGGCAGAGCTCGTCCTCTCATTATTCTTCTTTTAAATACTTTCCCTATACTTTCTTGCTTATTTTTTCCATATGAAATCGAGCATTTCATTTAATTAAAGATACTTGTAAAACTTAGAAGATGAATTTGATTTCATTAAGACAAAAAGTAGAAAAACATAAGAAAATTCCAAAGACAAGTGCCAAACAGCGAATCAATATTTGTAACTCATGTTCCAGAAAAAGGTTAATTCCTTTACTTTATAAATGAATAAGAAACAGAGAAATACCCCCCAACAGGACACTATGGAGAAGACTTGATGGAAATGGAAAGATGTGTGACATCACTCATCACAAAAGAACAAATTAAAGTACACTGAGAGCTTCATGCCAGAGAGAGTGGTGCTGGCACTGCCACTGACTGTAAACCCTAGAAATTAGGCAAACACACCGAATGTCTGCTTTCACATATTGGGTGATGGGTGAGTGTGCCCGAGATCTCAGAGAGGAGGGGAACCCCGTGATTGCCCCTTTTCCTGCACTTTCTGTTCTCTTGCTGAATGGAGGAGACAACGGAGTTTGGGGAAGCCATGCATCTGAATGGCAAGGCAGCCTCACGGAGGGGAGTGGGCCCGAGAGATCTGCTGGAGGACCCATGAACCCTTGGCGAGTCCCAAACCCTACGTTTCCACGTAAAACTTTCAAGATGGCGCCAAGAACAGCTACCAGGAAGCTGTGAGGTGAACTGTTTTCAGTTCAGTGAGGGTTGTGGGATAACAGTTCCCACCGTCTGCTCATTAAGCCCTGAGCACACTGGGGAGCGAGCCCAAAGAATCACACCACACTTGGAGGGCTCACATCAAAACGACTGTACACGCACCGAAGCAAAACACAGAAGCAGGCCTTGGAAAGATTGATATGCAGGTCAGTCCCTGCATGGCCTGCTGCTAAGGGCATCAACTCTGTTTAAGGAAGACAACAAAATCCAGACATTCAATGTGGTGACATTCACAATATCTAGCAACCATCAAATTTTACCAGAAATAGAAAACAGGAAAATCTAACCCATAGCAAGAGAAAATTCTGTCAAAAACAGATCTGGAAAGGCCAGAGATGATGCAATTATCAGATAAGGATAAAAAAAGCACCTTTTAAAATATGCTCAAGTATTTAAAGAACAACATAAACATAATGAGAACAGAAATGGAAAGAATAAAAACAACCCAATGGAACTTTCAGAGCTGAAAACAATCTCTGAAATGAAAATTTCATCCGATGGCCTGAATAGCAGACTTTACATTGAAGCCTCTTGGCTTCTTTGGCTCTTCTGATTCCTTTCCCTGTGATAAAGAGATGGTCTATCCCCACATACTTCAGGTCTGGGAGGATTATCTGCACACTTGTTGGAACAAGTACATGCTTGCTTGCATGAGTTTATGAACACCCAGGAAAGCCTGACGGGTAGAATGCCGTACAAACACATTGGAGTAACCACTCAGTTCCTGAGTCTCTTAGGGTTTTACTAATAAGGACAATCTATACAGACAGTTCAACATTTTTGACAAAAGTATCCAGATACAGTAAAGTTCATATTTTTTATTTTGGACAGTTGCAATAAATTATATATTTTTTATTATGCGCAGTTATAAATTACATCTTTTGTTGATTCTTTAAATTTTAATATTTTTAAATTACCATTGGGGTAAATTAAGAATTACACAGAGAAGGTGTATAATTGAGAGATTGGACCATATTTTGTTTAAGATCCTTTAGAATCCCATGATTTTATAATTTCTGGGATTTTGAGAGTTTAGGGTTTCCCAATCTCAGAATGAATTTAATTTATCAGGAAAATAGAGATGAGACAATAATTTCAGGATTTCCAATTCATTTTATTTGTCTGGAAGGATACAATTTATTAATGCTCAATTGTGCATGAGAAAAAATGAAATTATAATAATTTTCTAACTTGTATGTACTAGATTTTTTCATTAAAATCTCTTTTTTTAATCTTTCAGTGAATAATCCCATACCTTCCAATCTGAAATCGGAAGCAAAAAAGGCGGCTAAAATTCTAAGAGAATTCACAGAAATAACTTCCAGAAATGGACCTGATAAGATCATTCCTGGTAAATAAAATATATGCCATTCATTTCTAAAGTTGTTTTGTTGTTTAAGTTACTTGGTGCACTTCCTGATGCCAGGCAGCGGACCCCCTAAGAGCAGCAAGCTCACAGAGTAGTGTTGCCCTCCTTCTCTGGGGGCCCTCCACACCTCCCTTTGCCTTCTGCCTTTGTGGAGGCGGCCTCTCCTGCCTCCCCTTCATGGTGCCCACTTTGGTTTTCTCCCAACTCACCTGTTCTTGTCCTCCGTTTCTGAGGCCTTGTAAGTTTATCTTGCAAACTCACTAGCTAATCTCATAAATAAATTTTAATTTTGGGTTTTCTCTTTCTAGATAAGATATTTACACTTTATAGTGGTTTAACAAGACATTAATCAATAATTCCCAACACAGCTACATATCCTATTCCTTGGCTCATTAAAATACAGTGCTTAAAGTTCCTGCAAACCTGCTGAATCAGACCCTGGGAGCAGTGTGGCAGGAATGCGCATTTTTAACAATGCTTCCCATGTGATTCTAGTGCGAGGCTGACCACGTAAGACCTGAGTCTAGAGATGACCTTTTGGGAGCCACTACCTGCCCATTGCCACTAGCACTTATCTCTACAGGGTGTTTCGTGGACTACTCGTCTTTGCCACGAGGCAAAGAAGGTTCACATGCCGACTACCTTGGGCAGTGCTGCAGACTAATTTCCCTCTTGACCACCACGACTCTGATCCAGCATGACAAAGACTACTTGATTTTTTTAACTACTTTAACTTCTTAAGTCAGATGTTTAAAGTTATTTAGCAGAACTTTAAATATTAAAAACTTTTAAATTTGTTTTATTATTATTATTATTATTATTATTATTATTATTATTATTGTTATTTTGGCCCAGCCACCACTTCCATCATAGGAAAACAGTGCTTCTTGGAGCCTGGCTACTCAAAGTGCCGCTGGGCATCACCTGGGGGCGCGTTAGAACCGCAGGACCTCAAGGCCCCACTTAGACCTAGTGAGTCAGAATCTGCATTTTTTACAAGATCTCCAGTGATCTATATGTACACACAGGTTTGAGAAGGACTACTTTAGGACTTGAAGAAAATTCAATCAGAAAAACTGAATTTTCAGTAGCAGTATTCTGAAGCAGGAGATAGAAGACATTTCTTGACATATATCAGCATCTGCGTATGTGGCCCGCTAGCCCGATTTATGGCAAAACTGGATTTCCTAACACAGAAACATCTGAGTATGGATTACCTCTCATGGATTTTGTGCAGTAAAATTCCATCATGACTTTCTTCTGCCTGCAAAGACCACCTGACTCCCTTTCAGTGAGTGTAGCTGGGAAAGTGAAGACCAGTTTACGTGGCAGCCTGGGTAAGAGCTGACTCCCAGGTGTGCAGGCTGTGTGTGGTGGGGAGGAGAGGGCCCCAGGGGCTGCCAGAGAGCCAAGCCTCTCCTTTCCTAGAGCCTTCCCTAGGATGGGGGGGGGGGCATTATGTTTAAATTAACACTAGGGTGATCTATTATATAGTGGAGGATAAAATCTACAAAAAACAATTTAAAACAAAACATCTAGACTGTAGACCTTAGCGGTACGAGGTCACACTCGGGTGTGAGGGGCCTGAGATCCGTACAAGGACATTTAGAGGGTGAATCTGTACTCAGTGCGTCTCTGCCATCCATGAAAAGCTACTTGGCAAATCAGTTAGGCATTACTGGTATTTTAGTGTTCCTGAATTTGGGTAGAAAATCTATAACAACAAACCTGATACTTAAAATATGTTCATCTACTTTTGCTGTATCTAAATAGAGGCAATCCTGACCATACACACATTGGGAGTGGACACATCGAGGTATGGACGAAGATGTTCTACCAAAGTGGGGTTGTAAAAATAAACCTATGTGATATACAATACAGCTTTCAACCGCATTACAATATACTTCTAACGTTTTGAAATACAAAAAGGAGGCACTGGATGCCTGGGATGAGCACTGGGTGTTGTATGTAACTGATGAATAACTAAATTCTCCTCCTGAAACCAATATTGTTCTGTTAAAAAAAAACAGGGACATTGGGGTCCAAGGGTAATTTCAAATGTTGAGGCTTCCCTTGTTATTTGAAGGATATGCTGTTTTGTGAATAAATCCACAGAAAAGGGAGGCACAGTGTTTACTAGGCACATATATTAATAACTCGTTTTATGTGATGAACTTCCCTGAAATGTGAATAAACCAGTGGTTTCTAAATTGAGTTTTATTCTCAGTACACTAGTAGTTATGTGTTACTCGAATACTCAAATAGATCATTTTACAAAGTTAAAAGTCTTTTAAAGTGGCAAAATCACTTGGTTTTTCTGTGTTTGAATCCAGATTTCCATATTAGTAAAAGGTGAACTAACTGTATGGATTTCAGATCAAAGTTCCACAGCTTGCAGCAAGTTTCTCCTTAGTACTTAGTACAGTATGGATCTTTATATTATGAGTTATGTTCTCAATTAATTGAAATCTCCAAATTATTTGTCCTGCTGGTAGATGTCACTGAAAAATCTCATCTGTATATCTCATTTATCACAGCGGTTGCAGGATGTTTGAGCACTTGTGACATTAGGTGTAGCATTGGAAACATACAAGGAAGGAGGTGGGGCAGGGAGGCCCAGGTGCACGTGCTGCGTAACCGAGTTTTTTTCAGCTCATATGTCCCACTAAGGCTCATACTGAGAGCCCTGGGTCCTGCCAAGGAGACTGCTGTGTGTACTGAATCTGCTCAACCCCTGAACATCTGTCCAGGAAAGTCCATTAAAAATGCTCACCTGCTCGTTATCTTTAATTTTGCAGCCCATGTAATTGCTAAAGCCAAGGGCCTTGCGATATTGTCTGTGATAAAGGCTGGATTTCTAGTAACTGCTAGAGGAGGCAGTGGGGTCGTGCTGGCGCGTCTTCCTGACGGAAGTAAGTTGATTGTTTTCGCTTTGAACACAACTCACAGGAGCGTGGTAGGTTTCTTCATCCTTCTTTGTTCAGCCCTTGGCTAAGAATCAGAAACAACCAAGTTCTCTTCTCAAGCACTACCCACGTTTTCACGGGCAGACTTCCCAGCAGTACAACCAGCCCAAGTAGAAGCACATTCAAAGGCACTTCCCTTCTGTGGGCTCAAAGTCTGTGAGATGTTCCCACAGTGGTGACAGGTAGCTCTCTGTGAAGGTGGGGATCTGTCAACCTCTGGGGTCTCAGAATCTCAGGAGGACTTTTCTACTGGGCTTTTCTGCTGTTCTTATTTCCCTTGTATTTCTCACTTTTGAGTCCAGATGCTCAGTCCACAGAGGGTAATTTAAATTTTTTTTTTTTAACGTTTATTTTTGAGACAGAGAATGAACGGGGGAGGGTCAGAGAGAGGGAGACACAGAATCGGAAACAGGCTCCAGGCTCTGAGCTGTCAGCACAGAGCCCGACGTGGGGCTTGAACTCACGAACCACGAGATCATGACCTGAGCCGAAGTCGGCCGCTTAACCGACTGAGCCACCCAGGCGCTCCTCACAGAGCGTAATTTAAAAGCTGCCCAAATGAAATAGCAGATTCCCTGGGGCACCTGGGTGGCTCAGTCAGCTGAGTGTCTGACTTCAGCTCAGGTCATGATCTCACAGCTCTAGAGTTCGAGCCCCATGTCAGGCTCTGTGCTGTCAGCTCGGAGCCTGGAGTCTGCTTCCGATTCTGTGTCTCCCTCTCTATGCCCCTCCCCTTCTCATGCTCTCTCTCCCTCTCTCTCAAAAATAAATAACATTAAAAAACAAAACAAAAACAAAAGAGAAGCAGCAAATTCCCCAGATCCTGGCCAGATGGGCAGTCTTCAAACAGCGACAGCTCCTAACATAGGAAATGGAAAACAACTTTGGGGTTATATGACGCTAATTTCTGTAATACAAACTCCCCTAAGCCTGGGTAGATTAGTTCTAAATATATTCAAGCAATATCCTGTTACCTAGAACACAAATTAGGTTAGGAAACTAATAAGCATCTACAGAAAGGACTTTATCTAGACTCTCCCCCCCCTCCCCCCATCAGATTAATTTTCTCCCTAATTCAAATGGAAATATTGTACTAAGTTTAAAATGTAAGGAAATTTATCTTGTTAAAATCTTAATAATCTTGAACAGATACCCTATTTCTTGTGCTACTACGCAAAAAAAGACCAGTTTTTGCCCTCAGAGATTTACAATAGAAACGGTTTATTATTGTGTCACCCTTAGAAGTGATTATAATAAACTTTTTTGAATCCTTTCGCTCTGTTATATCTATGATAGAACTCTAACTAAAACTAGAATTACAGCTCAATTATTTTGTAAAACGTTATACAAATGTTGATAGTTAAAATTAGATATGTTTAGTAGGTGAGGATTCAGTAGTTTGGTGTTATGCACGTTTGTAGAGAAAGATCAGGGGGCATGAATTTGTGAGTCTGTGGGACTCAATATCTCATACCTTTCAAATATTTTTAACTTAAAATTATATAGGCTTATTAAAGAACATTTTAAAACACAGGGGGAAATACCAAAGTCTCATTATTTTAAAAGAAATGCTATTTGTTCACATTTTAGCATTTTCCTTCCCATATGTGTGTGCCAAACAGTTTTAATGTTAGAGTAACGTTTGCTTCTTTGTGTTTGTTAGAGTGGTCTGCACCGTCAGCCATCGGCATAGCTGGGCTTGGTGGAGGGTTTGAAATAGGAATTGAGGTAAGTGTGTGAAAACACAACTGTGACTTACTACGTGAAGCTTGAGAGAGTATCTACTGTTCTCATTTCACCATCGATGGAATATATTTTATTCCATGTATTTCCCTTTCTGGATGAATCCCCACTGATAACATTCTAATGTTTACCGGTATCTTTCATCGAGAGTGGCATTTTTCTGGGGCCATCTTTAGCATGTCTGGGGAGCAGGAATGTCTCAAAGCGGATGAACTGTACTTGGCCACTTGTGACTTGCTCATTGCAAAGCTGCTAACCTCTGCAGCGGGTTGTCGAACAAGCCAGAGCTTAGATCCTGGGCTTACCTGGCTTAATACAGTGTATCTTCATGGGTGGCAAAATCCAGTTGTGTTATATCTTCAGGTTGCTTCAGATGCTTGGAGTAAAGACTGCCTTTGCATGGTTTCATGTTGTGACTTGGTTCCTGATGACCATGGCCTCTCAGGCAGGCCCTGAGCACACCTGTTTGCAGAGGTCTGTTACTTAGAGATTACCTTCTGCATGATGCTAATCTTTCATCCATGGCGGTGTTGCTAAGTCATGGGCAAATCGAATCTCCTAATATTCTCAAATCACTTTCTTCTCAAGTTCTGGTCAGTTTTGTCCTAAGCCATCTTTTTATGCATTTTCTCTGTGGCCACAGTTTTAAATTCCCTTGGCCTCATTAGACACGGGCCTTTCCACCACTCTTATTTCACCTTTATGTGACCTTCTTTACTCCCTGTTCCATTAATCTGTATTATAAAAAGAGATATATATTTTAGCTTTCCCTATCGTAACTGCCTTTTTGTTGGATATTCAACCAGACCAAAGCCATACAAAGCATCGCCCTGTGTGGGCAGTACATTTTCATCCCTGCCTGCACCTCCTTGCCGACAGGCGGTGCTCTCTGCATGGATGATGCTCAGCTGGTGGTGTGAGTGCCCCCCCTCCCCCCTCCCCCACCTCATCACCCCTCTCCCTCCACTGGAAGCTGGGTGGTGCTCTGGGCCTCAAACAGCATTTGTTTCCAAGCTGATGAGAGATGAAGTAAGGGTGACTGCAGGAAGTTTAGCATATGAAAAACTGAAAATGTGAAAATGGGACTCCCCGTGATGGCTCCTTGGAATATCCGGGTTTGGGCATGTTAACAGCCTTGAAAACAAGTGTAGTAACGTGTAATCCTATCATTAATATGTGAAATAGAAAGATTCAAAGTCAACATTTTATAGAGATATACTCGATTATCTTCCAAAGGCAGTGTGGGGTAGTGGTTGGGCTGTAAGAGCAGAGACTGTACCAGACCCGGGAGCACCTGCAGCCCTGTGCACTGAGCGGCCCTCTTCTCCCGGGATCTGCGATTTTTCACTTGTAAGATAGAGGCAACAGTAGCCTTCCCTCTTGGCTTATTAAGTGAGTGCATTTAGAGTGGCATAAACTATTATAATTTTTATTGTGAATGTCCTCTTTACCTTTGCAATACTTACTTGTGCTTGCGATTTATAGAAACTTTTGATCTTACCCTCATGGCATATAGAAGAAATTAACCCTGGACTTTCATTTAACTAGCATACATGGAGGAAAATCATTAGCTTTTTAAAATGCCTATTTCAAGTAGAGATTAGAGGAGTTGCCTAGGGGTTAGAAAGACTGGCTTTATACTTCTTAAACACAATCTGACTTTGCCTCCCTGAGGCCCACAGATATGTCCCAGAGGGTAATCATAATGCGCAAGCAGTCAGTTCCTTTTCAACGTTGGCAAGAAGTCTTGTGCTTCTCCACAGAGCATTCTCAGACTTTATCATGAGCACGAGTTTTCTGCTGCTGCTCTCACAGAGCTCTCCGGCCCACCTCGAGTGAGCGAGGAGGCAGAGGTTCCCTTGATACAGCAGCTCTTGTGAACCATGACCGTTCTTGTCAGCAGCGGCCCTGGCTTCCAGTAAAAGGGCAGCAGACCTGTGGCCAATGGCGAGCCAGATAGACACCCTCAGTCTGGAGAGAAATTAGTCCCCAACCACCTAGGGCTGATTCAGTTTCCTCTTCTGGCATTCTTCTTTCCAGCAGTAGGTTCCCAACTTGACAGAATGTTCCACACAGGTGTTAGCCTGTTGGTTTTCTGGACCTTAATGTAGATTGTGAGTACCTTGAGGGCATAGATGTTCTCTCTTCATGCCTAGTCCTCAGACTGGCCAAGTATCGAGCACAAAGTAGAAACCCAGAGTGAGTCTCAATGTCTTTATCTTAAGCTTTCAAGGACACAGAGAGCACTCACATAATCAATTTATGCTAGTAAATATTTGTTGAATAATGTAATTATCTGCCATTCCGTTTTAGAATGGACGAACAATAGCAGTTAACATTTTTGTAAAACTTTTGCATATATTCTTATAGAATCAGTTCCATCCCATAGCCATGGAGAACGGTTATCACCGCTCTCATTTCGCACATGAAAGAACTGGGTGATGTGAGTTCCCCAGTAGGAGGTAGCCAGACAGTGACAGATGGGCCATTCAAATGGAGGGTTCTGGCCCTGAAACCACTCAGCAGGCTGTTTGTGGCATTGGGTGCCATGTTCCTTAGCGGTCCTGGTGTTCAAGCCTCTGTCCATAGGTAGAAGGACTATGTGTTCTTGGTTCCATGGATAATCAGGTGAGAAGTCAGCCCTGGGTCTCGTCACTTGTAGTACCCTGTCTGTTCCTGACTGTGACTTCTGTCTACATAATTTCCCATGGATTTTAGGCCAGGTAGGCAGGGCACACGTGAGTATATTCAATATATGGAGACATTAAGCATCTTGCCTAAGATCACACAGCTAGGGTATGGTTGTCCTTGGTTGGGTTCACTAGATATAGAGCCTGAGACAGGGCTTGGGGTACATGTGATTTCTTGAGCAAATGTTCTCAGGGCTGAAACCGTAAGGGACTAAAGAAGCAGGACAGACAAAGGGTAGAGTTGGAGCAAGGGATGGTTCCAGGTAAACTCAACCTGGTCTGACAACAGGAGAAGGCCAATCACATAACAGCCTTGTTAAGCCTCGAGGCAAGCAGGGTGGCGTCTGGGCACCACCACTCTCTCTGTCCGCGGGCAGCAGGTGGTGTGCCTCTGGTACAGGGCTGAGAGAGCCAACAGCACCAACCACAGCAGGGGGAGCCAAAGCAGATCTCTTGCATCCAGGACACTCTGATCTCTCAGCCCACCATGCTGCCTCCTGTAGGCGACAACATCTTTAGGACATGTGAAATATGAATGTGATCTGCAGGAACTTTAGATTTATGCTCTGTTTTGGAATCCAGACCAGGTTAAGGTTCTGAAGGTATATGAAGTTAGGGACTAGGTCATCTTCTGACAGGATCTGGTGGCCTTCCTTAGCTCAGACATTAGTTAACACTAAGATTATAGTACTGATTCAATTATGTGAACTACAGAGAATTTCCAATGTTTTATAATTCACACACAATTCATTAAAAACAAAAACGATCTGAAAGTCAATGGTCTAAGCAAAGATAATACAAAGACTTGGTTTAAAGACTATTAGCATTTTCTTTTCAGGACAGTCGTAACAAAGCCCAAAGCTCTGAAAACACCCATATATGGATCACTCAACTGTTTGTTATAGCAAAGGCCAGAGTTCGCCATGGGCCAACTCTGATCAGTCTTGCTTTCACCCAATAGTGAGATTTGAGAGAAATGATTTAGCTTTTCCAGAGAGAGTTTGGATGAGCTCTTTTACTTTAATAATGAGGAGGGTGTCCAGGTGTAAGCTAAGGAAAAATTACTGTTAGAGGCTAGGCTCAACTTCTGAGCCCACTAAAGTCAATGTGCAGAGAAGGGCCCAGTGGTGTAAGGGGTGGAAGTTGTCTTGGCATGCAGAATGTCAACACTCGGTTTGAATGTTGAGACTGAGGGCTGTGTCCCAGAGGGCTTTGTCCCCTGAGGGCTGTGTCCCCCCCCTCCCCCAGAGCTATGTTCCTGGAGGGCTGTGTCCTCCCCAGGGCTGTGTCCCCCCAGGGCTGTGTCCCCAGAGGGCTGTGTCCCCCAGGGGGCTGTTCTCCCAGAGGGCTTTGTCCCTGGAAGGCTGTGTCCCCCAAGGGCTGTGTCCCCTGAGGGCTCTCTGTATTTCTGGGCTCTCATGGGGCTTGCATACAGCTCCGGCAAACTTGAAAACCAAATGCCGTCCTTGTTGGCATGTCTTGAGCCGTCTCACGTTCTAATTTTTGCCCTTAGAGAACTAACTTAGTAGGAGGCACTAACTAATGGTTAACTAGTTTCCTTCTGGCATTTCGAATTCCGAGGCCAAAAAGAAAGCGGACGTGCAGTTTACTGGTGGTAGGCACGTGGCCTTGCCAGGGATTTCAGGGTGCAAACGTCATTGAGAACCCTTGACCTTCTGCCCTCACTGTTAGCTGTGTGGTCTTTGCTTGGCTTTCTTGATGTGTTTAGTTTAAAAGAGTACTTTCGATCTTTCTGATCTACCTATGTTTGATGTGTTCTGGCTATCACTGTGACAGTCCTCTTAACCTTACTAGACCTTTGTCGTCACCCGCATTACCAGCTTGTCGGGTGGACCGGGGAGGTTTGTATGGAGTCCCACAGCACATGGTCGGGGGTGTCTGCCACACTGACCTGTGCAAATGTCCCTTGTGTGAATCCTCAGCTCAAAACAACAATGACCTTTCCTTCATATTCTTTCAGTCTACATTGAAATTCTCGCTGCATTATATGGTGTATATTTGAGTTCTAATCAACATGTATTTTAAATGAGATTTAGACAATTATTCTTAAATGAATGGGCTTTTTTTATTTTCAGGTATCAGATTTGGTAATAATTTTGAATTATGACAGAGCAGTAGAAGCTTTTGCAAAAGGTGGTAACCTGACACTTGGAGGGAATTTTACTGTGGCAGTTGGGCCCCTGGGAAGGTGAGTACTAGGACATAGTTTCTGAACGGCTGTTGGAGAGTAATGGCTTAAAAACTATACAGTTTTGCATTAGGAGGAACTTTGAATTGAAATGAAACTGATTCATGATTTACATATGTCCCAGAGGGTTTGAGGCTCTTTAGAAGAAATAGAAAACATAAGCAGTGTGATAAAATGAGAAAATTTAAAACTAGAACACACAAAAGGAAACTAAATATTTCAGAAATGAAGGCCATCGTATCTACGGGAATTGAACATAAAATGTACCTTTCAGCTTTGAAGGAGCCAGGTCAAATTGAATTAACTGATAAAAGACAGTATTGATCAAGAAAGAAAACAAAACTGTCTTCAAACTAGTGAAAACTTAAAATGAAAGCGTCTCACTGGCGTGATGTTTACAGTATATATGCTGCATTTTCCCTCTCGGTTAACAAACAACTATTCTGGGGTCAACTGAGCAATTTAGAAATTCCGAAAGCTCAGACTGTTTACAAAAGCTAACACAGTACAATCCTCTGAAAACGTTTCTAAATTCCATGAAAATAGTCAGTGTAAAAAGAACCCACAGTCTTGAGGACTCTTGAAATGTACGTTGCTGTTTTACGAAAGGAAGACAAGGTTGGTAATTATCAGCTTTCCATGAATTGGGTACAAGGCGGTCCTCTGTATTATCACATCATTTTTTAATGGTTTTAAATAACAAGTCCTTCCCCTGCCCCGTCCTTGCTCCAGACCACTCTAAACACATCTAGCTCAGGCCAATAGGAAGTAACGAATGAAAACAAGTGGCCTGAGATTAGAACGATGTCACTCGTTGGAGGGAGAAGTGCAGTGCCGTTCAGAGAGTCGTCTTTAGGATCGGTCCTCTTGCCAGTCTGGCTCTCTCCTGCAAACCCTTGCATTTCACAGGAATTTGGAAGGAAATGTTGCCCTACGGAGCTCCGCTGCTGTCTTCACATACTGCAAATCTAGAGGACTCTTTGCTGGCGTATCTCTAGAAGGCAGTTGTTTGATTGAAAGGAAAGAAACTAATCGAAAGTAAGTGCAAGCCAAATAGTTCTAATTTGAGGAAAGTGTGATGAGAAAATAGTACGTCATAGATTCACCTAGTTCTTTGGAGTTTACAGAGTAGTTTCGTATATTCTTTTTTTAAGAACGTATTTTAAGAATACGTAACATTTGACTCTATTTCTTTATTTAAAGATTCAACATAAAGCAATATGTACTTAGACAAAATCTAGAAAACACACACACAAAATTATAAGGAAGGAAAAAAATCCCATTCAACCCTTTGAGATTAACACTGCTCAGTTTGCTTTATTGCCGACAATGTTTTCCTCAGCATAACTTCCCTTGTTTTGCCACATATGATTGTAATCATAATAGATAGAATTGCAAATCCTTTTTTCCATCCAGCATTGCAAGAATCATAAGTGTAAGTTAATGGCTACATAATATTGTATTAGTTGGCTGTATCATATTCAGTATATTTTTCAAACATCTGTAAAAGTACCTAAGTTACAACTTGTAGGTCAGTCAAAATATTCCTCATTATGAGAGGCTGTCTATTATGACTCTCTGCCTTTGTTGTTTTTCCATAAAATGGAGATCAATTTTGGTTTTTAAAAAACGGATTTAGAAGTATTTTGACAGGTGGAGAAGAACTTGTACTTTATTTTTTTTTTTAATTTTTTTTTTTCAACGTTTATTTATTTTTGGGACAGAGAGAGGCACAGCATGAACGGGGGAGGGGCAGAGAGAGAGAGGGAGACACAGAATCGGAAACTAGCTCCAGGCTCTGAGCCATCAGCCCAGAGCCTGACGCGGGGCCCGAACTCCCGGACCGCGAGATCGTGACCTGGCTGAAGTCGGACGCTTAACCGACTGCGCCACCCAGGCGCCCAAGAACTTATACTTTAAACTGGCATCTGGCTAAGTTTTCCCCAAACTGCTTCTCTACATCGCCACTAAAACATGTCTGGCTTCTCAGAGGAAGATAAAAGGTTGACTGACAAGAGAATCTTCCTTCAGAACGTGGCAGGCAGAGATCCCACTAGCTGGGAGCTTGGCAGGAGCCGACAGTGCTGTCTGGTTACAGCAGAGGAACCCCTGCCCCCCCAACCTCATCTGCCTGCTTTCCAGGGAAAATCTGCACAAAATTTACTGCTCACTCAAGAGTTTGATAGCACACTGGGGCACCTGGCTGGCTCAGCTGAACAGCCAACTTTGGCTCAGGTCATGATCTCGTGGTCCGTGGGTTTGAGCTCCGCGCTGGGCTCTGTGCTGACAGCTCAGAGCCTGGAGTCTGCTTTGGATTCTGTGTCTCCCTCTCCCTCTCTGTCCCTTCCCCACTTGCACTCTGTCTCTCTCTGTCTCTCAAGAAATAAACATTAAAAAAATTTTTTTAAAGAGTTAATAAGCACATGTGACAATATTCAGTGTAAGCCACAGAAACTGGAAAATAGGAGGAGTGGGGAAAAATAAAGATTTGCAGAGCTCTGTGTCTTATAAAGTCAAGAGAGATGTTTCTACTTCTCGTTTTTGAAGCATTCTTTTAGAAACTTCTGATTTCAGGCCTTCAGAAGACTTTCTCACTAAAGTTCACGTGAATCTGGATAAACTAAACAAACATACTTCTTAATTGCAGGGCTTCCAAACATGTAAGGCAAATCTTTATATAGTTTTGATGCAAATAAACAGTTTTAAAGAAATTACAAAGCCGTATTTGTTGGCCCCATTTTTGTAAGAAACTTAAAAAATAAAAGCCTGTAAAAATGTATATGCTTGTAGGTATATTTGCATAAGCGTAGATGTATTTGCATACATGTGTTTATATAGATGTGTTTGTATATGTGATTTGATTTTTATATTATTGGAGAAAGAGTATGTGTATCAGACTATTTATGGTGATTGGCTCTACAGATGATCTTGGGGGAGTGAACTTAGGGGCTTAACGGGTTATAGCTTGTAGTTAGTGTTGGAAAAATAGTATATATGAAGTATTAGATGTGAGTATATCCCTACACACAGGTATGTGTCCTACTTTTAGCTCTAGGAAAGCTCTATGTCTATACATGTTCTTAATTTGATATTCCTTATTAGGTTTTATTGTCAAGACATCCGAGCTTATGACATTTTATTTGGAGACATGCCGCGGCCTGCTCAAGCGGAAGATCTCTATGAGATTCTCGATTCCTTTACTGAAAAGTATGAAAACGAAGGGCAGCGAATCAACGCAAGAAAAGCAGCAAAGCAACAGAGGAAGCCTGCTGTAATGCGTGGTTTTTTTTTGTGTCTCTTAGCAGTCGCAGGAAATAGCATATTCTGCCCTTGATATCAGGTTCCCGATAACCGACTCCACTTCCCTTATACTCTCATTTGCGTAAAGTCCTTGTGAAAATGTCATACACCTCTGATGTGTCATCTGTACAAACCTCGAGGAGAAACATAGGTTGTTTTCCATACTTGCATCTCTGAGGAGAGGACTTTGTACCAGTAGCCGTGCTAACGGTAGCTGCTGACACACAGGTCTCAGGCCTCCGAGCATCGATCGTGCGCACCAAGTTCCACGACACCCTTCGGAGTCGCTTGATCCCCATCACAGGGCACGAAAGCCGCCACAGCAAGCCTACGTTGTCACGGCCTCCCAGGGGCTGCCGAGCCAGTCACCAGGTGGCTGTGCCCGCGTAGGTTGTCAGCGGCGCCTGGATGAGGCGAGGTACAGAAGGGCACCCACTGTCAACCCCTGCATGTGGCGTCCGTTTCAACTGAGTGTGGCCCGAAGCACACTACCTGTGCTCACGTAGGGTGCTTCGTTAATAAGTGCATGGGGTAAAATAGGCCACATACATTCTCCAGAAGAAAAAAGCCTCACATGCTCCATGGTAATAAAGTATTTTAAAATCATGTGCATTTTTTTGTCCCTCCCAGGCTAAAGAATTACCTCCGAAACCATTGTCAAGACCACAGCAGTCATCTGCACAAGTCCCACTGAACTCTGGCTCCCAAAGTAAATATTTTTGTCATAATTCAAATATAATTATAATTAACAATTGTTAAACTTTAGTATCAAATAGAACTAAAATGTGTTGAAGAGAAAAACAAATGCTCAGACTCCTCTAAATACAAAGGTATTCTCATGACTGTAACTTGTGAAAGCTTCTCATTCAGAAGAGGCTTTCTCTAATTTACAAAGGTTTATCTTTAAAAATTTTCTCATTTATTTTGTCATTTCTTCCAAAGACTGCTATCCTGCTGATTTGAAATAGGAACAAAATAAGCCATTTTTCTTGTATACTCATAGATTTATATTCTGAATATTGATCTAAGCCATATATTCTTAGGAGCTCAGGATTTCATAAGGCTGGTTTTAAACTAGACTAAATGTTTAAAGCACCAGGCTCTGGCCTCCATCCCTCTTTCCATTCATCGTTTGTATGACAGTCACTCTTGGAATTCTGCTCTACGGGCACAGAGGGTAACAGTACCTAGCAATATGGTAAAGGAGGTGATGCTTCATATAGTGATCCACTATTATTCAAGAGCATTGTGCAGTGGCTTTTGCAAGTACAAAGATGAATCCACCTTACATCCTGTCCTTGAAGAACTTTCAGTCTAGTACAGGAGGTGTCCCATGGGGAGAAGTAACTGCCATCACCAGAAGGAAGCATGTGATAAGGTCTGGGAGGAGGAGGAGAAGTGTCAAAGGCTCTAGAGGGCAGGAGGATGGCCCCTCCTTCAGGCTCTGTATCCACCGACCCTTCACCTGCGGACCCACACGCAGTCTCCGCCCTCATGCTGGCTCCTGGCTGTGCCGTTAGCTTGCCTACATGTCCCCTCCCTGGAAGACACTCAGGAACCAAACCTGTCCTTTATTACCCACTCTTACTGTGTGACCCGGCTGTTCCTTTGTCTCCTGGGATGCCGTATTCTTCTTTCAATAGGGATGGTCTATTTCTGATTCATGTTCAGGTGATTAATTTGCGTACACTCATATTTCCAGTGAGTAACAAGATGTGGGCACTGGAGTCTATTTTTATTTTAAAGCTGAGTGATTACATAAAATTTGACCTCTGTAGTTTTGTCTTAAAATACATGACGTTTCTGAAGTCTCCTCACTAGGAAAATACATGTCTGTAAGATGCATGTGTAAAAATCTTATGAGGGCACCTAGGTGGCTCCGTCAGTTAAGCCTCTGACTTGATTTCTGCCCAGGTCACGATCTTGCAGTTCTTGGGTGCAAGCCCTGCATCAGGCTCTGCACTGACAGCGTGGAGCCTGCTTGGGGTTCTGTCTGTCTCCTCTGTCTCTGCCCCTCCCCTGTTCTCTCTTGCTCTCTCTCTCTCTCTCTCAAAAATAAATAACTAAACATTAAAAAAATTAAATCTCAGGGCACCTACCTGGGTGGCTCAGTCAGTTAAACATCTGACTCTTGGTTGTGGCTCAGGTCATGATCTCACAATTGGTGACTTCAAGCCCTGCATCAGGCTCTGCACTGACAGCGTGGAGCCTGCTTGGGATTCTCTCTCCTTCTCTCTGCCCCTCCCCCGCTCATGCTGTCTCTCACTCAAAAACAAATATTTTTTTAAATAAAATTAAATCTGACCTATAAAAATAAGTTTTTTATTAAAAAACAGAATCTTAGTTCTTAATTACGTATCTTCACATATGTAATTTTATATAAATGCATAATAGATGGTTTTTGATGCATTATTTTCTTTTTCTTTTATGAGTTGCTGCCTTTCCTTCATTTCACCCCCTAACTCACATGGTGCCCTCCCCCATACTCATTTCAGGAAATCTATGTTGACAACATGCGGTGTAGACATCTGTATTTCTCTCCACATGTATCTTTCTTTGATAGTCCTACTCACAGGCACATGTGTAAGAACATATATACACATGGAAAGAATATTTTGTCTCGTAAAAATGCTGCCATATTATACATGTTTTACTCTATCTTGCTTGTGGGTTTTATTTATTTTGCTGAAAAACACCTCATGGAAACATCTGAATCAACTGGTGCAGCTCCAATTAATTCTTTTTAATGGCCTTTTAATATTCCATGGGGCAAAAAACTTATTTATTCAGCTGCTCTCCTACTGATAGGTATTAACATTGTTTCAGTTTTTTTCCCATGCCAACCATCTCCACAATTTACATCTTTGTAAATTTGTGTGTCTACATATTGGTACTTTCATTTATTTCTTTATTTATTTTTGGAGATAATTACCAGGAATGGATATAGTAAGTCAAAGGACATATTTTTAAAATTTCAACAGATTAGGTAGATTGTTTTTTAAGTTTTTACTACTACAGAGTCTCATCAGCCATTGCCCACTGTATACACTTCCCAGCATGCACACTCCCCACTGTATACACTTCCCAGCATGCACACTCCCCACTGTATACACTTCCCAGCATGCACACTCCCCACTGTATACACTTCCCAGCATGCACACTCCCCACTGTATACACTTCCCAGCATGCACTCTCCCCACTATATACAGTGCCCACTACATATATATATACTGCCCACCATAAGCACTCTCCCACTTGTAGCTCTCTGCATCATATATGTTCCTCACCACTGTTAGTGTTAGAGTATTTGCATGTGTTAGGGTTGGTTATATCTCCTTTTTATTTGGATTGTGTTGCCCCTGTCAGTTAGTGACTTAAAGGTTTCTTGATGTAATTGCTGGAGTTTTGTCTTTCATCTTTTCTGAAAACTTTCTTCATTTCATTGGTGGATTTTTTTCTATTGGAGTATTTGTTGCCTTTTCCATTTGTAGAAGCACTTTGTACATTGAGGACTTTGTCATTCGGGCTACAGTTTTTTTTCTACACGAATCATTTGTCTGTTGGTCTTGTTTTTCATGCAGAGTTAGTCCCCCCTTATCCGTGAGGGCTAAGTTCCATGATCCCCGTGGATGCCTGCAACCATGGATAGTACTGAACCTCATATAAACTATGTTTTTTTTCCTATACATACATACCTGTGATCAAGTTTACCTTATAGATTAGGCACAGTAAGAGACTAGCAATAATAAAATAGAAAAATTACAATGACGTACTATAATAAAAGTCCTATGAATGTGGTTTCTCTGTCTCTTAAAATATCTTGTACTTTTCTCCCCCTTCTTGTGATGATGGGAGGTGATGAGATGCCCACATGAGACGCAGTGAGGTGATTGACACAGTTGTGAGGTGGCATTAGGCTTCTTCTGACCTTCTGACAGTAAATCAGAAGGAGGATGAGCCACTTCTGGGCTGTGGTTAACCGCAGGCAATTGTGAAACAGGAAAACTGTGGATAAGGGGGTCTGCAGTACGCAATGTGCAATTCCAAAAAATAATGCTATGAACTTAGAGTAATTCTATGACTTGGGATATTAATCACAATAACATATAAATTAACTAATTTGGCATGTTTATGATAATCTTTCCATTTTATGCTTTCCATTTGCTGAGGCATTTTTCTGTCATTCCTAAGATTTCATAGTGTCTGTGCCTTTCTTGTTAAATTTATTCCTAAGTACTTTATAATTTTGGTTTGCTGGGTGAATGGAATGTACTTTCCCATTTCTATTTTGGAGTGCTTATTTTTATGTTGAGAAAGTCCTAATTTGCATGTATTTTGTCCTATATCTGATCACTACCCAAAATCTCTTATTTCTAGTCAGTTGTTAAAATTAGACTCTTTTGGAATATTTATACCCTCTTCCCCGTGCTGCCAATGTTTATTTCTATATTCTTATGTCATAAGCTTCTTAGGCCGCAGCCTGCATATTGTACTTGTATCCTCAGGGTACCCGACACTGCCTAGGGCATGAGAGCAACAGTGTGAGAGATACACTGTCCGGCTCGAGACATGCTCCCTCTGAAAGCCATTTCCGTTCACAACGGGACGTACAGGCCATCCTCCCCTGGCCTTCCTGAGGGTTTTTGTTCCACACCTGAGTAAGAAGAGTAACCCCCAAGTCATCCAAATCACACCGTGCTACATTGTCTCCAAAATGTAAGAATGGTGATGTAATCTGAAACATAGATACTGACGTAGTGAGTGAGTGACTGAGGAGTAGCAAGTCGAGTCGTTTGGACAGTGGTTCTTTGTTTCTCTGCTTTCCACAAAACTGAAGAGGGACGATGGGATTGTCGCGTTAGCTTATGTAACAACAGTGATTAGTATTATCACTATATATTGCTTATTTTAAGAATCACGTAGCTATCTATCACCAAAACAGAAAGTTATAAAAGTATCTTATTATCTTATAAATATTTTATTATTATGTTTTAATTACAGATAACCATGTGATTTTTTGACCTCTCTCTCAGAAGGAACATCAAATAGTTCTGTTACATTGCTGTAAAATGTATCCTTCTAGCCCTCTCTAGTTTTTATAAGAACCAGCCTTCATAGCACCTATACATTTAAAAAGGAATATTAAAATACAACTTGACGTTGAACCTCTGTCATTCTAGAAATAAGAAATAGTCATCCTGCTTAATGAGCTAAAGTCTCATCCATCTACCGAGCTGTGTTTCAAATAAAAATTTACTTTCCTGTTTAGTAAGTTAACAAATTTATAATATATTTAAGATTTTGGTCAATTGTGTACCAGTAATGATTACAATAATAACTCGATCTGTAAGAAATTATTTAACAGTCTTGTGCTTACTTCAAATAAAATTAAAAAATAAATTTCTGTACAAATTTTTGTTGTAGAAACTGTTCCATAAAATATAATATTAATATATTAGTATAAAATCTTTGGGACAGGGTGCCTGGGTGTCTCAGTCGGTTAAGCATCCGACTTCAGCTCAGGTCATGGTCTCGCAGTTTGAGTTTGAGCCCTGCGTCAGGCTCTGTGCTGACAGCATGGAGCCTGCTTCCGATTCTGTGTCTCCCTCTCTCTCTGCCCCTCCCATGCTCATGCTCTGTCTCTCTCTTGCCTCTCAATAGTAAATAAATGTTAAAAAAAAAAAAGTTAAAATCTGTGGGACAAAGGGAATGGAAATATGACTAAAAGGTTAAAATGAGCATTACATAATTTCTGATATCTGCAAAAGCTTGGTGCTTTTTTCACCGAATTCTTAATTTTGGCTCAGGTCATGATCTCATGCTTTGTGAGATCGAGCCCCACGTTGGGCTCTGTGCTGACAGTACAGAGCCTGCTTAGGACTCTCTCTCTCCCTCTCTCTCTGCCCCTCCCCCACTCATGCTTGGTCTCTCTCTGTCTCAAATCAAATTTTTAAAAAAACTTTGTTTTTTAAACTCACGATGGTGAGTACAGATACAGTATTAATGATGTGTATTTTTACTGTGATATTTATATTCTGTTATCCCAAAAAGGAGAGATGTAATTATTTAATTTAAATAATTGATATTGAAATATGCTACAAAGCATGCCCTTTAGAACTTTTAGGCTGATATTGAGCAATTTTAGGTGTTAATTTAAAAATATGCAAGTGAATACATGCTGCTTAAAAATTATTTGAGGAGTCAAGCAAACAAGAATGTTTAAAATCACTGGTTTGGGGATTACAAACTTTTTTGAATTCAGGTATTTTACGATTGCTCTGGAAAACAGATGTGTGTAGATTTTCTATGAACATATATGTCCAAGGTCGTGAGTTGTAGTGCTTCTGGTCATGTGCATATCACGTATTTACTCTCTGCCTATGCTCAGTGTATTTCCTGGGTTTACTCAGGCTCCTCTTGATTTAAAGGGTGATAAAATAATGAGAGTTCTATCACTGAGCAATTTAAAGTATTTGCTCTGTTGTGCTCGCTTCAGCAGCACATATACTAAAGTATTTGCTTTGCAAGGGCAAGATTAGGCATTCTTGGCTATTTTATATATGCTAATATTTTATGTTATTTATCTTTTTTAATATATGTGAATAAATTTTCTAATTTTTTTTTTTTTTTTGCAGGTAATGGAAACAAATATAAGCTGTACCCTGAACTTTCCAGCTATCAGGAGAGAGTTGGTAAATAAAATATCTACATGTTAAAAATTACTCATATTGATCTTATAATCACAAAATTTCTAATTAATCTGGCAGGTTGTAAAAATCTCTAGGAAGGCATACATCACTTCTTTGACTTATAGAATGTGCACGTTATTCTGAAAAGTACCTCATTTAAAAAATGCTGTGGCTTTGCTTGCTTACTTGCTTGTAATCTGAGATTAGCAGCGTGGTGGGGAACCCAGGAGGGACAGTCACCTGGTATGACGCGCCTGGCTCAGGAGGGAGCTGGCTCCAGGGCCCACGGGCTTGTCGGAGGCTGAACTACAGGATCTTGTAAAACCTTGTCAGGAAAGAAAGACAAATTTTGCTCACTGTGAATTACAGCTTCGTCATCATCACATTTGCTCTGGGTTTTAGCCCCATGAATATTTTTATATGTTTAAGGACTTTTAAAATTTTTTCGTGTTCAGATATTGTGCCATTATTGGGAGCTACTTCATAAAACTCATTAGGATTTGCTGTGATAAAAAATAGTCCCTCAACCTGTCTTACTCTAATCTTTAGAAAATGTTCTTTGAAAGAAGTAAGCAATTATTTAGAAATGTGAATGGGACACACAGTGAAGGCAGAGGTTAACCAGCTGTAAAATAGCCTATCTTTCACATCATCTTGTATCACTGGAATCACAGAACCATATACTCCTGGGTAAGCAAACTACCTGGGCATTATCTGTGTGGTGGAAACAGATTGGCAAGGTAACGAAGTACCCATTTAACAAAAAATTATAAAGATATTTCAAAAGTGTCTCTTAAGCAGGGTTCCTTGAACAGAAGTCAACCTTTTCCTGCTAGATTAGATTTTCTGACTTTCCTCTTTCTTCCAGCCTGGTTTCAGTTGTTTGGAGCCCAGTTCTGGCCATCCTCTCCCAGGTAATTCCCTTCAGGGAGTGGATGCAGAGGCCTGTGTTCAGAGCCAGTCGGATGGCCTGGGCTTGACTTTGGGAGAGTGCTGTGCTGTGGTCTCAGGCATAGTGAACAAACCCTGACAGGTTTTAAAAAATGTATTTTGTTCTTGAAAAGGTGATTTACAGCCGTGGTAGAGATTACCGAGAGTGTTAAATGTGACCTTTGGACACATCCTTCGGAAGCAAAAGGGGTCAACATATAAATGTTTATGCCCAAGTAGCATAAACATCTAAGACTTTATGTTGTGGTCTTTTATTTTTAAAGACTGTTAGAATTAGACCCATACTTAGGTATCCTGCAATTAAAGAGGTTCTTACATTTGAGGTCAACAGACAAGCTGAGTTGCTTGGGGAGGGGGCCCAGCAGGGACGCTGAAAGACAAGGGATGACAGACGCTGTAGACTTAGCAAGGGGTGCTTAGTAAGGTGACAGTGGGGACTGCAGCCCTTTCCTAGGGATCTCTAGAGCTCATGCCCATAGCCCAGGTGCCTAGAGAATGTTAGAAATACCCCCCAAAAGGCACGGAGGGAAGTGTCAAGTTATAAGAAACAAAACCCTGAGTGGGCTCTGGAAGGAGACTCAGACTTGAATTCAATACTTTCATCGCTAGCTGTGTGATCCAAGGATAACGTTACCGGCCCGTGGTTGGTTGGTTGGTTGGTTGGTTGGTGGGATTTTGTTTTTATATTTGAGGGTAGGATGAGTTAAAGTGTACAAACAGTGGGCACTAGGTTAGTATTAATTTATTTTGTCCTTTCTCCAAATAAAAGATTTTGAAGAAAAAAAATGAAAGGGAAGGCTTAAAGTCTATTTTTAAAATAAAACTTACTTCACATTATTGTGTGTTTAAAAAGCAGCTGTGAAACCAGTGAAACTCTTGCCAAGGACCTTCTCACATCCTGGCAGAGCATTCCTGGAGAGAAAAGTCACAATGCACAGGCCTGAGCTGAGGTTCAAGCCCATTCACCAGGACACCCAGGCCCCATCTTAGCCTGTCCCATGCCTACCGACAAGCTGTAGTTCTGCATGGGCTGCTGGGCATAGCAGTAGTTTCCAAGCTGCACGTACTTCTGTTTCGTACCCTTTGGAGGCTCCGGCTACGTGCTGCTTGGGCCTGTCACAGAGACAACCGGGAAGGTCCACAGTCTCTGCAACAGGCTGTGTCCTTCGACGTCAGTATCCGTTGCCTGCCTCCTATCCGCCCAGTAGTTTGCGGTGACAATCTGGGCACACCCATTGCACGGGCCACCCTGTGCTGCGTGGATGGCCAGGAGCGCCCCGGAACTAAGTCTCTGGATGCCAGTAGCACCCCCCCCCCCCGAGTCGTGACAACCACAAATGCCCAGACATTACCTTTTGAGAACTGCATGTCTGGTGACCCCACCTAGTGGCCTTATCTGCCTCACTCACCACTGACTCTGACTCTTCTCCAGAGACCATGGTCCCCAAAGTGACAGACCCCACACCTGGCCTGAGGCGATGTGGGTGTGAGAGTTAAATCAGCCATGCAATTCCTCACTACATTAAATGTGTCACAAAACCAAAGATGTGTTCTCCTACTTCTGCCTGCCTTGAAATGGACCTTCCAAAGGCTGAGATTCCTCTCCTGAATTATGTCTGGGGCCAGATGTATTTATTGGCTGCATATGGGTTACATTATGCAGCCTCCCATCAGAAAGCCACTGGGAGTAACTAGTGAAGTCCTGTAGACCCAGTCTTGCTAATTAGGAGCCTCAGGGCAGCTGCCAATCACTCGAGCTGATTGTAATCTGTTTCCTGTTAAGCGTAGTCCTGATTTGGGAGAGAAAAATAAGCTGTACTTGAATTAAACTTGAATTATGATGAAAATGACTAATTGTTTCAAAGAGCCTCCATATTTTTTAAACACGGGAATATAAAACTTGAAGTCATGTAACTCAGAAGAAAATGCATCCGTGAATTCCAGACATTTTAGCAATTGGTGGGGTCTGTTTCCAAGGTCCCCAGAGGGCTCTCCCTTCCTGGAAGGACATACCTCCTTTCAGAGAAAAGGCCCGCCTATTTTTAAAATAAATTATTTTGTGGGCATTAAAATTTTCCTCATGGAAATTATCCCTAGTGTATCAGTAAAGAAGAACTTTAAGTCATGTTGACTGAAGAAAACACTAACAGGTTACAGCATTGAGTGGCCTGTGGACGGTCACCTCCAGGGAGCACCTGCCTCCCCCCCCCCCCCCCCCTGCCCGCCGTCTTGGCCCAGCCTCTGTTTGCATGTGGAGGAGTTTCCCAGCAACCGCTTGAACTGCTAGACTCTCCTAGGGCACACCGTGTCTGCCTATCCGGGGCACATCCTTCTCTAGATGTGCCAGCAATCTCGATGTACCGACCTCCTCAAACCCCACGGCACTGCCTTGTTCTCCGCTGCGTCTCAGAACCACCTGCCTCGCCCTTCTACAGCTGTCCCACCACCACTTTGTCTTCAGTTCATGTGGAAACTGCAGCCCAGAGGAAAGTGGACAACACCTGAGTGAGAGGGCAGGGCCTGAACTAAGTCCGCCGTCCTCTCTTTCACTTAGTTCATAATATCTTTCTTCCTCCAAGTATTCATCATCGTGAAATATTTTCCTAAGACTGGTAAAAATCAGTCCTGTTACCAGTGATTACCAGGGCCATCATCCAACATTCTTATCATTTGGAGAGTCCTGATAACTCAGTGATGCGGAAAAATATGCCAATTCTCCCTGAAAATTCGCCTAACAAAAGTAAAATGCCCTGATAAATCCAAGTTCAGTCTGTTGAAAACAATTTAATACTTTTGTGGCTGCTGAGTACCTTGGGGTATGATGTCAATGGTGCTTATGAGTAGCTGGGGACAGACTTCTGGGATTCAGATCTCAGCTCCCTGGACAAATTGCCTAACACCTTCCACCTCAGTTTAATGTTCTGCAAAGTGGCTGCCTCGCTGGAGATGAGGCCTAGAGGGGCACATGTCTTGTGCTGTTACAGTGCCCGACTCTGTGAACAGGAGGCCGCTCGTATTACACACTCAGGGCTGTTGCCTGTTACCACTGTGATCCTCTTTTAGTGCATTTCTACTTTTTGTACCTAGTGCTACAAACACACACCTGTATGGCTGCTAAGATGGCTATGACTTCCAGAACATTCCTGATGTTTACTAGCACTCTTTTTGCTTGCTTCTTTGTATTATCAGATGTGTCTGACAAGGAGAAAGGAGGAATTACTTGAGGGTTTTCGTTCATTGTTTGCTTAATAGAGGTTGAGCTTTATGTATGGAGGTGATAAACACAACTATTGGTAAGAAACTGATTTTCAGAATGATTTTTTTCTCCAACATTAACCTACATTCCACTGATCTAATGACGAGGAGGCCTGACACGAGGACTTGCTGTGTGTCCCACGTCCATGCAGCCTCTCAGTCACTTGTCACTTGTCACGTAGGCGGTAATGACCAATGTGTGTTGGCTGCCGCACGCACTGGCTTTAGGAATATGCAGGTACAATATCACCATTTTACTCTTCTGTGACATACTTTTAACTTCTTCCTTAAAGTGGACAAACGAAAAGTTAATACAGTAAGAACCTACAAATATGCAGAACATGTCTGTATTATAGAGAGGCCTAATGCCAGTAATATCTGTAATGTCATTATATTAGTTGTTATTAGGGCTATTTCTCTGGGAGAACTCGAAGAACCACATGCCACGTGCTTTACAGGAAGAAGTGTGGCCCCATCTTGCGTGAGCTACAAATTCAGTGTTTCAGTCAATGTGGCTTAATTAAAGTGCTGATTACTTTTATTTCTTACTGACAGTAAGGGTTAGTTTTTTATTGTAACAGTATAGGTTGAAATAAGGAACTGGCTTGTAGAATTCGGTTATTTATGTTTTCAGTGTATCCGCACTAAAATGCACTTAACAAGCATCTAATTGCCTAATAAGTGCACAAAATACGTGAAATAGAAATATAAAAATTCCAGGGAGATGACTACACAGAAAGTATGTTTCTTTTTATTTCTTATGATGCTCTACAGTTTCTAATATTTAATGTCTTTTCCTCATATTAACTCCTCAATTCTCAAGGTATTTTTTCCTAATACAAAAGATTCTACACATTGTGTCGAAGCTCTTGTGCGTGTGCAGACACACGTCTTGCTGTGCTAGTTTATCTCTGTTTTGAGAAAAAGGATATAGTAAGCACAGAAATGAAAACAGCCGTGAAGCCTATGGGGAAATGTGCTGAATCAGCAAAATTTGCATGTCAGCTGGAACCCTCAAAACCAAGGCTACACAGCATGATTTTTCTTTTTAACATTTTATTTCATTTTATTTTCATCATGATAAGTCTAATCTCGACCCCTTTCTTCCCCCATCCCTCTACCCACATCTGCTCTGGTGACTGTCAGTTTGTTCTGTATAGTTAAGAGTCTATTTCTTGGTTCTCCCTCCCTCTCTCTCTCTCTTTTTCCTTTCTTTGCACATTTGTTTCTTAAATTCCACATATGAGTGAGATCATATGGTATTTGTCTTTCTCTGACTTATTTCGCTTAGTATTATACTCTCTAGCTCTGTCCTGGAGTATGGTTTTCCAGTGAAATCATGAGCATAGATGTCTAACAGCTACAGTTCAAGGAAGTCATAATGGTTGCTCTGTTAAAAGGGGGGAAATGTGGGGCATCTGGGTGGCTCTTTTGCTTGAGTATCTGACTCTTGATTTTGCCTCAGGTCATGATCCCAGGGTTGTGGGATTGAACCCTGCTTGAGATTCTCTCTCTCTTTCTTCCTCTCCCTCTCCCTCTGTCCCTATCTGCAGCAGCCCCCCCCCCCCCTCAAATAAAAAAAATAAATAAATAAAAGGGGAAGAATGTAAATACAGTTGACCTTTGAAAAATGGAGTGTCGGGGGTTAGGTGCACCAAAGCCCATATAGTTGAAAATCCACATAAAACTTTTGACTTCCCCAAAACTTAACTATTAATAGCCTATCATCGGCCAGAAGCCTTACCAAAAGCATAAGTAGTAGATTATACAACTATAATCTACTATCTATGTAGTACAATCTATGTAGTACAAAATACAACATATTTTGTATGTTATAAGTATCATATGTTGTATTCTTATAATAAACTAAGCTAGATAAAAGAAAATGTTATTAAGAAAGCAAGGAAAATACATTTACAGGGCTATGCTGTTTATCAAAAAATCCACATGTCTGTGCACCTGTGCAGTTCAAACCTGTGTTATTCCACAGTTGGCTTGTAGTGTTACCTTACAGGTTATTCAAAATGCAAACAATTATAACCACAGATATTTGCTAAATACATAGTTAACTATATAATAACATACAGTTTGACTTGTGTGGATTTAGGAAATGTTATTACCAAACATTTGCTCTTTTCAAAGAAGGAAATCATACAGACCACATGCTGTGAATTCTGCCAGAACATCAAGTCCTAAAAAAAAGTTAACTCGTATCTTGGATACACACTCTTCTCAGGGTTTCCCATTAAAAATGTGAATAATTTAAGTAATTTTGTTTGTTTGTTTGTTTTAGGCAATTTGAATCAACCCATAGAAGTGACAGCACTATATTCTTTTGAAGGACAACAGCCAGGGGATTTGAATTTTCAAGCTGGAGACAGAATCACGGTTATATCGAAAACAGATTCTCATTTTGATTGGTGGGAAGGGAAGCTTCGAGGTCAAACTGGCATTTTTCCAGCCAACTATGTTACCATGAATTAAAGTTTATATTGTTTTATTCTTTGAGAATTACAAAACATTTATTTCCACACTGATAGGATTTACTATCCAGTTAAGCAATGTTTAATATATACTTTAAAAATACTTCTCTTTATTCCATAAACTTTTATCCAGTATATAAAAGATTTTTTCTATCAATAAGTGGTTAACTTACATACCTTTAAATACTTTGTACTAATTTTATAATACACTATTTAATAGTTAATATCATCCATTCATCAAGGTCACAGCCCTTTTGTGTTAATTATCAAACATCAATAAACATATGAGCGGCTATGTATACGGTAATTGCCATTATAATTTGAGAATCTTAAAGGTCAGAGCATGAATACCAGTTCATGTTATTTCTATTTGCAAAGTGACCAGAGAAGAAGAAATTAGCTTAATGAGGGCATTAAGTAATCCTTCTAGTTGTAGATACGAACTAGATATATGAATCCTGAAAAATGATCTTTATCTCTTCAAATATTGCATATATGTGTATTGAAAGCAGAAACCTCCTATTGCAAAGAAGTTCAGCCATTCTGCATTCCACAAAGATGACATTAACTTTTCTTCTGTGTGAGGTTATGTTTGTGCATTTCTGGAAGAAGAATCAACTTATGTTGACATGGCCCAGTTGTTCCTAAATAAATGTTTTTTAAATGATAAGTTAATGACTTGATTTTGGTTTCTTTACTTTCTCTGTGTAAAGTTAGAGGCCCTGACGTTTGCCTGAAGGTTAAATAAAACCCACCAGTGCGATTGGCTGCCTAACTTGTTTTCTTTTTGGCTTTACTAATATATACTTAACAAACACAATTATAAAATATTTAAAGGCTACAATGTGATGATACGTATACATACATATACACTAGGGAAGGGTTACCAATGAGTTAATTGGCACACCTGTCATTTCACAAGTTTTTTTGTTGTTGTTTTGTTCCTTCTTTGTTTGGTTTGGTGAGAACACTGAAGTTGTACTCTCTTAGTAAATCCCGATTATTTATGAATATAATACTGTATTGTCAAGCATGGTCGACATGCTGTACGTTAGATCCCTGGAGCTTATTCCTCCCATAGCTGGGAGTTTGTATGCTTTACCAATATCTCCTAATTTTCCCCATCTCCCAGCCCCTGGTAGCCACCTCTCTACTCTCTGTTTCTATGAGTTTGGCTTTTTTAGATTTCCATACAAGTGAGATCATGCGGTATTTGTCTTTTTCTGACTGATTTATTTCACTTAGTATAGTGCCCTCAAGGTCCATCCATATTTTCGCAAATTCCAGGATTTTGTTCTATATGTGTGTCTCACATTTTCTTTATCCATTCAGCCATTAATAGACACTTAAGGTTTTCTATATATAATAACATGTCATCTGTAAACAGTGACAATAGTGTTTGCCCTTTCTAATGTGGCTGCCTTTTTATTCATTCCCTAACTGGAAGCCTGTATTTCTCACTCCCCTTCATGTCCCTTTATTTCTTTTTCTTTCCTAATTACACTTCTAGGACTTCCTATACTATGTTGAACAGAAGTGGCAAGAGCGAGGATCCTTGTTTGTTCCTCATCCTAGAGGAAAAGCGTTCGGATTTTCACTGTTGAGTATGATGATAGCTGTTGCTGGTTACATGTGTGCATATTGTCTAATCTCCACATAGTTTTGAATTTTCCAAGTTTTTTCTTCTTGTGATTTCTTGTGACTGTATTCAGAAAAGATTGCTTGATATAATTTCAGTCTTTTGAAATTTATGAAGATTTGCTTCGTGGCCTGATGTGTGATCTGTCCTGCAGAATGTTGCATGCACACGTGAGCACAATGTGTATCCTGCTGCCGTGGGATGGAATGTTCTGCATGTGTCTGTGGGTCCACCCAGTCGACGTGTAGCCTGGGTCCGGGGTTTCCTCACCGATTTTCTGTCTAGATAATCCACCCACTGTTGGAAGTGGGGGATTGAAGTCTCCACCACCACCACCCATCCGGACTGTATTGCTGTCTATTTCTCCCTTTAAGTCTGTCAATGTCTGCTTTATATAAAACCCTTTTTAAAAAATTTTTGTTTGTTTATTTTTGAGAGAGTGAGAGAGGCAAAGCTTGAGCAGGGGAGGGGCAGAGAGAGAGAGGGAGACACAGAATCTGAAGCAGGTTCCAGGCTCTGAGCTATCAGCACAGAGCCGCACTCAGGGCTTGAACCCACAGACTGCGAGATCATGACCTGAGCTGGAGTTGGCCACTTAACCGACTGAGCCACCCAGGCGCCCCTACATTTATTCATTTTTGAGAGACAGAGAGAGATAGAGTGTGAACAGGGGAGGGGCAGAGAGAGAGGGAGACACAGAATCTGAAGCAAGCTCCAGGCTCCGAGTTGTCAGCACAGAGTCCAACATGGGGCTCGAATTCACAGACAGTGAGATCATGACCTGAGCTGAAGTCGGACGTTCAACAGACTGAGCCACCCAGGCACCCCACTCGTGTGCGTCTTTTAAAGTCTGTTCAGTCACTTATGTCTTTTGATTGATGAATTTAGTCTATTCACATTTGAAATAATGTTTTAATGTTATGGATGTACTATTACCATTTTGTTCATCATTTTGGGGCTGTTTTGTAGTTCTTTTGTTTCTTTCTCTTCTTTTGCCCTCCGCTTTAAGATGATGGTTTTCTTTGGGGCTCCCGGGTGGCTCAGTCGGTTGAGTGTCTGACTCTTGGTTTCGGCTCAGGTCATGATCTTACGTTTCTTGAGTTCAAGCCCCATATTGGGCTCTACCACTGATAGTGTGGAGCCTTCTTGGGATTCTCTCTCTCCCTCTCTCTGCACCTACCCCACTGGCGCTGTCTCTGTCTCTCAAAATAAATAAATAAACTTATTTAAAAAAAAGATGATGGTTTTCTTCATGGGTAGTATGTTTGGGTCCTTTCTCTTTGTCTTTGTGCATTTACTATAGGTTCTGCTTGTGGTTTACCTCAAGGCTTACACACAACTTCTTAGCGTCACAACCACCCATTGCAAGCTGATAACAAATTAACTCTGAATGCATATAGAAGCTTTTTTACAACCCCCCCCCCATTTTGTTTTTGATGTCACAATTTACATCTTTTTACATCGCATATCCATGAAAAATTATTGTATTTATAGTTATTAATACTTTTGTCCTTTAATGCTTATACTAGAGTTCTGTGACTTTCCCCACCACTATTACAATATTAGAATATTCTGAATTTATATATTTACCTTTACCAGTGAGTTGTATTCTTTCATATGTTTTCCTGTTATTAATTAGTGCCCTTTCATTTCACGTTGAAGAACTCCCTTAAAAATTTTTTTTAACCTTTTATTTATTTTTGAGACAGGGAGAGACAGAGCATGAACAGGGGAGGGTCAGAGAGAGGGAGACACAGAATCTGAAACAGGCTCCAGGCTCTGAGCTGTCAGCACAGAGCCCGACGCGGGGCTCGAACTCACGGACCGCGAGATCATGACCCCAGCCGAAGTCGGCCGCTCAGCCGACTGAGCCACCCAGGCGCCCCGTGAAGAACTCCCTTTAATATTTCCTATTAGGCTGTTTAAATGGTGATTAATTCCTTCAGCTTTTGTCTTTCTGGAAAGGTCTTTCTCTCTCCTTCAGTTCTGAAGGACGACTTTGCCAGATACTATATTCTAGGTTAGCAGATTTTTTTTTCCTGTCAGCACCTTGAATATATCACTCTGAAAATGCCCTTCTGGCCCACAACATTTCCGGTAGAAAATTCACTGATAATCAGGGGTTTTCCTTCTACCTAACAGTTTGCTTTTCTCTTGCTACTTTTAAGATTCTGTCCTTGCATTTAATTTCTGGCAATTTAATCAGAAAGTGTCTCAGTGTGGGACTCTAGATGCGTCGCCTTTGGAACTCTGTGTAGGTGTTTCTTTCTTCAGGTGAGGGAAGTTTTCAGCCGCCATTGTTTGAATAAGCATTCTGTCCCTTTTCTTCTCTCTTCTTCCTGGAACCCTCTAATTCATCCATTGGCCTGGTTGATGGTGTCCCATAGATCCTTAATCTGTCTTCACTCTTTTTCATTCTTTTTCTTTTTCTTCTTCTGATTGGAAATTCTGTCGCCCTGCTCTCGAATTTGCTGATTCTTACTTCTGCTTTATCTAGTCTGCTATGAAACTCCTCTATTGAATTTCTCAGTTTGATTACTGTATTCTTTGATGAGGAGAACAAAGGCAAAAGAAATGTAAGTAAAATGAAAGTTCCTTACAATTTGCAGCCCTCATATGTCTTAACCGACTGAGCCACCTAGGTGCCCCAATATTACACTATATGTTAACTAACTAGAGTTTAAAAACTTGAAACTACAACAACAACAAAAAAAGATAAGGTGCAGAATTTCAGCACTTTGACACTATAGGAGAAAACTAAATGGAAAACTTGGAATTGAAAAATAAACCAAGAAGACAATAGTAGAATTAATAGTCATTTTGACACAGCAAAAAGAGAATCACTCTTCTGAAGGTCAGAAACAAATATTCGTCAAAAGCACAGGAGAGACCTGTCTGTGTGCTCGTGTCCTGCAGCACACCAACTGGATGACAAGAATTGAGGGTTTAAATGTGACGGGACTGGCGATACTTCTCACCGCTTTCTTTGCAGGTTTTCACAGCTGGTTTTTGTTGTTCATTATTTCCACATGCAAGCTTTACAGTCAATTTGACTGTCTTCAGAAAAAAAAAGACTTGACATATTGTTTTAGTGGCATTGTGTTAAATTCTTACATCGACACCGGAAAATTGGTACCCTTATGATGCTCAGTTGCCCGAAGTGAGGGTAAAGGATGCCTCTCCATTCGTTCCAGGCTAATGTGGTTATTTTAGGGATGTTTCAAAGTGCTCGCATATGTAACTTGCAAATCTCTTGTTAATTTTACATCCTGGCCTCGATCATTACTACGGATATTTAAATTTGTCACCTACCTACCTTAGTTACAGCACCTGCACTGCTCCTGCAAAGAGCCCTGATGGGGAGACCGAGTCTTGTCTAGCTGTCTGCTTCCAGTGCCCAGCACAGCACTCTGTTGTTGAGTGAGCTTCTGTTTCTCACTGAGTAGAAAACAGAGAGAAAGCAGAGAGAATGGGAGTGTGCCAAGGTATCCATGGTCTTAGAAAGACCTAGAATCTAAAACACATTCTTCTGATTCTATAGTCTACATTCAATAGAATTAAATCAAAATCCTCCACCTCTGAACATGTTTTACATTTTAGACTTCACTAAAAGTCAACTTTTGTAAAAAGATACACATTTTTCTCATCCAAAATTCTCATGAGCATTTTTTAGATTTTACCCACAATTTGGAAACTTTACCAAGGGCTTCCATTAGTATTAAAAATACTTGGGGTGCCTGGGTAGCTCAGTCGGTTAAGCAACCGACTCTTGATCTCAGCTCAGGTCTTGATCTCAGGGTTGTGAGTTTGAGCCCCACACAGGGTGTGGAACCTACTAAAAAAAACTTCGAAGACAACCCACAACAACCTAGAGACACTAAGCACCTTGCGAATTTTCCTTTGCCATCTGTGGTACAAAACATACGTTTCCCACATGCTCACTCTTACATTTCAGCATTCCCAATTTCCTACTTATTTGATCACTAAAACAATCTAAGTTCCCATTCAGCTGGTTAGGACATTTGAGAGTCAGCACTGCATGCTGTCCGTCAGAACTGCAGACATTTACAAAGATTGTAATACATCTTGGCAACTACCTCCTAAATGTTTCCAGTATCAACAGGCCAATTCTTTTTGTAGAACCGACTTAATTTTGTTTAAATGTGGTTTGCCTTACTGCTTCTAGGAAAGTTAAAATGAGGCCATAGGATTTCCTGAAAACATCTCCAACAAAGTGACAGACTCAAGCGATCGGGTGGGAGAGAGACAGCAGGCAGGTTCAAATGAGGAACCAGATGTTCTACCCTCTGCTCTGCACGAGAGCTCCAGTCAGTGATGTGTTTTCCACCCAAAGGTCAGATCACTCTGCCTAAAACCGGGCACGTTTTATATCTGACTGTCATGGAATTTATTAGATGGCTACCCTTCCCAAGAGTTTCAAGTGTGAATATTGGCCTTAGTTCAGGTCCCTCACTTCCTTTGACATGGTTCTGTGGGCAGATAGTGGACTCTGGGGAGTTAGCCCACCACATATAGGGTTTGGCAAATTACTCACTATGACAGTTTGGAAATTCATTCTGCCTCTCCTGAAAATACCTGTTTTGCAGGATTGAATGGCGTTGCTCATGAGCAAAGAAGTCAAGTGACTGGCACTTTGTGTGTATTCAATGAGTATTAATTTCCTATTCTTCCCTGGAACACTGGACATTTCACTCAGCTATTATGGGTACACACTGTTTTCCATGCAAAGGCAATACACAGATTTTTTAAAGTTAAATAATCCTCACGTTGTATAATGAAAAGTCTTGCACTTGCAGCCTTTGGGTGCCTCAATTGGTTCAGCATCTGACTCTTGATGCTCTCCTAGTTCGTGAGTTTGAGCCCCGCATCAGGCTCTGTCCTGACAGTGCAGAGGCTGCTTGGGATTCTCTCTTTCCCCTCTCACTCTGACCCTACCCTGCTTGCTCTCTCTCAAAATAAATAAATAAACTTAAAAAAAAAAAAACAGAAAAAAAAAAAACCTTGCACTTACCAACAGAAGGTAGTGCCTTAATAAAAGCAACTCATACCTTCCAGAACCTCCCCTGCAATCAGATTTGCCCTAATGTAATGATAAAAATGTAATGCAATCTGCAGTATCTCCTACTTGGATATAACAACTCATTTCCTGCCCCCCCCCCAAAAAAAAAAAATAAACAAATTCTACAGGCTACAAAGAAAATCCAGCCCATTCCTTAAAATAAAATGAGATAGTAACAAATGTACCACACTGATGCAAGGTTTTCAAAGCAGGGAAAGTTGGGGAGCACCTGCGTGGCTCAGTCGGTTAAGCATCTGACTTCAGCTCAGATCATGATCTCACAGTTCGTGGGATCGAACCCTGCGTCAGGCTCTGTGCTGACAACTCTGTGTCTCCCTCTCTCTCTGCCCCTCCTCTTCTCATGCTCTGTGTCTCTCTCTCTCAAAAATAAACATAAAAATTTTTTTTTAAAAAAGTAAGAAAAGCTGGTGGGAGAGATGAAGGGGGATTTGGAAACTATTAGCTTAAATTTTTCTGTAAGCCTAAAACTGCTTAAAAATAAAGTGTTAGTTAAAAAAATAAAATGAAATCAAGCCATTTGATCTTATTATTTAAACTACTTATAAATAAAACTTTAATAGTTGAAGAAAAACATAATTTCCATTTTTATAGGGCAGTATTAGCCCATGTGTTCAAGATCAAGCATCACCATATTTATGTCATGTAATTTAAACTGTTCAGGAAAAGCACAAGTTACAGACTGACGTTCTCCGGTGCCTCCCAGAGGTGCCTATAATCGCTTCCGGGAGAGAGCCAGGATCTTTCTCATCTTTTTCATGAGCAAGAGCTCCTAAAGGGCACACAAACAAAAGCATATATTTTGGAAGAATGTCCAGTTCCATGTGGGGTTGGATCACGGAACTTCTGAGTCTCAGGAAATTGTTATCATAGCCACCTGGCCAGGCTTGGGGAGGGCTAAAAGAGCTGACAAACATGAACAGTCTGGACACCTCCCACAAGAGCGGGAGCAGGAAAGAACTGGAAGTGCTGCTCCTTCCTCCTGGGCCTCTGTCCATCCGAACCCATGCACATGGCGCCTCCCTGGGTCACCACTTCGAAGGTCCAACCTGTACAGCTTTACAACCAATGTAATGTTGGGTCCGAGGTAGGGAAAAAGTGTTTGAAACACTTTGAAAGACTATTTCCCACAAGCACAGAGAAGATGAAAATGGTGATGAGTGTCTGGTTTTTAGTCACACACATAAAGAATTTTCAACTGGAGGTTACCGGTGAAACCATCTATTAGCCAACTGATCACTACACTGGGGCTGGGGAGAAATGCACTCAGCAAACAGAGTGGCCATTTTGGTCATTTCTGTGAAGATGGGTGGTCCAGTCTTCTTCCTAAATGATACAGTGGGTGCCTGTCCTGTGGAGATTCTTCTAGAACAAGAGAGGGACTGGTAGTGACGACTGTAAGCTTTAGGGGCACCTGGGTGGCTCAGTCGGTTGTGGGATCAAGCCCGTGTTGGGCTCCCCACTCAGTGCAGAGCCTGCTTAAGATTTTCTCTCTTTTTCTGTCTCTCTCCCTCTGCCCTTCTCTCCTGTGCTCATGCTCCCTCCCCCCACCCCCGCCCCCCCCAAAAAAGGAAGAAAAAGCAAGTTCTGGACCCAGGCTCCAAGACTGTGTGATTTTGAAGATTTTACTCAGTTTCCTCATCATTGATGATCACATAAAACACTTAGAACAGTGCCCAGCAAGTTAAGAGCTCATGGATATTAGTTCAAAGAATATTAGCAATTATTAGTCTATTTCTTTGCCACCAGAAGAATTCCCAACACACTGGCTTAACCAACTTTTTCATCTATTCACCTGTACTGATCGTTCAGAGAAGGTATATCAAACAGGGAAGAAGCAATTTTACTCTGTGTGTTGCCATATGCATGCAGGAGGTGGCTCAGCTTCCACAGATGCAGGCAGGGCTGTTTCCTCTCTGGTCACAACACCTCCTCAGGATACAATTCTGCAAGCCTGAGTCCTCCCGGCTCTCTCCTGCAGGCTCCTCCCCGGACCTGTGTCCGCAGCTGCACCTGCCCGGAGACTCTGGTTGGTTACGGCTGCAAGAGGAGAGGGCTCTCATGGTGAACAGGGTGGTCGGGTTTTCTCCGCTCTGGCAGTTTCCCTCATCAACAAGTCAAATGGAAACAAATCCCAAGGAGGACTCGCTTTGTGGAAAAACTTTTCTGAGCACTCCTGTAACTTGATATCTGGAGTTCTGGGGATACTGGAGTGAATGGAGTTATCCTAGCGGACAGAAGCATAGTTCCTAGGAGATAAAAGATGGACAACTACAATTTTAGATAGTAATAAATGCTACAAAGAAAAAACTGACTTCTGGGATGGGGCAAGAGTGCTATTCAGGGGGTCCAGAGGTCTCTGTGAGGTGAAGATACTCAAGTGAGAAACAGAGAGGGAAGAGAGGTTGGTACTGGAGAGGTGCACACGGAAGGTCTCCCGAGCTGAAGCACCGGTGGACACCAAGCCCCCGAGCAGGACGAGGACGGGGAGCAGACTGCCCCGTGTGACCGTCACACAGGGCGCCTCAGGATGGGAGCGTGTTACAGAAAGAGCGCTGACCACAGGGCGTGGGCTGGTCCCACCCTCCTGCCTTCTCATCAGAGGAAAGCCTGGGAGGATTTTAAGCAAGGTGTAAAATGACCCAATGTAATGTTCAAATAGAGTATTTTGGCTATTACGTGGAAAAAAAAGTGCAAGAGGGCAGATGTGTGGCCGAGAGCCTGGCAAGGTAGCAGGAGGAGAGAGCTGGTTTCCCAGGGGCTCGGAGGAGGAGATCCTGCCCCACGGGCTGTGGGCCGAACGGAGGGAGGAGGTGGGATGTCCTCTGGGCTTGGCCCTGGCTGCTGCCTGACCCTTCCAGATGGGAAGGCCTGGTGAGGGACAGGGGCAGAGCCAGGACACCCCCCGCCCCCACCCCTCCTCTTTACATCTGGGATGTGAGGACAGGAGACTCCGATGAGGTGGGGAAAACTGGGGGCTAGGGGCAGATTTGGGGGGTAACTGCTGTGTAGGTTGTGAGCACCGACAAGACAATAGGCCAGGAGAGCACTTGATACGCCCTGGAGGAGAGCTTACAGGACAGGGAGTGGAGACCAAGAGGGAGAGGTCAGAGGACAAGGGTGTTTCTGGACCAGAGGGGATGGCTCGGTGGGGTGAAGGCGTTTCTCAGGCGAGGAGACAGGTTCCAAAGCCCTTAGCAGGGTGAGGGGGCTGGTGTGCTGGTGGGTGGGTGGGTTTGCTGAGGAGGGGCCCTGAGGGGGCAGGTGCCTGCGGACGAGCACCGCAGAATCAGGCCCCCAGCCTGAGCCCCGCCCCTGCCCGGCGTCGGCTGGGCGTCAGGGCCACCCAGGTGGGCAGGTGCCCACCAGCAGGAGCGGCCGAGCAGTCCTCACCCGTGAAAATGAGGGAGAATAAGCGACAATTTGGAAAACACCACAATACTGAATTTTCCAAGTCAGAGTACCAGGCAGTGACAGTACGATTCCACTTTCCTTGAAGAAAGAAGAGGAAGCGCTGAGGGCTTTGACCTGGACCGTTTGTTGCCCTGTGTCGGCCGGAAGTCGGTATTATATTAACAGAGGAGTTATTTGAAGACATCGGACCAGCCGCCCATGACCACGTGGGGGGCCAGGCCTCCGGTCCCTAGGAGCGGGCACGGTGATGGTGTCATTGCACACCCAGCACACTCTTGCAAAGAAACGCCTTCTAAAGCGGTGAAAATGCGTGCTTAAATAATCTTATGGGGCGCCCGGTGGCTCGGTCGGTTGAGTGTCCGACTTCGGGTCAGGTCGTGATCTCGAGGTTCATGGGTTCCAGCCCTGAGTCGGGCTCTGTGCTGACAGCTCAGAGCCTGGAGCCTGCTTCGAATTCTCTGTCTCCCTCTCTCTGCCCCTCCCCTGCTCAATAGCTCTCTCTCTCTCTCACACACACACAAAAATAAACACTAAAAAATTAAAAATAAACAAAAATAATTTTACCACTGCAAGTAACAGCAAATAACAGAAGACATGGGAATATTGGATTCAATGTATCCGAATTTCTTTTTCTTGAATGACAAGAAGTGGGGGTAGGAAATCCAGAGAGGGCGGGCATGTCACTGATGGCATCAGAAACCCTGGAGCATTCTCTCTGGCTGCACGCGCAGAGCTTACTGTCACGGGGCATTCACGCATTCATCCCTCCATCGTCAACACACATGCACTTAGTAACCACCACGTGTCAAGCACTGTTTTGGGTCCCTGGGGATACAAAGTGGACAAAGAAATTTCTTCACGGAGCTTCACTCTTCCCAGGAAAGATACACAATAAATGAACATAAAAATATTCAAATGATGTTTAAAATGGAAACTATAACATAAATAAATAAAAACAAATATAAAATAAACAAATATAAAACATACATACAATAAACAAATGTAAAACCACAACCACAGTATATCAGCTTCTGACAAGGGCTGTGGAGCAGCGGTGAGGCCACGAGGCACAGCCCGTGGAGGGCGTCTGGCCCCTGGACACACTGTTCACATAGACGCAAGTTTCTCCCGAGTTTTCTCCTGGGTTTTGTCGTCTCTCCTCTGCCCTTTCTGACCCTCTTCCCCGGCAACCGCTCATCTGCTCTCTGTCACCACGGAAAACTTTCACATTTTCTATAATTTTAATAAACAGACTCCTTAGTATGAGCTCTGTTGGGTCTGGCCTCTAGAGTCAGCATAATTTCTTTCCAGATTCACCCACCAGTAGCTCCTGCTGTTTCACTGCGAGCGCTGCGTGTACCCTGCTGTGTGGTTGCCCCGAAACTCTTACCCTTTTGCCATAAACATGCTCTCCCAGTTTCTGGCTGTAACAGAACCAAACAAACGGTGCCATAGACATTTTCGTACAGGTGCTTTGCATGGGCACGTCCATTATTTCTCTTGAGTCGGCGGGCAGGGACAGAGGTGGCCACAGGGCAGCTGGTGAGGCCCCCGCACCACGCGGGTCCCAGTTTCCACCACCCAGAGGCTTGCAGTTTGGTGCCACGTACTTTTAACTTCATTGCTTCCGCTCCCATTGTTTCCCTAGTGACCCATCAAGTCGACCATCTTGCTTGTGCTTGTCTGCTGTCATTTATCTGCTTCAGTGAATTTTCCAACTCAATTTCCCCCATTTTTATTTTGGCTTGCCTATTGTTATTGAGTTCTGCGACATCTTTCTATGTTTTGGATAAAATCAGGTATAGCATTTTCAATTATTTTCTCTCAGTCTGTGGCTTACGCTGTCGTTCTCTTCACAGTGTATTTCAGAGAGCAGATGTTTTAATTTTTATGATATGTCCACTTCATCAATTTTTCTTTTGTGAATCTGAGAAGTCTTTGCCTAACCCCAGCCTCAGAGAGTTTCTCTGATGCTTTCTTGCAGCATTTTATAGTTTTGGATTTTACATTTAGGTCGATGATCCATTTGCAAACATTTTTGTGCATAGCGAGAATGGAAGGAGCAACATTCTTGTGGCTTTTTTGTTGGCTTGTTTGTTTTCTGTGTTGATTCTTTTCCTTGTGTTACAGCAGGAACTCACTGGGCTCCCTAGACCCAAGGGCTGCCTTTCCAACAGCTCTGAAGATCTTCTGAGCGAACCCCCTGTGTGCATTCCCTGTCTCCCTGTCTCTTCCCCTTGAGCTCGCAGTAAATGCCACCTCCTTGCTTGACCATACTTCTTACACTCCTTCATTTTTCCATCCTTGGTCTCATCAGACTGTAGTTTGAATAATTTATTCAGTCATATCCTTCTGTTTCCGATTCATCTTCAGTTGTGGCCAATCTGCTGCTTAATGCACCATCAAGTTTTAAATTTTAACTCTCACACTTTTTATTTATTGAAGTTTTACTGGTTTGATTTCCAAATCTGCTTCCTTTCTTTCTTATCTCATCCTTGCTTCTGCTTTATTTGTGTGACCATGATTATTGTATATCTTAATGTCTGATGACTCCTATGCCCGAAGTCCTTGCAAGTCTGGGTCTTTGCTTTGTTCAATTCCTTGCTGTTTCTTATTTGTAATGCCTTGTGTCTGTGCTGCTTTTGTGTTTTTTTTTTTTTTTTCGATAGGAAATGGATCAAATTCCTGGCAATTGTATTTATGTCTTGGCTTCAAGTGGCAGACCTCCAGAGAGAATTTGTTTCTGCTAATGGCCTGGGGGCTTTCATGGCCCAGAAGTACTTCCCACTAATCGGCCCCATTGAGGAGTTTGGACCACACAGGTACCACAAGCCTCCACCCCACGCCTGTCCGTGTGACCAAAGTGCCCTTTCTCTTCTGTGTACAGACCCAATTTCCCATTTATCCTTACAGGGAATGCAGAACTTCACAGAGTTCCGAGTAATTCAGGGTCTCCTGCAAGCCTCCTGCCCCACAGGCCTGGCTGTGTCTCCCGTGTTTTGCTCGCTATTCACCGCTCACACTGGAGTCTGACTCGGGCCCGGGTGGCCCACGTGGCCCACCCAGGAGGATCCCTCACCCTGTACTCCTCCTTTGTGCCCCGTCACCATTGCCTCCACAGCACTCCTGCTTCTCCTCTTTTTTCTGGTTGACGAGGTCACCAAGAGATTGGAGCTTGACTTACTGTTGGAAATGGAGTCTTTTAAAATGTTTTTCATTTGTTTTCATCTTTAAGTTTCCCGAGGTGCCTCACCGTGATGCTGCCTCTGGGTTTGTTACCATTTTGGAGGTGAACTTATTTTTCCTCTACTTATTTTCTGATTTCTGTACCCATTCGTGCTTCATCTTCTCTGGTATCTCACCATCTCTTACTTAAGATTTCACTTTTCTGCTTCATGACCATCTTTTACTATAGCAATTATTCCTTTGATTTTTGTGATTGATAAAATGTTTAGTTGCAATACCAACCTATCAGAAACAATTTTGGATATTACTTAGTTTTGCAGTCTCCTCCCTCCGTCCCCCCTTCCTTCCTTCCTCCTTCCTTCCTTCCTCTCTTCCTTCCTCCTTCCTTCCTCTCTTCCTTCCTCCTTCCTTCCTTCTTTCCTTCCTCCTTCCTTCCTTCCTCCTTTCCTCCTTCCTTCCTTCCTTCCTTCCTCCTTCCTTCCTTCCTTCTCTGCTTCCTTCCTTTGTTCCTTCCTTCCTTCCTTCTTTCCTTCCTTTCTCCTTCCTTCCTTTCTCCTTCCTTCCTTCTTTCCTTTCTTCCTTTCTCCTTCCTTCCTTCCTTCCTTCCTTTCTTCTCTCCTTCCTTCCTTCTTTCCTCCTTCCTTCCTTCCTTCCTTTCTCCTTCCTTCCTTCTTTCCTTCCTTCCTTTCTCCTTCCTTCCTTCTTTCCTTCTTTCCTTCCTTTCTTCCTTCCTTCCTTCCTTCCTTCCTTCCTTCATCCCTCCCTTCCTTCCTTCTTTGTTATGGTTTTCCATTTTCTTCTATGTTCCTAATCACTGAATGAGTGAGATGTCATAGGCCGATATTCTCGAGAGTTTCCTGTGAGGTGAAAGGAGCTGTTCCTTACATGGTTTGTACTCTGCAGAGACTCACTCTTTTCTTCTGTCACAGAAAGACACTGCTTTCTGCATAGGTGGTTGGTCTCTGACCCCTTGTGCACACCCATCATTTCTGCCATGTGAAATGAGCTGGTAAAGGGTTCGGTGCTCAGCAAGCCTCCCCAGTGGCCCCTGTCTAACTTTCACTCCTCACCATCAAGAAGTGGGTCTGGGGGCGCCTGGGTGGCGCGGTCGGTTAAGCGTCCGACTTCAGCCAGGTCACGATCTCGCGGTCCGTGAGTTCGAGCCCCGCGTCGGGCTCTGGGCTGATGGCTCGGAGCCTGGAGCCTGCTTCCGATTCTGTGTCTCCCTCTCTCTCTGCCCCTCGCCCGTTCATGCTCTGTCTCTCTCTGTCCCAAAAAGAAATAAACGTTGAAAAAAAAAATTAAAAAAAAAAAAAAGAAGTGGGTCTGGTGGTTCCTCCACACCTGCCTCCACGTTCTCTCTCCTCACTGTGGCTTCTCCCCACAGAGCTGTGTCTGACCTCAGTTCTGTCTGACATTCCCTAGAATTCATATGGAGAATGAAGATTACACCTGCCCCCTTGTTTGTTGAAAATGGAGTTTTCATCAGGTTTTAAAAAGGCATTGCCCTTGTGGCTTTTCAGTGATCTCCCAGGGAGAGGGGGAATCCTCACTTATTCAGTTACCTTCAATATGGAAGTCTGGACTGACATGTTCAAATGTTAAGGTGGCAGTATTTTCATTTGAAATAGAACAAATATACAAATGTTGCGTCAAACGCATTGTTTCATAAATTGTATTAGTTAGGATCAGGCAAAAGGTAGTCTTTTTGTAACAATCTATGTTGTGCAGACTCTACAAAATATAGACATGAGCGCTTACAAATATAAATATTTCAAAACTTCAGTAACTAAATTTTGGTTAGTAGGAATAAAACCAAATAAAAAACTGTATTATTTAACTTTCATTTCCATGCACACCCTGAGATCTGTATCATGATGTGAAGGACAAATTCTGGATGTGAGTAGTTTTCATCACAGATACTGTTTCACAATTCTAAAAATCCACTAACCTTTGGATACACAGAGATGTCCTTGCCACTGGAAGTAGGCTGGATATTTAAAATGAGAGTAAACGTAAGAGTTTACCAATTATGGTAAGAGCAGAGGACTACATTATCAGCTTTATAGAAAGTCACATAAAATATTTCAAATTTGGACTTCATAAATATTTTCTCAAACCAGGTGGCAGTAGTGAGTGAAAAATAGGTCTTTCCTGCTCTCTTTCTGGACTGTGTGAAATAGATGAATACAGCAAGAGAACAATCCATTGCTCTAGAAGGCTTTTAGAGATAGAAGTAGTTTTTTAAAATACTTTCTTGATTTTGATTATAAACGAATGAGAATTTAATAACGAGAAGAGGTAAAATAATTGTGATTTTTCAAACACATGAGTTGGTATTTGGAGAATGACTTAACATCAAAACCAAAAAAATTAAATTCTCTTCTGAAATGATTGATGTTTGAGAAATAGTACTTAGGAGATCTAGACACCCACTTTTAAGAAAATACGGCAAATATTTGTGATTCATGTGATTCTTTTTATTTTTTATTTTTTATTTTTATTTTTAAATTTTTTTTTCCCAACGTTTATTTATTTTTGGGACAGAGAGAGACAGAGCATGAATGGGGGAGGGGCAGAGAGAGAGGGAGACACAGAATCGGAAACAGGCTCCAGGCTCTGAGCCATCAGCCCAGAGCCTGACGCAGGGCTCGAACTCCCGGACCGCGAGATCGTGACCTGGCTGAAGTCGGACGTTTAACCGACTGCGCCACCCAGGCACCCCATGATTCATGTGATTCTTAAAGCTAGCATTACAGGAGAAAGATGCTGTTAGTGCCACAGAGTGTTACAGAGATTCCACAAAAAATGGATTGTATAGATTGCATAGATCAATCTGGAAGTCAGGTTCAGTGTTTGACGGATCTTCTCTAGGCCACAGAACAATGCTACATACAGTCAGTAAGACATTGTTGATTTAATTTCACTTAAGTTAAATTTGGGAGGCTTATAAAATAAACACAATCTGAGAAGTGCAATGCTACCCTGTAATATAAATACTACGGAAAATTAGAATAACAATTGGCCTTCCTAGGCCTATGTCTACTCAAAATTTTCATTAGCATGTTGGGTTTCACTATAAATGTCTTGATTATCATATTCTTAGATTAAGCAAATTTGGCAGGGATCACAAATATTTAAAGTGACATTTCAGTCTTCGAATGTCTTTCCAAACTAGAGGACAAGGCCAAACCTATTATGATTTCATTCAACCAGGGGAAAAATAAGCCAGAATTTTCTCCCCTCCCCACAGCCCACTCCCCAGATTGAATAAATTGCAGCAGCAAAGGGATAGTTTAAAAAAGCAAACATGGTGGTTTAGGAATTTCCAAACCCTCAGGTCACAGTCAGTCGTCAGTGAAATATCTATTTTAGGCAAAGGAAAGAAAACGGTTTTGTGTTGGGTGGGGATTAGCAAAAGGGCAGAGTAAGGCGCTCAGCATAATTTTCTCTCCAAAAAGCAATGAAGACGCTTGACAGGATGATCACAAGCGACCGTTGCTGAACTCTGAAAATTAACCAAAAGCATAAGACAAGCTGAGGAGAATTTATTCAAGGAAAGCCACTGAACCTTGGTAAAAGCAGAGGATTTCTGTGTTTGCATGTAGTGATGCCCCTGCCACCCCTCTCCCCCAGCCCGAGCCTCCCCCCCCTGCCGCCCCCCCCCCCCGACCTGCACCACTGGAGCCCACAGAAAAACCTGGAGTCCAGAGCCACACTGAAAACAGTCTGAGAAGGTTGCACCCCAGCTGCCTGAGGCTAGGACAATGGTGGGAACAACAGACAAGTCCCACCCGCCAAAGGGAGATCTTTGGACTGACACGGGACTTGACAAGCCCCACGCATTCCTGCAGAGCCGAAAGTCTGTGTGTATCCGCCCCCACAAAGTGCACTTCTCTCCTCTTGTACAAGCCCGTCGCTTCTGTCTCTGCAGGAGCTGGGAACGAGGGTGTTTACACGACCAAAGAGACAGACCACATGGATTAAAATGTCTGTGGTGACTTAGGTATTTCTGGGGTGCAACCAGGGAAATGGGGGACGTGCCCAACTTGGGACGGTCTGGAGTTAGACTCTGTGCCTGCTCAGAGTATTTTCAGAACTGCCTCCGCATCACACAAGACCCCAGAGGGACAGCAGAGGTGCCAACACTCACTTCTCCAGAGCGGTTTGCACCACATTCCCCAGAGGTCTTTGGAAAGCCACCATGCAAATAAAACCTCACTTTAAACAGTACCAAAGAACATGAACGTGACGTAAATGAGCAGAAAGCCACACAGCGCATCCACTGTCTTACGAGCGAATGGTGTATGTGAGCCGAAGGGTTGGGAGGAGAAGGAGTTGGCCGGAGAGCGCAAAGGTAACAAAGAAGTTCTAAAAATAGAATATAACACAAGTACTACATTCTAGTTGGTAAATTTCCTGTTTAATGGTGTTGGATAGCTATTAAGGAACGACTTTACGTGCATACGGAGGTTGAACAAGCAGGAAAATACACTGCGAATATGAGAGTCATGATTCTCATCCTTAGAAAAAGAAGTTACAAGTACAGGCCAGGGCACGACAAGAGTAAACCCAAGTCTTGGATTAAAATCAGAGGCATCAATATGAATTCATGGCTTTTAAATATGCATAGGGATAGTTAAATGCAGGAATGTGTGTACCGTGAGTTAGTCAGTCCACATACCTGATGACAAGGGGAAAAATATAACCTTAGTGTAGAGAAACCCAGCACATGGTACATTAGCAAGCGGTCAGGGCTAACACCCTCAGTGATAAGATATTGAGGGACAGTGTCCATAGGCACCCTCTTCTCATGAAAGACGTGGAGACACTGAGGGACGGTTAACAGGGAGAGACCAGGGCGGTGCGGCAACTAGAGGCCATGTGGGACCCGCACCTGGATCTTGGAACAGTGATGACAACCACAGAAAAATATGAAATCCATATAAAGTCTGTAATTCAGTTACTAGTTTAGATAAGTGTACTATGGTCACATAACATACTAACATGAGAGGAATGTGGATATACGGGATATCTATGTATTATTTTTGTAAATTTCCTAGAAGCCTAAAACTATTTCAAAGTAAAAAACACAAAATTGCAATAGAATTTTTTTCCTACAGTTTTTTTTTTTAAAGGTTTGCATGTTTAAGAGCTGCTTGAATATGCCTTTCAGGCCTGAGTCTCTGTCATTCTTAGGGGTCATGGCTAAATGCTGTACTTGGCTGGGTCGCTGTTGTGTTTGGCTTTTCTGTATGTTTTATATGCACATTTACATTATTTCATAATTGTGTTTTTATTATCATAACAGTGAAAACAAAGCTGCCTCTCTTCAGATATACATTCTGCGGCCACGTCAAGCCAAGGATGGAAGGTGGAGACAGCAGACTTTGCTGGAGGCAAGGGGCCCTTCTCTCTGGGTTTCGCAAGGGCCACCTGAAGGTTATATGCAGCCCTTAGGCTGTTGGCTCATCAAATATTAGACAATATTTCTGGGAAATCTACCTAGACTTTGACATAAGTTTGAAGGAAAAGGAAGTCGGTCTTGAGTGATTTCTTTCTTTTCTTGACCTGGTCCAAGCCATGCTGGGAACACACTGTTCCTTGCTCAGGGGATCCTGCCGGTCCGAATCTTGAGACTTCATCTGGAGTCACATACGAGAAGTCACATATGAGAAGCTGGCATTCCTCGCTGGTCAAGGCCCACACTCATGTAAGTTCTGTGGGGCCAGCGTACGTGCTGATAGGCTGATCTCTTCGTCGGAGGCCTCAGAACTTCCTGTTGGTCACAGAGTAAGTCAATGGACTTGTGTCATGAAGAAAGTGGATTAAATAACCCAAGTGAAACAACGAACGAAAGTTTAAAACTCCTGTGATTATATTAGCTAAAAATGCAATGTTTTACCTTAACATGTAAAAATGTCTACACTTTCACATAAATCAAAAGTATGACGCGTGTTTTGGGCTTCGTGGCTTACCAGGCACTTTTAAAACCGTTCCCTTCCTTAGCGCTTACAGCTGAACCAGTGCAGTGCTGCTGTGCAACTCCTGCTGGTGAGGAAGCCATGTTCACACACCGCCTGACCTCACGCCACCAGCCAGGGCACAGCCAGAGCTGCAGGACAGGTCGCTGTGCTGTCCAGAGCCACGCGGGGCCACAGAGAAGGGTCAGCGGGGACACCCGGGACCTGCTCTTCTCAGCAGGGATTATCAGCCATATCCCGCCAGGGGCCGGGTTACCAGATCCCTTCCGGGGCCTGCATTCCAAGTGACTGGAGTCTATGCATGTACATTGTAAGTCAACATGACATACTGTCATCAGACAAATCCCACATCTGGAGCGTGAGTGCTGGGTTGCATGCCGGCCCCACCACCTACCAGCTCCAAGATTCATCTAGACGACTGGCCATCTTTGAATCCGGTTTCTCATCTGCGAAGTAGGTACAAGACAAGATAATGAACATAAAAAAATCCCACTGAGTGCTGGGCACACAGGAAATGCTCTAAAGCATTGCTGAAGTATTATTACTATTGCCCTTGTCACAGAAAATGTCCAGCTTGCGCTGGTGATCACCTTTGCCCCACATGCTTCAACACAGCAGGTTGTTCGACTCCAGTCACCAGTGGACACGGAGTGTTTAATTCAGCTTTTCTGCCTTCCAGCGTCCCGGAACATGGGAGGGGGACCCCCTGGAACGTCACACAGAGTTGTTATTTCAGGAAACCGTGCACCCACCATTCTAACTGCAGCTCCCGTCACACGTTTAATGAGGACAGGCCATGAGCTCAGTCCTTGGAGGGCCTCACTCTAACTTAGCTAACCTCTAATGCGCACTGCATTTTCCGTGCCGGCTTCCGCCTCGCGTCTCCCACCAGACAGCAGTTGCTCCCTGCGGGGACGGAAGCTGTGTTGCGCTGTTCTCTAAGCTCAACGTACCAGCTGAAGAGCAGTAGTGAATGCCAGTTAGTAACTGGGTGTTGGGTAAGTTTTGTAGCTCCATGTGAAGATTTTATACCTACATTATGTATTAAGATCCCTTCCTCCGAGAATTTAATACAAGAATCTGTTATGTGAAATGCAGATTCGATCATCCATCGTTCAGTCGACATGTGCTTATTGAACATCTACTGTATTCCAGACAGCATTCGAGGCAGAGAATAGAAGAGACGAGCACTCCTGCCAGTGTGTGTTGGTGTGAGGGTTACTGAGGAAATGACTGGAAGCCGTATCTCTGGTGCAAAACAGAAGTTGCTTGCTTTCCTGTAATTTACCAAGGCCTAGAAAAATAGACAAGAATGCGTTAGGGGCAATATTCAGTGGAACTACCTCTTGGTGATGCCATACCATGAAATAAAAGTGAAACTCATCTTTTTTTAATCACTTAGGTCTTAGCTTCCATGAAAGACCCTCTCCTTGCTGCCCTGGACACCTGGAGGCCAGGCGTTTCCCACAGCCGAAGCGCAAACCTGCCAGATGGCGGCCTTCCTTATGTCTGTCTCCCAGGACTGGGCTCCTGGTGTCAAGGCTATGCCCATTCTCCACTCTCTCCTCAGTGCACAAGTCAGGTCAGCAACCTGCTCAACTGAACTGAACCAACTGGGTAGCTTGCTCACATCCTTGCAAAAAAGTCAACAACCAACTTAATTAAGGCTGAAAAAGACATTAACATATGGAGCATCTTTGAGCCCCTCAAAGACAACCAACAGGCTGGCAAGGCTCAATTTTACTTGGTGTTTTGGATTTTTATTTCCCTAACTATTCTAAAATGATATTGCTTTATTCCCAGAATAAGCACATGCAGAGAAAGAATCCCTTCCTCTACAGACCTCAGCTGCTCTGCAATGTACCCGTCCATGCAAACACAGCCTCCATCTGAACTTATTTTCCTAATTACACACATGTAATCTAAAAAAAAAAGCAAAGAATGTGGGAAAGGATAAAGTTTAAAATAAACTTTAAACGGTAGGAATGCAGGGGACCCTGAGAATGGTGGGGGGAGTGAGTTTAACATCTCCGTTTTAACGTACTAACCTGGTAGGACCCAGGCAACCGGGAGTTTATGCTGCAGACATGAAATTGAGGATGCAGCAAAGCAATGAGATAAACTGATTTTATTCTAATATAGTTAATGAATTTTATTTTTTATTTATTTTTTAAATTTTTTCCTAATGTTTGGTTATTTTTGAGAGACAGAGGGACAGAGCACAAGTGGGGGAGGGGCAGAGAGAGAGGGAGACACAGAATCCGAAACAGGCTCCAGGCTCTGAGCCGTCAGCACAGAGCCCGACACGGGGCTCGAACTCACAGACCGCGAGATCATGACCTGAGCTGAGGTCGGACACTCCATCGACTGAGCCACCAGGAGCCCCGTTAATGAATTTTAAAGTATGTGAACTTAGAAAACTACAGCTATGTTGGCTGTACATGTAATACCATTTAACTTTTGCAAAACCTAAAGTTCAGGGTTGTATTTCTTCCATTCCGATAGTGTTATTTTGTTCACAGCCATACTAACATTTTACTTTTCAGTATTGAGAAACTGAGATATTCCTCAGCCATTAGAATTTTGACTATAGCAGCAAAATAACAGCACGGAAGGGTGCCTGCGATACACTGTTCAGGTGAAGTCGAGGACCCACACCCATGTGCGCTGCGGCCAAAGCTGAGTAAGCTGTGTGCATCTTAAGAAACTGGAAGGAACGTGGACGTGGAAATATCTCGTATGTCAGGGTGCTGAGGGTGTGCAATGAGACTTTTTTTGTCTAACATTTTATATCGCGTCTTATTTTCTTAGTAACGCTGAGAACTAGTATAAGAATTCAAGTACAACTTAATTTTTTTCCCAAAGAGTAAATATAAACGTAACCATGGTATCGCTTCTTCTTGCTTTGTTCTGGCTTACCTTTGCCAAACTAGCTGCAATTTCTCTCCTAGCACCTCCAAGGAGATTATAATTATACTGTAAATCCTGAAAAAGAGACCTTCTCATGAAATTGTACTGGTGACCCCTTAGAAACAAGGTCAGTGCATTACAGTGTGGACGGGTTAGTGTTACGTAAGTCCTACAACAAAGTTAACGTAGAAGTCCACCCATCAGTCCACACACCTAGAGAATAACTTTCCTGGAGCACGTGTTAACAGATAACCTTTTATTTTAAGTCTTTAAAAGCAGTTGTCTTTCACCCCGTAGAAGTAACAGCAAATGTCACGGGAGTTGTTTGCCTCTCCCTGGTTTTGTATGATGGACTGAAAAAGGAACTCTTGCCTGGACCCTCTTCCGAAACTAGCAACGCCCACTGCCCAGGCCAGACCTGCGGCTGCAGCACTTAGGTGGTGCCCAATGGACCAGGTTCTTCGTTTTCAACAATATTTGAAGGGTTTCTTAAATACAGGACTTTTACAAGTTTAGTTGGAAAAGATTGAGTTCATGATATATGCCTGCAGGCACAAACCACATAACTCTAGAAACAAAGTGATTAAAATCCCTAACTTCTGCTTCCTAGGAGATTATGATGGTTTCACTAAGGTGCCTGTGTTCTGCTAAATGAAATACATTTTCAGTTTAGACCTTGAGAAGCAGCCACTGAAGAAGATGCCCTCTCCACCCACCTCCTCAGTGAGCACAGCTGACTACGCAGAGGTCACACACCCGCCAGGTGGGTGACAGACGGGTCTTGGGCCAATTCTACTGTGGTTGGTGACAAGGGATTTGAAATAAGAACCAACAAAACCATAGCACAGTGAAGGCCACAAAAGTCAGACTTTGGGCCCAGAAAGAAATCTACCCTGGACAAGTTATTTCTCTGCTGCTGACCATGTTGCCTTTGCTGCAGCCCAAGCTCCTGGAAAAGAGCAAAGATAAGGCACCTGCCTCGTATGCCAAGGAAGAGCTGCCTGGTCGGACTCCTTCCCCACATTCTCACGGGAGACTCAGCCCTTGTTCACCCACGACAAGGACAGACGCACATCCCCCAGGTCCTGGTTCTTTGTCCCGTGAACACTAGGCTGAACTGCTTGCTCTCCGCTGACCTGCAGAGCCAGTGCTTGTTGAGCCAGACTTTGCCTGAGATTCTCCCTTCCCCCAGGCCCTGGCCTTCCGCCCTCCTTTGAGTGTGGGAAGAGGAACAACGCAGCGACCACTTCCCTGGGGAATGGTGACCTCGAGACACGATACCCTCTGACCTCCTGCCCCTCCCTCCCCCCCCCCCCCCCCCCCCCGGATCGTCCGTCCGTGGCCTGCCCAGCTCTTCCCAGCCTGTTCCTTCCTCCTCAGGGCGGAGGAGCCCTCCTGTGCCTGACCTGAGATGTTCAAAGTCTCCGGTCCAGAGAACCTTCCCTCTTGCTGTAAAGTCTCCTCTTTGTGAAGTAAGCTTCTCAAAGCCCGTCCTTACCTGTGTTGGGATTTGTTTTATTTTTGTTTTGTACATTTGTGACATTCTGTTTGATTAAATTGGTTGACAGTCACACAAATTCCTTAACCACAATGAGGAATGCATGATGGAGGCTCACTGTCTATAAGGCGGCAGGTATGTGGACCAGGGACCCTCCCGCACAGAACTCACGGAGACTCTGGAAACAAATAAAGCCAACAAATCATTTGAAAATGTGTGGATGATCAGGGCGCCTGGGGGCTCAGTCGGCTGAGCGTCCGACTTTGGCTCAGGTCATGATCTCGTGGTTCGTGAGTTTGAGCCCCGCATCGGGCTCTGTGCTGACAGCTTGGAGCCTAGAGCCTGCTTCCGATTCTGTGTCTCCCTCTCTCTCTGTTCCTCTCTCTCTCTCTCAAAAATAAATAAACATTAATTTTTTTTTATGGCTTAGCATATGGAAATACAGTGAGCCTTGGAAGTCTGATCTGCAAGAACAGGTAAGTCTCAACTGGCTAAACGGGAGTGCTAAATCTTGGTGCCCAGAAGTATGGATTTCATTATAGAGGCAGGAGGTGGAAATAGTTTTTGTAAATTCAGGCCCTCGAAAGGTGACGACTATAGCACTTGGAAAGGAGACCAGCCTTGCTGAAGTGCACACCTGTCTCTGGTGGAGGGAGGCAGGCTGAAAGAGAAGAAATCCCACGATGCTTCACCTTGTGGTTTTAGTTCACTCGCCTCTGTGGCCCCCAAGCCCCAGTTCTAAAGGGCAAGCCTGGGACCAAGCACAGCAAACACATGTCCTCTTTGGGACAAAGGGCTGTAAATATGGCCTGGGTTTAGTGTCACTTAGGCCAAGGTCCAGAGCTTCAGGACTTTACACGATTCTTGGCAGAATGGTTGGGGAGTGGCGGTCGTGGAAGGGCGACGGGGCAGAGGCTGCAGTGGAAACCCCAACTCCCCGTGGATGGATACCTGAAGGCAAGGGTGAGGGAGGGGGAAGGACCCAAGCAGCAGGAAGAAGGGGCGCATTTGCTTAAATATGGGACTTGGAGAGCAGCCCTCTCTGGGAAGTGCCGGGTGCCCATTGGCAAGGGGATCTCGAGGGGAGAGCTGGGTCTGCAAATCAAAGGCCAGGAAGACACTTGCACTGACCCGAAGTAAAGTCCAGAAGAAGAGAGAGAGGCAGGTCCTGGGGAGGGCTCTGTGCTGGACTGAGCACAGGACCGCTGTGTGAGTGGTCAGCCGAGGAGGGAAAAGCCAGGAAGATTTGGTGAAACGAAATCTAGGAGAGAAAAATAGTCAAAATGAGAGCACCAGCGGTGTGACCAGCTGCCACCGGGGTGTCAAATAAAGCGAAGACGGAGGGGAGGTCACTGGCGTGGAAGTCGTTGAGAGTCTTGCCAACTGCTGTCCCAAGGGTGAGTTGAGGGCAGGATGAGGGATCCCACAGGGGGAAGCAGGGAAGAGCCAGCTCTGAAGGTGACGAAGGGAAGTCAAAAGCAGTGGGCACGGAAGCGGGAGGCCTTTCTGCAGGGGTCGAGACTGCCAGGCGGGGGGCATAATCGAGGGATGGGGGCCCTGGGGGGCGGCTCGTCTGGACAGTCCGGCTGCTGCCCCGGGAGGCAAGATGCGCAGGTGTGGAGCGCGCGAGGCGGGGGCTGTCCTCGCTACCTGACTTCTGTTCTCTCAAAAAAGAATCAGCACCATGTCTGGTGAGATGTGGAGGCTGAGAAAGAAGGGCAGCGGTTGGTCACTGTGGAGACTGGACGGCAGTTTTAGGGAAGTGGACGCAGCTGCCAGTGGCAGTCTGAGACTGAGTCCCCAGTGGGCGGCGGGGGAGGCCCCCAGGGTGAGGGGCCTGGCAGGGCAGTGAGGCTGGGGTCCCCGCAGCCGGGAGCGCCAGTCCTGAGCCAACAGGAAGCGTCTAGGTGATAAATGTGGAGCTCTGAGGTGTGCAGCGTAGTCACGTGACCTGATCCAGTTAGGCTGTGAAGTTTGGTGAGTGGCTATTTGCTAAGCCCCCCTGCAGCCCCCCTGCAGGGGCCAGCTTCTGCTCAGAGAACCTTAGAGGTGTGCAAAGAGCAAGTGTGGGTGAGGTGCCAGGCCTGCCGTGGGGCTGGAGACAAGCCAGCCTCCCAAGCGCAGGGGAGAGGGGGGAAGGGGTTAGAGAAGAGCTGCTGAGAGAGACAGAGAAGCCCCACGTTTCTCTCACCCAGCACGAGGGTGGTTCAAGTCCTCAAGCCCCAAATGGGCATTAGTTTCTAAAAGCTAATAACCATCTCGATATCCCCTGGCTAAATATAGGGATGTGAACCCCGAGAAATAATCTAGAGGGAGAATGAAATGTAATAAAAGGTACTCATTTCAGTATGAATTCTCTTTTTTTTTATTTTTTTAAATTTTTATTTATTTATTTATTTATTTTTTCAACGTTTATTTATTTTTGGGACAGAGAGAGATAGAGCATGAACGGGGGAGGGGCAGAGAGAGAGAGGGAGACACAGAATCGGAAACAGGCTCCAGGCTCCGAGCCATCAGCCCAGAGCCCGACGCGGGGCTCGAACTCCCGGACCGCGAGATCGTGACCTGGCTGAAGTCGGACGCTCAACCGACTGCGCCACCCAGGCGCCCCAGTATGAATTCTCATACTACGACCTACGTCCAGTGATGGCAGTGAGTGTAAGAGAATTGCGCAAAGTCACTCTTTGCAACGTTGAGCAATCATCCCAACAAAGCGCTAGCATTGGGGGAACACATCATACCACCTATACGGAGTATCGAGTGAAGGCTTGCCCTGTCAGAGTATTTTCTTTAAGTAACGATTAAGGTGAGGCAAACATGATCTATACATATGAACGAGGACCGGATGGGGCATGGAGATACAACCAAATGTTTGGGGCAGAGAGAAGGTCGGCCAAAAGAGGAATTTTGAGTTTGGTTCTTTTTTACATTGTCGTTTCGGCATTAGATGCTGTCTCTAGTTGGTTAAAGGTGCACGTAATCAGCAGGGTGTCACAGCCGTGCTGTCCCGTGAATATCTACACAGGCATGTGTGTGTCTGTGTCTACACTGCACGGGCTTCTCCCTTTGAAAACCGATCGTCGTGAATCCATTGAGACACGAGTGCCAGGCTCCTGACCCTCGAGGAGCTGCTCTTCTGTCCATCTTCAGTCTCTGAACCGACAGAGAGTCACCGTCTATGCTGCCCTGTCTTTTGTTCCTGCTGTGCACCCAGAGCCAATCAAAATACCCACAGGGTCCCAGTGAAGAACTAATTTCTACTGATTCTGTTATTCGTTGAACATAGGTTATGAGCTAGTAAGTGAAAATACATTTTAAGTCTTGGGGATTTTTTCAAACCAACCTTCTCCTCGGGCTCATGGTATGTTACTAGTTATGGGAAAATGTCTATATGGGCCACAGAAAGGCCAAGACTGTGTAAAATTGGAAGGTTAAAAATACTTTCTAAAATAGTCCTCTCTTTCTTTGCCTCCCCCAAAGCTAGAAAATTTTAGGCGTCAGATGTTTTCTGAAGGGAAATAATGTCCCTGTTTATAATTCCGAGAGGCAGAGCTGAGCCTCTGTGGCCTATTTATAGTCGCTCTGAGCTCTGGGTGGAGGTCGGTGTCCTAAAAGGGGCTTCTGGAGGCAGCCAGGAGGGTGTGAGCCTCCAGGCCTTGGGAGGTATGGTGAAGGCTTTAAACGTTTTGCAGAGGCAAAAAACGCTGGTGTGTCGATGTGTTGCCGTGGAACACAGTCCGGGGGGTGAGGGGCAGAGAGATCTGCTTGTGATAAGGTCAAGGAAGTGAAGGTCGCTACATGAGAGCCAGACTACAGTATGAAGACCCCGGAGTCCTAGAAGTTGAGGACATGCACCCCGCCAACCCCCCCTCCCCCCCCCCCGCCCCGGGGGGCTCTCTCTCCAGAAAGACCACCGGGTGTCCACAGCGAACACCAGAGCTGTCCACTCTCCTGCACGGCTGGGCTGGCGAGAACAGTGCAGCCAGTTCAGGAAGTTGTACCCCCATTTCTCAGAGTGAAACGTACGAACCTAATGACCAACAGTTGACCCCTAGATATCTCCCTGGAAGATGGAAGACTGTCATCTGACACTAGGTAGGGTATGCCTGCTAGCACAGAAATACTTATCTCAGCTTTGTTCACATTGGGCCCAATTTGGAAACAACCCTGGGGGTGGGGGGGGGGTTCCTGGATGGACACACTGTGTCATACATACATCTGATGGTAATGATGGTGTGTGGGAGAATGTTACCACCAGGACACCCTCCCTGGTCTGAATACCAGATCTGTAACAATTTGGTGAGAATGGAAACATTGCTAACAGTGTTCAAATAGCCTGAGGCCCTTGGTGTGGGAAAAGCCCAGATACAGGATTCAGAGAGGCTGGCCAAGAAGCTGCGAGGCAGCAAGGAGGCCCCGGGAAAGACTCTTGACGGTTTTGAACACCAGGTTTCTTCACAGGTGTGTGAAGTACCTGTGTACTTTTGTATGAAGTACCCCAAAAACGTAGGCATATAATTGATACTCAATAAATACCTCTGCTTTCCTTCTTAGTTCTCTTGCTGAGAAAGCAGTGCCACGTTTCCTTTGTTTATTCCCTACCAATGACTGCAACAGTTACATTCTCTCCAACTTAATTCTCTGGATAAGGGAGCTGGTCCTTCCAGCCTGTGGCCCTGCTTCCAGAGAGGCTCACAGGGCTGGGTGCTCTCTGTACCGGCTCAAGGAGCTTGGTTCTGGTAGTTACAGACGGTTAGGGATGGGGTTTTGAGGGGAGGGAGATAGAAGCAGGTGCGAATAGAGGAGAGAAACTGGCTGCCACCTGGCCATACAGGCAGTGACAGCAAATCTCCAGGTTGTGGGGAGGATGTCAGAGGACCCTTGGTCCCACCGCTGGCCTTCGACCTGCCATTGCGAAGGTTCTGCTGGTCTGGGAGATTATGCCCCATGGTGAAGTAAGCACATGCACTCTTTAAAAGCTTTACATTTTATTTTTAATTGTGATTGAACCACACGATGTGAAATTTACCACCTCAAACTTTTATAAGTGCGCCGTTGAGGGTGCTAAGTACACCTCTGCTGTTCTGCAACACATCGTAGAGTTTCGTCTTACAAAACTGAAACCCAGCGTCCACCAAACACTAAGCTGCCCTCTCCTCGCCAGCCCTGGGCAATCACCTTTCTGCTCTGGGTTTGTGTGACGTTTGACTCCCTGACACTCCTCATCTGAATGGGATCACCAGCATTTGTCCTTTTGTGACGGGCTTATTTTACTTCGCAGACCATCCTTGAAGTTTATCAACGTTGTACCATGTGTCAGAACTTCCTTCTTCGTTTTTAAGCTGAACAATAGTCCGTTGTACGTTCAGACTGCGTCTTCTTTATCTATTCCTCTGTCAGTGGACCTTGAACTTGCTTCCGCCTCTTGGCTATTGTGACTTCGGCTGCAGTGAACGCATGGGAGTGCAGTGTCTTGGGGCTCCTGCTTTGCGTTCTTTTGGGTATAAACCTGGAAGGGGGATGCTGGGTCGTGTGGTGTTTCTAGTTTTAATGACCTGAGGAACCTGCGTACTGTTTTCCACAGTGGCCGGAGTAATTTACAATCCCACCAGCAGTGTAAATGGTTCTGATTTCTCCACATCTTTGCCACCATTTGTTCTTTTCTATTCTTCTGATCGACATCACCCTAAAGAGTAGGAAATGACCTCTCGATGTGGGTTTTAGTTGCGTTTCTCTAATGATTCGTGATGTTGAGCACACTTTCCTGTAGTTATTGGCCACTGTGTATCTTCTTTGGAGAAATGTCTATCCGAGTCCTGTGCTCATATTTAACCAGGTTATTTGTCTTGTTGTTGTTGCTGCTGAAGCAAAGTATTTTTGAAGACCATTAAAACCCATTTACCTTAGATGCATATGCCTATGGTCTGTCATCTGGTAGTCACGAGTACACACGCGTGTAAAAAGAGAGAGAGGAACCTCATCTTGCGGTTTCATTTAATTCGGTGTTTCTCAGCCTCAGGACTGCTGGCATTTTGAACTGAGTAATTCTCTGTCGTGCAAGCTGTGCACTGCAGCACGTCTGTCCTCTGCCCGCTGGAAGCCGCGTCGTGAAAAGCGTGTCTGCGGACCCTGGCACCGGCTCAGGAGTGAGGGCAGTGCACCCTGGCTGGGAGTCACTGACCCAGTCACGTGAGGAACCAGTGGCCCTGTGATAGGGGCGGTGTCACTGCGATCGCTCCTCTGGACGTTGCCTAGCACGATAGAGACTTTCTTAGGCCAGCGAACCCCACTCGGAGGGGAGGCCTCGTGCGAGAAAGTCAGAAGCAAGGCAGCACCAGGGATGCTTTTGAAGGTTGTCCGTTGGCTACACTTTGGGTACAAATGGCTCGGAAGGAAAATTCTGATACTGTGGAGGAATTTAAGCTTTGTTTTTACCCAAAAAATCTTATCAGCAAATGGTTTGGAGCCAACGGGGAGATACAATTTGTTCGTAAAACAGCCGGTTTAGTATTATTTCCATTACATTTGACATGTGTACTGTATTCTAAGATTATAAAAATAAAATCTCTCTCTAGACTACCTATAAATATTCTTAGAAAAAATAAACTCTGTATGTAATTGCTCTTGAATTTTGGCACACACAAATATTCTCCAAAACTGAAAACACAAACGCTTTTTAAAATTTTTCCCCGGTGCCCACTTCAACAAATTAAGTCTATTGTTTACCAAAAAACTTTTTAACACAAATGCCATGTCTTCTTACTTGCCTTAATTATTAAAGCAAATACCAGACGAGCCATTCTCATTTGGCCTCCAAGATACCTCGGTGTTATCATCGTGTGTTCATTCTACAGCACATACGTGTTGTGCAGTGTGTAGCGTAAGCACGTGACTCTATTACTTGCATAGGTAGACTTGGAAGTATGCAATAGTATTAGCAAAAAAATAGTGTTTCTTCCAAGGCTTTATAGGAAATGACAAGGGATTGAGATTACATTGTGCATTAGTATTTTATACGTTGCTTTTTTAGATTTTTAGTGGTTCCCCCTTTTTTCCCACTTTGAAATCATTTCTCATAGTTACACATATAGATTATGTCCAGGCTTTGCTGTTCGGTGCATCAAGGTCACGTACAACTGTGGGTTTATGATTTTTCTTGTAGCACCCCACTCGGCCAGAGAAAATGCCGAAATACTAAGTCAGAGGTTATATTTTAAAACTTCTGATAAGTATTAACCAACCATTTAACAAAGTCGTACAAATGTGTTCAACATCAGCAGACACATATGTATTTCCAGTAAGATAGGTTTTCAAAAAAATGACAGAGGAATGCTGCTAATAGAATTAGGTAGGGGTGGATATAAAGGTGGGTATATTTTTGTTCATAAAAATGACTCCGATAAACAAAGTAGTTGGAATAGCCAATATCCATGTGTTTCTCAGAGACTTTTTAGATTTTGCAACAGAAAGCTACTAATTTATTCATAAAATAACACTAATGCTTTTGTCTTGTACAATTTTTCTTATTCATGCAAGTGAGATTTTTTCTTAGTAGCTATTATTACTGTAGACTAGAAAATAGGGCAATGTTTTCAAAATCTTGTTATCTTTGGTATGTTGGTTACAGAATTCCATATGCTGTAACATATTCTTATCTAATCAAAAATAAAAGCTCACTTGTTTTTTTAATGTAATTTCTTTACATTTTTTTAAGTATTTTTTATGCCCAGTGTAGAGCCCAGCGTGGGGCTTGAACCCATGACCCTGAGATCAAAACCTCAGCCTAGATCAAGAGTCGGACATTTAACTGACTGAACCACCCAGATACCCCTCTTGAAATTTTTTTTAAATTAAAAACGATTATTGAGGTATAGTTGACATAACATTATATTAGTTCCAGTGGACAATTTAATGATTTGATATTTGTAAACATTGCAAATGATCTTCACAGTACATCCGGTTATTTATTACCTCACATAATCACAAAAATTTTTGTTTTCTTGTGACTTGTGTTGTTTTTGTATTTAGTTTATTCACATAACTTTGTTAATCTTCATTTTTATAATTTCTAACCATTCTCCTCTTAAACTGGTCTCTTTTTTAAAACACTTTTTAATGTTTTTATTATTTATTTTTGAGAGAGAGACAGAGCATGAGCAGGGGAGGGGCAGAGAGAGAAGGAGACACAGAATCCCAAGCAGGCTCCAGGCTCTGAGCTGTCAGCACGGAGCCCGTCATGGGGCTCAAAGCCACTAACCATGAGATCATGACCTGAGCGGAAGTCGGACGCTTAACTGACTGAGCCACCCAGGCACCACTTAAACTGGTCTTTTCTTATTGACCTCATTGGTGATTTTTTATTGCAATGGAATTGAAATAACTCTGAGAACAGTGTAAGGAGCTCTCACCTACCTCTCACCCTTTTACATCAGTTGCTTACATTTTCTCCTTTTGCTTATTATTTCAGTAACTTTATATATTTTCATATATGTGTTTATTATTGTTTCTGAACTTTTGAGAGTAAGTTGAAGATGTTGGGTCACTTCATACCTACATATTTTCGTGGATATTTTTTAAAAGTGAGAACTCAGAGTGGAGGACTATATTTGTTACCTAATGCTATATAATGGATTACTCCAAAGCTTTGTGGACTAAAACAACAAACATTTCTGTGCTTTAGGAATCCAGGGGTGACGTAGCTGGCTGCTTCTGCCCCCAACGCTTGTGCAAATCCGCAGTAGTCTCATCAGGCAGGGATGTGGTCTCATCTGAAGGCTTGGCTGTGGTCTGCTTTCATGCTCACTCTGAGGTTGCTGGCCAGGTCTGCTTCCACTGGGGCTGCTGGATTGAGGGCCTCGGTGCCTTTGGCTTTTGGCTATTGCCAGTGGCCCCTCTTGGCATCTTGACCTACTGGCATCTCCAGAGGTTGGCTCACAGCATGATGTCTGGCCTTCATCAGAGCAAGCAAGAGAACGGGAGAGCCAAGCAACGTGGAACCCAGAACCCTGCTGCAGCCTCAGCTTGGAAGGAGCCTGCCCTCACTCGTGCGCATTCTGCTTATTAGAAGCATGGCACTGGGTTCAGCCCACTCTAATGAGAGTTTGCACAAAGGCACGAATACCAGGACCCGGGATCACCAGGGGGCCATCTCAGCGGCTGCCTGCCACAGGAAACATTCAGTCACTTCTGACCACTGATCTCCAGGAGGCTTCTAATAAAGCTTAATAATTGCCCTTGAGAGCTGAAGGCTACCACACACCCAGGTCAGCTTGACCACGTGTGCTTATGTTACAAAAAGCAACAAAACAAAACCCAGTAATGCTTTCAAGTATCTACGATAGAAACATGTTTCTACTGGTTAGTTATTTGACTGGAGTATTAGTTCTTCTTTAGAATAGTTTGCATTCAGCTTCCTGGAGCCTCCAGAGCACAAAGCACATGCATACCAGTGTCTCTTCCAGAAACAAGAACAGTGAGGCAGTGATAAATAAGAAATAGTGAAGTAATTTGCACATTTTCTTTGAAAGATGTAACATCCTGTTTGTTTTCCTGTCAAGGAAATTTCTGTTAGGGAATTCTTGAGTAAGACCCGGTGGGCTGTTCCTGTACCTGAATTGCTCTTAGGCGAGTGAAGGAAAGGAGGAATGTTTACCCATGACCGCCCTGCAGGGTTGCAGGTGTGCACAGAGGACCACACGGAGACGGAATACAGAGGTCACAGGCATGGGTCCGGCATGCTGGGCCCCTCTGGACCTGACTCCTGCTTGCTCCTGCCACCATGCCTCTCCTCACGCACTCCTGGCATGCTGCTGTAGGGAACTATGTGTGGCTCTCAAGTTCTAGTATTTTCTGCCTTAGCCCTTACTAGCCCAGCACCCAGTTTTGAATGAATCAATGTATTGATTCTTCTTTTTGGGTCAATCATTGTTCTAGGCATCTCACCAGGCAACACATTTAATCCACGCATTGGCCCTAACAGGTAATAGTGTTATTTTCTGTTACCTAGAAGAGACTGAACTTTGGGAAAGTATGTCCAAGCTCTGGAACTGAGTGTGGGCGGAAGGGGGCTGTGATTCTTCCCATTCAAGTCCAGCTGTTTCCTGATGGACCTGCTCTGTTTTGAGCTCTCAATGAGCCAAGGGCACTGAGAGAGCACAGACCGTCGGCAAGTTTCTTCTTTGAATCAAGATCATCTTTTTGTAATTTTTATTGCAAGAGAAATGTCTGAGACCTTTGTCAGATCAAAATGTTGATGTTAAAGGTGTGTCTGTTTTTCTGGAATACACTGCATTTAGGAATTTATGACTCAGTAATGAAAACTTCATCTGGCATAGCCTGAGGCGTTTGAGCTCCCAGACCAAGAAAGATTTGTTTTCCCACAGCTGACACAACCTGGCTTGATCACGGTTTAGAGGAACGCAACACCCCAAAAAAGGACCCTAGCATTTTGGAGAATTTCGTTTACATGACACTAACCCCCAAATGACCTTAAATTCTAAATAAAAGTTCCAAGGGCAATTTGTATAAGAAGCTTGTTTAAAAAAAATAAATTATGTGACAGGTTTATTATATATATTACACACTAGACTGGTGAGCATTTTACTCAACATTTTAAAATCTTTAATTAAGACATTGCAGTACATAAAGCTTACATAACAAAATCTACCAACAATCTTTAAAATCCAAACGTGTTTCTGAAAGAAAGCATGGTGCCACATAGGTTTACACGCTGAGGCTGTCAGGGCGGTCACCCTGTGCTGGGATGTGTGATACTGTCTTTCAATGTCTCATTGTTTTGCTTACACAACAGTCGCCGCTCACAGGAACTTTCAAAGTGCCATGTCCTGTGGCGTTTGGCAAGTGAGGTCTGTTCAACAGAAGGTGTCAATAAAGCCAAGGTCATGATATCCAAAAATAACCAACACTGCATATTTTAGTTAGTGTTTTCTATGCCCTTTGCTTGAATCCACCCTCCTGGGGTCTTGAGTCTGGCAAACGGCACCCCCCCTTTTTCCAAAAGAAGAAATAAGCAGCCTGAGGCAGGCAACGGGCTGCTGCTCATGAGGATCAGAAGAGGAAGAGCAGAGAGCCTGCGATGCTGTTCGTTACACAAGTTGGGGAGTGCTGAGTGCGCCAGAGCATTGCATCTGAAATCATTGGCATTAACAACCCAACAGGCCCTAGGTCGCGAGGGTTGTCTGCTGACATTGAATGTTCTTTCTTGGGAGTCTCAGAATTTCAGCTTGTTTTGTTTCTAGACATTTCCAAACAGATCATTTGAAAGATCAAGGAAGTTTGTATTCATTGGGAATGAAAAACCTGACGCACTTAGGCAAAGCTGGGTGTCAGAGAACAGCTTTTGTGACCGTCCCTGGTAGCCTCACTGGGCCGCACGGAGGAGAAACTGCCCCGTGACCCCAGAGGGCCTGGACGGACCTGTGCGCTGAGCCCCCCACCGCTGACCTTCTGCAGCGCCTGGCCAGGCGCGGGAAGAGTGGAGCCCCAGCCACCTGCTGGGGTGGAGACAAGGCAGGTGCTGGTTCCACGGCCACGCCGAAGGCACTGCTCGGTCTCCAGTGGAGTGTCTGTCTTCTGAGCAGAGGCTTCAGCTGGGGAGGGAGCACAGAGTGGTGTAAACCTCGGTGGGGCTGCACCAACCGAGGTGAACGGCAGGCCTTCCGCTGGGTCTGCTTTCCAGTTGTAGCCATTTCTTTAACTGTTGCCTCAATATTTGCAGCAGTTGGTACTTGGGGCTTCTGAAAGTTACTCTCCAGGCACCGTGTCCATCCATCTACTGTGTACATTTTCTTTCTCTCTCTGTCCTGCATGCAGAAATGGAAATGAAGTCAGGTCTGAGGGGTCACAGGTTTCCCTTGGTTCCCTGGCAAGGGATGGGACTCAGCAAGCTCACGGCCCTAGTAATGGGATTCAGCTCTAGACCGAAGAACAGGGGGGCGGGACGCAATCATCGTCTTGCCAAGGGCACACCCCCAGCCGCTCAAGTGCCTTGTTTGACCCTTTTTTGCATGGCTCACTGTGTGTGCGTGCACATGTGTGCGGGTATGCGTGTACATGCACGTAGTCAAACGTGTGCACACACAGGTGTGTACCTGTGTGTTCATGTGAGTATGTGTGCACACACGAGCGTGCATATTTGTGTGTGCCTTGCACAAGTGTGCACACATGTGTCTGTGCTTGCACATGTGTCCACATGTGTGGGTGTGTGCATATGCACATGTCTCTGCGTGTGTATGCGTGTGATGTGTGCGTGTAAGTGTGCCGCATTTGGTGATTTGGTCTCCAGAAATCTGACAAGAGTTTGTCTTTTCTTTCCTATATTTTAGGTGGGTATGTACGTTTTAATTTCTTAACACGGACATTTTGCAGTTATCTGGGTCACTCCTTCCAGGGAGGGTTTAATTGCTTCACATCTGGAATATCTCAAGTTCGTCCTTCTTGGATTCAGTGTCGTGAGGGCTCTTCCCCAGGGTCCGTTCAAGTGTCTGGGGCCAGCATGATGCTCTCCAGTCACGTGGTTTCAGGCGAGTTCCGGCTCAGTGAACTTAAGCTCCTGTGCTTCAGGCTTTTTCTCTTACCTCTGTTTGCACGTCGTTCTCTCTACTGCCTTCCCACCCCCCTCTGTATCGCGGTGCCCCGAGATTCCATTTGGCTCATTTCGTTTGGGTGACGGAAATCAAGGGCATGGGGTCGGTCAGCCGGAGCTCTGGTGCCGTCTCCATTGATTATTTGCCAAGTTAAAGCTGTGTTCCCGCAAGCAGCTTCCTTTATGTGGTCTTGGATTTCTCAACAGTTAAATTTTTACATATATTAATAACTGTAATTACAGAGTGGTTTAAAGTTCAAACAAGACACCCTGTATCAGCCCATTTTGTAAGCATTAAAGCTCAAATCCTGCTATTATCTAGTTATAAAACCCTCCATTCCTTGACTCTTCCTTGGTTGTTGCACGAGATACCACATTAATTCCATTCTTTCTATTTTTTAAAAAAGTCATTATGTTGAACATGTGACATTGGTCACATTTGACTATTTTTACCTATGAGAGTGGCAATTTCATACAATTTAAAAACATATCAAAGTGATCCATTGGCTGAAACTCTAAACAGAGCCAGTAGATGAACAATAGCCCATGAATGCTATTTGTGTCGCATTTTGCTAGGGGCTTGATTACTTGATAATAATCACACCTGCTGGTTTGTGTTCATGTCTTTTTCACCAGGAGGTAGTTTCCCTTAAAAGTCTGGTGATGCTTCATTTTCTGTTCACACTTAACAGTGTCCCATCAGAGGGGCACCTGGGTGGCTCAGTCGGTTGGGCGTCCTACTTCGGCTCAGGTCATGACCTCGCGGTCTGTGAGTTCGAGCCCCGCTTCGGGCTCTATGCTGACAGCTTGGAGCCTGGAGCCTGCTTCGGATTCTGTGTCTCCCTTTCTCTCTGCCCCAACCCCACTCACGCTCTGTCTCTCTCTCAAAAATAAATAAACTCTAAAAAAAAAAAAAAAAGCACACAGTGTCCCATCAGAAAGGTGAATGGAATCTTTGTAGTGACAAAGCAAGGCTTGTTCCGGGGTTTCTTTGGGGTAATTTGACAGGGAGTCAATCTTTATGCGGAGATTTCCTGAACACTGGAAAGTGGGGTCTTTGGTCTAGACTATGTCCTTTTCTGGAAGAAAAAGCTCCTTCCCTTGCTGGATAGCAGGTGCTCGCTTGCTGGTGTTTTAAACGCCGTCTGTGTTCTCCTCTGTGCTAGGGTCCTGGAATCTCATCGCCTGGGCTTCTGTGCCTCGTCTCCACTGGCCTCTGACATCTACAGACTGTGGCTTCCTTTATTTCGTTGTTCTGTTCTATACACTGATGGTTTCTTGAGAGGGAAGGGTGACTGACATATGTGAGCACTGGTCTGTCATTAACTCAGAAGGCTTTTTCTTCTAACAGCAAAGCTTGAAGAAAAGGGTTAAAAATATTCAGTGACTCAACTTTCTGGGGCAATATGAACATCTTAAGGCACTAATTTACTGAGTTTCCTGAAAGTGATAAGGGAATAATTAATTATTTAATCTCTGCTTTGTTTTAAACCTATCATGCAGGTTTGTGTGGTATTTAACACTCAAAAAGTGCAGATCACATTTTGATGTTTTCTTTGAAGGAGCCACTTAACTACTTTTCAATGCCATAAAGTGCCACCGAATCTTTATTTGAGAAAAAAAATTGGACTCTTTGTCTCTATACAAATGAAGATATTGTACTTTGAAAAAAGTTATTTGGGAATTCTTATATCTTTTTTGGTTTTCTTGACGTTTTTGGATAAGAGAAAATGACCAGATACTTAGCATATTGTTCCTGTTTAACGTCTCGCTGGGGCAGGAAAGTGATGGAGTTCTGTTAGCGGGAAACAGGAGAGAGGGTAACTCTCACTGCTGCCCTTACACAGAGGAGGAAAGTGAGCTTTGGAAATATCTTTCAGTGGCTAAATTGAAACCAGAACCTAATCTCCTATTTAATAATTTAATATTCTTTCTCTCATACCATGTGGTAACTCTGCGTACTGTATGGTGTGCCAGCGGCTCTGAGGGCTCTGGACGGCCACCGCCCCCAGGGGCTGGCAGACGGGTGTGCACTGTGATTTCACTGCACTCCTGCCTGGGTCTGGGTCCTTCCCCTGCAGTCTCCAGGAGCCCCCTGGCGGCCGGGATCCCAGCGCAAAGGCAGGTACTCAAGGTTCCCAGTAGGACCCCTCCTCTTCGTCAGACTCACTCACTTCCAACAAACTGGCTCCCAGAGAAAGGTAATATTTGGATATTTGAGAGGCTGGATGCCTGTCTCATCACTGGAGTCAGTGGTTTTCAACATGTGTTGAGGGAACTTCAAGAAGCTTCATAAACTATTAATTTTATATTTAAATTCTGTCTAAATAGTTTAACCACTGTGTCCTCCATTCTGAGGCATAGTTTTTCATGTTTCCGTATTTCTGAAGTCAGGACACATCTTACAACTGATGCTCTGCACTTACTATGATGTGGTCTCTTATTGTTCTGAAAAACCTAAGTTTATCGGTGATGAAGTTTCAGTTAATAGGGTCTCAGAATCAAGAACATCCAGGCTGTAATCATTAGCCATTCCACAATGTTTAAATGCAAGAGGATTATATATTTTTTTGTAAATTAAATCGTATCTAGCAGAAGGTCCCACATATCAAGATGTGGGAAATCCCGGTTCACAGCGGTTCCTCGATTCTGTGAGAGCACTGGACGTGTGTGTGACCTTCAAGCCGGCAGGATCCACTTCTGCCAGCCCTCCTGACATTGTCCCCTTTCTTGTGCTATGCCTGCCCGGCGGTGCCTCTCTGGTTGGGTGCTGCCCCTGGTCTTGTGGGAGGGATATTCCTTGCAAGACTCCACAGCAGTCAGATGCTGGCCCCGCAGCCACGCAAACCCATCTGGGAAATGGCATTTGACAAGGGTTTAGACTGCGGGGAGCCTTGATACGAACTCCTCTCTCCTGACAAACTCCACCTCAAGACCTTCCTTTGGCTTTCCCAGTAGACGGTCCAGCTTAATGCTTTAGATTATTCCGGGTCTTCCCAGGAAGGACCTTGGTGAGAGTCATACAAGCAAATTGCTTTTTCCCACATAACTCTCCCCAAATCCGTTTGTGTGTGTGTGTGTGTGTGTGTGTGTGACAGAGAGAGAGAGAGAGAGAGAGAGAGCGCCCCAATCTACAGAAATATATCCTGGCCTTTAGCAAATGGGGTGGAGAATGGGAAAGGAGATGTTTTATTCTTTCCTGTGCAAATCACACACACAGATTGTGAATTAGTAATTTCTCTAATAATTCAGTCTGTAACACTAGGCATTTAAAATTGTAATGGCTTTAAAATTTGTGTCTTTTGAAATTTAGCATCAATGAAATCATCAAATGTTGTCAATTAAACCCTTATATTTCTGTAGGCCATGGAATATATTTCCTCACCATCTCTATGTACATATTTGCTGCTGAATAGGAATTGTAGACAATTTTTATTTTGACTACAATCCCCTGGCAACAACCAATCATTTTACTGTTTCCATAGTTTAGGCTTTTCAAGAATCTCATGCAGTTGGAGTTACATAGTATGTGGCCTTCTCAGATTGTCTTGTTTTACTTAGGAATATACATTTGCAGTTACTCCACATCTTTTTGTGAATTGGTAACGTGTTTTATAACTGAGAGATGTCCAGTTGTATGGTGTACCACACTTCGTTTATCCATTCAACTATTGATGACAATTTCATTGCTTCTGTTCAGAGATTATGAATAAAGCTCCTCTAAACATTTGTCTGTAGGTTTTGTGTGGACATGACTTTTTAACTCAATTGGTTAAATAGGAGCACAATGACTGAATTGTATGATAAAACCATTCTAGCTTTGTGAGAAGCCACCAACTGTCTTCATGGTGGCTGCGCCACATTGTGTCCCCACCCGCGGTGGGGAGAGTTCCTGCTGGGCCACGCCCTCACCAGCACCTGCTGTTGTCAGCATTCTGGACTTTGGTCATTCTAACAGTGTGTAGTGCTATCTCATTGCTGTCTGAATTTGCATTTCCCTGGTGACAGCTGATGTTGATTATCTTTTCACAAACTCATTTTTCATCTGCACACTTTTGCGTATCTTGCAGATTTCTGTTCAGGTTTCTGCCCACTTAAAATTGGGTTGTTTGTTTAGTTATTGTTGTTTTAAGGGTTCTTTGTATATAGATACAGATCTTTTCTTAGATATGTTTTGCAAATATTTTCTCCTGTTCCATGGCTTGTCTTTTCATTCTCTTAATAGTATTCTCAAGTCAGAAGTTTTTAATTTTATTTTTATATTTAAGTAAATCATAAAATGTTGAATTTTGGAAAAGTCTCCAATAGTAGAACTCTGAACTATAAAACTTTAATTTTCATTCTAAAGTGTGTGGGCCTTTATGCTATTTATTTATCTAGATCTATAAGACATTTCATTTGGGGGTCTTCATACAGTGGGAGATGTGACACTGACATCAGGATATTAGGTACTATCACAGATGTCACACAGACTTTTTTTTCACCACTAAACAAATATCAGTGAAATGTAACTGGAACTTAATCCAGAACTTGTTTAAGGGTACCATGACAAGCTTCTCTTTTGCCGCACAAGGTTTCCTAAAGCAATTTCACGGGGAGAGCCACTGCCTGTTAAGGCGGTTCATGGCCTCTGTTAAGTCTAACTATTGGGAAGTTTTCCTTGTGTGGTGGCATTGAAGCTGGACGCCCTGTGACAGGCATCCATGCTTCCATAATATGAACATGTGACCTTTCTACATGACCACACTTTAAGTCTCTGGGTGGCTACATGCTTCTGCAAGAAAAGTGTCATTTTTATGCTCCTGATAAGTCGAATATTCCACTGCAGTATTAAGTTCCATTCCAGTGTGGAAATGTGTTGAAATCAGATTTAAACCACGGAGCTTAAAGTTTAACTTGTTGATGTGTAGCCATTTCCAGATTTTGACTGCAGTGTTAAAAACCACCAGTCATACTTTGGGGGAATATTATATTAGAAATGAATCATTGTTTTGAAACTGATAAAAAAAATGGAAAGGAAAATTTCACCATCCTGTCTAAATATTCCAGTGGAAGGAGGATTCCTTACAGCATCTGAGGAAACACTCTCTTCCAAACTTTCTCAGCATTAAAAAAAGTTTAATGTCCTTGCAAAAAGTAAGCTTTGATATACTTCTTTGACTAGTCAAAGGCTATAACTAATATATCCCAGGACAGCATTGTGAACAACACCTATCCCACCTCCATGAAATCCTATTTGTTAAAGATTTTGAAAAGCCAAACTATAAAGGAAACATATCAGATTTAGTGGCCAGGGGGGTTTCCTTTCATTAAAATCCCACTGCTGCAAGGCAGTAAATTATGTACCATTATTGCTTTAGTTTAAAATAAGCTGTTTTTTTCTCTGTGCAGTTTTGTGATTTTTAGAACATGGATTTCATGGGGGCGACTGGTTGGCTCAGTCGGTTGAGCATCCGACTTCGGCTCAAGTCATGATCTCGCAGTTTGTGAGTTTGAGCCCCGCGTCGGGCTCTGTGCCGACAGCTCAGAGCCTGTTTCAGATTCTGTGTCTCCCTCTCTGTCTGCTCCTCCCCCACTTGCGCTCTGCTTCTGTCTCTCAAAAATGAATAAATGTTAAAAAAATTTAAAAAAAATAACGTGGATTCCTTGATCATTAGTGTCAAGTTACAAGCTCAGTGGAACAGGAAAGAAAATGACAAATATGCTGTACAACTACCAGCCAGTGAGACTCATGCCTGCAAGATGTGAGGAGCAAGCCAGCCCAAACAGGGTGTGGGAGAGCAGGAAAAAGGACCAGTGGCTTGTGATATTTCGGCTTTGAGGGTATTACACGTGTCAGTACTTCTATCTTCACAGACCTCATCACGGCCTCATGGACTGGAGCTCACGGCACACCCTCACGGGACAACTGGGGAGATGGTCACGAAACTGAAGGATCAAGGTTAAGGGAGCCAGCACGGAGCACACTCACATCTCAAGGAGGGTTCCTGCCCACCCATGGACACTTCTTGTCCTGTCTAAAAGGCGGCGTGCAGCTAGGCACTTCTTTGAAAGAGTGACTCTATGATTAGCAAATTATAGCTTTATGTCAACATAATTACATTTCATTCTGGGGAAATGCCCATTGTAAATTAAAATAGACTTTATACACATATACTAATTTGGTGGGTATTTGATATTCAGAATCACTTTGGCCGTTTAAATTAATTAGACGTGTGTGCTGACTTGAAAATAGATGATCTAGGGGCGCCTGGGTGGCTCAGTCGGTTAAGCGGCTGACTTCGGCTCAGCTCATGATCTCGCAGCCCGTGAGTTCGAGCCCCGCATCAGACTCTGTGCTGATTCTGTTTCGGATTCTGTGTCTCCTTCTCTCTGACCCTCTCCCATTCATGCTCTGTCTCTCTCTGTCTCAAAAATAAATAAATGTTTAAAAAAATTAAAAAAAATAGATTATCTATAATAGACTCAGTCGTTCTTGTTTGTAGTATTATCCCTGCTCACGTTCACATGTGTGTGTGTTCTCTCTCTGTCTCTCAAAATAAAAAAATACGCATTAAAAGAAACAACAAGAAGAACACACACCACTCTGAGAAAGTCTGAAACAGAATCACTGATGCTCCAACACCCACTCCAGCCAGGCCTGCCCCATACACTTGTTTGGTTATTCCGACTTCAACACACAGCACACACTTCCAGTTGCTCAGGGAGGAAACTGGGAAGTTGTCACCGTCCCTCCTTTCTGCATCTTCCATATCCAGTGTATAAGAAAGTCCCTTGTCTCTTCATCTGAAGAGTAACCTGAATATGATCTCACTGTGTCCACACAACAGCCACCGCCCCTTCTCATCTGGACTATTGCAACTGTTTCCAAACAGGTCCTTGCCTTTCCTTGTATGTAAGGTCTATTCTCCCTCAAAACGCCCACTCCGCCTAAGCACTTTCCCCAGACCTTTACATGGCTGCCCCCTGCATCATTCATGTTTTGCCTCAGGTGTGCTTCCTAAAACAAAACTCCTGACTGACTCTAGATTAAATAACACGAGAATACCATCACTCCATTTCCCCACATCACTCGTTGCCCCATTGCTTTGTTTTATTTCATACAGAATGATCACAAAATCCGTATCTACTTGGACATTATTTCTTATGCTCTACTATCATCTGCTTCAATTTAAAAATTTCCTGCATTCTCTTGAACATAAATTTTATGCTGAGGGAAGCATTCCCTAATACTTACTTTAGGCTGAACCATGAGAACTACTCTGTCCAAGGCTGATTTCCCGCCAGCTGGCCTCCTGCAAAGCCTCACGATGATAGCCAAGTACTCAAGAGCAGGTAGGGGGACTGTTTGGCGAGTCAGGTCACGTCAAATAAACCACCACTACAAGGCTGGGTCCTCATGCCCTGACCACAACAAGAGAGGGGCCACTGCTCTCTTAATCCTGCAGCTTCGGGAGCTGGGCCTCTTCCTGGATTTCACTGCTACTCCCTGTGCTGCACACCTGTGCACCGGCTGCCGCTGTGAGGTGGTGAATTTCCCCCAGAGCGCTGGATGCACCTGTTAGCTTGACAAGGTCTGTACTTCCGTTGAGATGCAGTATCACATGATTTTGTAGCCACTCTACGACCATACTAAATTATTTTTATTTGTTTGGTTGTTTTCACCCTGAAGTTCCCCATTAGGAATCCTTCTCTATTCTTAGTGACCATAGCAGTAAATGGGGAATAGTAGGTGTGAAATAGTATTTGTGAAATAAAAAAGTATAAATAGTAGGTGTGAAATAAAAAAGGGATGAGAGACAAAGTATGGGGAGAGAACATTGTTACGGCTTTTGCCTTTTCATTTTCCTTTGTGTATAAATAAGAGAAAATGAAACTATGAAAAACAGTACTTGAAAATTATTATATATACTTTTTAATATACAAACTTTTTCTAACATATTATTGAGTAAAGAAAGTATATTCAAGCATATTCAGCTATATCTGCAGTATAAATGCATTAGGGTAAAGTGTGACATCTATCATCTATCTATCTATCATTTATCTGTCGACTATCATCTATATATAATCTATTTATAATCTATTTATCTATTATCTATCTATCTATCTATCTATCCATCTATATCTATCATCTATCCTTTATCTACACACACATACACACACATCCGTAAGAGTGTTACCCCAATCTAATAGGGGTATTTTTGAATGGTGAGATTTTAGGTGAGCTTTTCTTTCTTTGTATTTGATTGAAATTGTTTGACCTTTTGCAATAATATGCAAAATGTCACTTAAAAAGAAAAGTTATTTCCAAGTTTTTCCTCTGGTATGGCAGAGAAAACTTCAAACAGACTAAACATCCTGTAGAAACCTCAGATTCTGAACATAATACATAAATCAACTACTTGAAAGCTCAGAATAATTAAAAATGCCCACAGATTTTTAGAGCAGCAAAATATATCAGAGGTTATTGGCACCAGGTAAGTTTCCCATTTTTCTGGTTTGATCTAAAGAAAGGCCATGAACATAGTATGGTGCAGAGTGCCTAAAGTTTCATTAGGAATCTCATTGTCCTTCTGGCCTGAGGAAGGTCTCAGGCTAGAAACAGCCCCTGGGAAGTGAAGGTGAATCCAGAAGAAAAGAGAGTTAGAGAGGCAGGCCCTGGTTTGATGATAAACTCAGCCCAAGTCTCTGGTTTGCATGTGTGGGAAGTTCAGTGCAGGTAGGTCTAAGAAACTAAATCGATGCTTGAGTCACTGTCCACTGCAGTTGAGAACAAGTTTGTAATTTGAGTCAAATCAACTTGTTAACCTGCTAAATTAAGAAAAAAAAAACCCAACACTGTTTGGATTATAACAGAATCTGATCTCCCCAGCATAATATTCCAATGCCCAGGATATGCACCAAAATTACTCAAAATAGAAGGAGCATGGAAAATGAACCCATTATCAAAGAAAAAAGATAACCCAGAAAAGGTCAATATCAAGGTGATGAAGAGATTGGAAGGATAGGGACTGTGAAGTCGTTACTCTATACTCAGTGAGGCAAAGGAAATTAAGCTCATGACAAATGAAAAATATGAAATCTCAGTAGAGAAACAGAAAATATGAACAAAAACCAAGTGGAAGTTTTATAATCAAATATACAATACATGAAAGAAAAAATTCACTGGATGTATGTACTAAAGTAGCAGAATGAAAATGATAGATTAGAGTCAGATAACTTGAAGACACACAAATAGAAATGATCCAATATGAAGAAGAAGTAAAGGGAAAAAATGATAAAAATGTGACTAGATGGTGGACAGTAACAAACATAAAATTCATGTTTGAAGTTTCAGAATGACAGAAAAGAGAATGAACAACAATATTGAAACAAATAATTGGAAACTTCTCAAATTTGGTGAAAGACAAATTCACAGATTCAAGAATCTCAGCAAACCACAATTGAGATAAATACAAAGAGAGACATTAGTAGGCGTATCATAAGAAACTGCTGAAAAAGATAAAGAAAAAACTACCAGAGAAAAATAGTGCATTATGTACACCTAACAGTGGTTCAGAATAACTATGGACTGTTCATCAGAAACTAGCTAGGCTAGAAGACAATGGAATAGCATGTTTAAGGTTCTAAAAGAAAGAAAAGTCCATCTGTAATTCCATATTCAATGAAAATATCCTTTAAGAATGAAGAATTAGCTGGGGCGCCTGGGTGGCGTAGTCGGTTAAGCGTCCGACTTCAGCCAGGTCATGATCTCGAGGTCCGTGAGTTCGAGCCCCGCGTCCGGCTCTGGGTTGATGGCTCGGAGCCTGGAGCCTGGAGCCTGTTTCCGATTCTGTGTCTCCCTCTCTCTCTGCCCCTCCCCCGTTCATGCTCTCTCTCTGTCCCAAAAATAAAAAATAAGAACTTTGAAAAAAAAAATTAAAAAAAAAATAAAAAAAAAAGAATGAAGAATTAGGAATAAAATATATGTTGATAAAAGTACACTAAGAGAATTCATTGTCAACCAATCCAAATTACAATGAAATAGAAATTTCTTAGAATTCCCAAAGTAAACCATGATCTCTCATGCCACTTAAGATTTATTCATTTATTAAATAGTCATGGAAACCTTCTTATGGGCCAGGCAGTGTGCTAAATTCTGGAGATAAATTTCTTTCTCTTTGCTGATTACATTGGCCTCCTGACAAACATCTATTCATCTCTTAGGTTTCAGCTCGAGCAGTGCTTTCTTGCTGAACCCTTTACGGATTACCTTTTAACAGCTAGAATGAAACTAATCAGTAGACTTCTTGTTTCCGGCCAGGATTTCCAATCAGGTTGGTAGAGCCACGCAATTAAATAAGAATGGAGGCCAAGTATCACATTTAAGGAAAGCCTTCAACGTGAAAGACAAAGGCCAAATAAAAAAGCAACAGAAAAGGTTCACCACCCAGAGCTCACAGTGCTGCTGTTGCCTCTGCGCCCACTCCACGCAGACATGGCAAAAACGTCCAGCCCTACTGAGACTGAGGAGTCTCTGATTACTGTTTTCTGGAAGTGTGCTGGAAAGGAGGGCAACAACTACACACGCAACAACAGCGCTCCTGTCAGAAATTAGCCCACGGAACCAGTCCAAGGAGGGACGCAGAGATTCAGCAAGAGAGAAAGTGAAGAGAGGCTTGAATCAACATTCTTGCAAGAGCAGGTGTCTGAGGCACAGGCGCACTCAGGGCACTTACAGAAGGTGATTTATCTCCCAGGCTGCAAGTCCCTCCCCCGGTTCCTCATTGTTGATACTGCAGAGGGTACAGTCTTACCTGGACGTCGCCTGTGCCGATGTCAGGCAGCAAGTAGTCTGCTTGGAACAAGTGTACATTCCCTGAGGTGATGCAGAGCCTTTCGGTCCCTCCTCCCTCTGTTCTTTGGCGCGTGCTCATTGTGAAGCCTGTGCAAATATGTCCATGAAAAGGAGAGGGGAAGAAGAACCAGAAAGTGAAGTGTCTAAGGGTTTGGGATATTGCGGCGGTTGTGGGGGGTTCATACATATTTCCAATAGGTTGTAAACCTATTGTTAATTAGAAAGCACAGATTTTACTTATTTCTGAAGATGAATCGTATCCCTCACTTCTTACAATCCTAATCTTCATGAATACAGAACTGGTTGCCTTCACAAAGAACCAGAAGGACCCTGGTGTCCTTGACCATGTAATGAAGAAACTGGACCTCAGTTCTGAGGGCAGCTAGATTTCCAAGAATTTCTTGATCTTATTGGCAGCTTGGCCATAGCTTGCCATGACTCCTTTACAACGTCTACCCCTATCCGGAAGTAAATCTGAGGGGAGCTCTTGGGCCTGGCCTCCAGAAAGAGAGAGAGAGAGAAAAAGAAAGGCCTCCCCTTTCCTTCAAAACAGTCTCCCAGTCATTATCTCTTCTTCACATCCTACACATACCCTGAGCCCAGAGCGTCCACTGCCTCATTCAGGCCAGATCTTGCTGGTAATAAATAAAGCACGCGCGCGCGCGTGCGCGCGCACGCACACACACACACACACACACACACACACACACACAAGAAACAACAAAGAAAACACAAAAGTTAGGAGGAAAAAATGGAAAGGAAAAAGTTCTGTAACATTCTAAGGATTGGAATGTATATTCCCTCACTGAAACAATAATAGAATGTTTTCTGTTTTTTTTTTTTAAGAAACAAAGGGAAAAGGGGCACAAGGACATTTTGATACAATATCTGTTTTTTTTTTAAATACAGAGACTAAAAAAACCCATGAGAGTATAATATTAGATTCTCATGTACAATAGAGTGACCCAACTCCTCCGTACATCTCCTGGCACTCATCATAACAAGCGTATTTCCCACTGTATGCTAACTGGAATTTAAATAGAAACTTTTAAAAATAAACATAAGAAAATTTTCAAAAAGTTAGAACCCAGACACAAAGAAATGGACAATGTGAACATTGGATAAGGATAAGGGAATTAAATAATTTGCCAAGAATATCCAGTAATGGCAACTAGAATAGAGGTAATAGGTAATAAAATAACCAAAGAAATAAAGAAATATAATCTCTCAGAATGAACAATTTCAAAATTGGCGTGTCTTAGTATCCTGTGTAATGAATGAAAAGGGCAACACCAGGGTGTTATCACCAACTATCAGAATATCTGGCAAAATAAGATCACCCTAAAAGTTCAAAGAGAGAAAGAAAAGAAAAGGGGAACAAAACGTCATGTACAAACATCGGAGAGTCATCCAAATGACAAAAAAAAAAAAAATCTCAATAGTAACGTTAGAATCCAGAAGTTAGTTCAGAGTTTTAGGAGAAAGTCATTTTCAACCTAGGTTAATTACCCACATCATACTAAATTTCTAGTCAAGTGAGAAGTAAGAATAAAACCAGTTTTAAATATGTAGGGCTTTCTTAGAACGCTACTGAATTTTTTACTTCAGTGGCAGTTGGAGTGAGCCACAAAAAAAGCAAGATGAGATTCAGCACACAAGTGTCCAGTGCCAGAAGGAGGGGGAGGAGGCTCTCGGTACCATCACCTGGGGAGCAAAAAGTCAAAGTCGTTGCTGGAACTTGCCAGCTATACTTGGGAGGCTTTTAAGGTAGGAAATAGACATATACCTTGAAGAACTGGTTTTGAACATTGAGAAATATTTTGATGGGCAAATAGATCAGTTGGAGCATTTGTGAAAGAAACTGTAGTTTAATAGAAAAGTTAGGCAATGAAAATTAAGAAAGTATTTAAGAAAAACAGTGTTATGAGAAAGTAAATGTAATCACGTTACATTTGGCTTAGCAGTCAATGAGTGGTATAATAAAACAGAGTATAATTAATAGTCATAGTAATATAAACACATGTTATTGGTGCCACAAAATGGTAACTTAACAATCTTGAGAAGACATAAACAGAACAGGAGAGATGAACATCTCTCTGCCAGAAGAAAAAGACGATAGGTAATATTTAATAATGATAAATCAAGAAGGAGTACTCCAAGCATAGTATTTAAAAAGTAGGGGGAAAAAAGCCAGAATATAATAGTAAAAATGAGGAAAGTGGTTGCCTCTCGAATGGGGGTTGGAACGTGCATGTAAAGGTGGTTCAAAGGACTCCTATATATCATAATAAACCCTGTGGTTCTCTTTGATGGTTTACTGTGGACATGTAATATTTTGACTGGAAAAGATCTTTTCCTTTGGAAGAATTGTTTGAGACGGGTGAAGTACCCTTTTAAAAGTCAGATAAAGGAGTTCGGAACTATAATCTTAATTTAGCCCCAAGATAATCTTTATTTGTTGAATATTTGGAGTTAAAAATATAATAAAGTATACACTAGTCATATCCCAATTCACAAAAAAATAATTTTTAAAATTTAGTGAAGAAACACAATTTACACAAATTAACTCAAATGGATCAAAGACCTAAATTTAAGACCTAAAATATAAAATCTTGAGACAAAAATAGAGTGAAAGCTTCATGACATTGGATTTGGCTGTGATTTCTTAGACACCAAAGGCATAGGCAACAAAAGAAAAATAGACAAATTGAACTTTATGAAAATTAAAAGAAATTGTATATTAAAGAGCGCCTGGGTGGCTTGGTCCCTTGATTGTCCAACTCTTTTATTTCGGCTCAAGTCATGATCTCAGGGTCCTGGAATTGAGCCCTGCATTGGGCTCTGTGTTGAGTGTGGAGCCTGCTTAAGATTGTCTCTCTTTCCCTCTGCCCCTCTCTCCCACTCTCTCTCTCTGTCTCTCTCTGTCTCACAAAGAAAAAAAAAGAAAAAGGAAATTGTGCATCAATAAAACTATCAACAGTAAAAAATCAACCCTCGGAATGGAAGAATATATTTGTGAATCATATATCTGATAAGGGATTGATATTTAGAACATATTCTAAAAACTCCTAAAACTCATCAACATAAGAAAACTTGATTAAAAAATGGTCAGATGACTTGAAAAGATACTTCTTTATAGAAGATATGCAGATGGTCAACAGACACATTAAACAGTAGCCAACATCACTCATCATCAGGGAAATGCAAATCCAAGCTGCAGTGAGCTAACACGTCACACATAAGATGGCTACAGTTAAAACCAACAACACCAATAGAAAACAAAACAAGTGATGACGATGTGCAGAAATTGTAACTGGAGAAATCGTACACTGTTGGTGGAAATGTAAAATCACTCAGCTGCGTTTGGTGGCCCCTCAAAAACAATAAAAATGGAATTAGCACTCGATCCAGCAATTCCACTTCTGGGTGTAAACCCAAAATAATTGAAACCGGAGTCTCAAAGTGATGTTTGTGCGGCCATGTTCACAGCAGCGTTAAAATCGCTAACATGGGGAAGCAGCCCAGGTGTCCACTGGCAGATGCGTGGATAAGCAAAACATGCTACATACATATGATGGAATATTCTTCAGTCATCGAAAGGAAAAAATTTGATGCCTGCTACAACATGGATGTACTTTGAGGATGTTACCCTCAGTGAAATAAGCCAGTCACAAGAAGACAAATATGTATGATTTTGCACTATGAGGTACCTAGAACGATTAAATTCATAGAGATAGCAAGTAGAACAGTGGTTGCCAGGGGGTGGCAGAGGGAAAGAATAGTGAGTTATTGCCTATCAGGGACAGAGTTTCCGTTTTGTAAGATGAGAACAGTTCTGGAGATGGATATAGTTATTCTCGGAAAGAACAGACATGAGAGGTTTAGAGCTAATGTACACTGTATAGGATTACTCTCACTGCTATTGATTTAGAATTCCTGTGAAGATTAAATTCAGAAATAAGATTGATGGTGATGTTCCATTTGTTGAAGTGTCTGCTTTTTTAGGCTGTGGCTGGGCTTACAAAAACTCTTGTTTTCTATTTAAGTCTGTAATATCTATGTTATTACTTAAAAATTTGAAGTTCAGTAGCCAAGAAGCAATTATTTCTTCTTATACTCTTTATAGTTAATAGTCACACAATATAGCAACTCAGGAGTAACCCTTAGCTTGGATTTCACAGCTAAGATAACACATGCTATGTGCTAACCTGTTCTTCGTGTCTTACAGATATTATCTCATTTTGTCCTCATTGTAACCCGTTTACTTGTTATTCTTCTTTTACAGATGAAGGTGGGCTTATAGTATTCCAAGTAATTTAGCATTGAGCAAAAGAGGTGGAGTTTAAACCCAGTTTAGATAGTTTAACCTAGACGAAAACCTGACCTTGAACTCCATATTCTCCACGTCAATTCTCATCTTTCGAGCCCAGGGCTTTGAGGTGCTAACTTGACTAAGGTGTGATATTAGCAAAGCGCCAACCATGTGCAGAGGCTGCGAGAACTTTCCATGTGCTGAATGGAGGGAACTGGAGACGCTGATTTAAATGGCATGCCAGGGGCGCCTGGGTGGCGCAGTCGGTTAAGCGTCCGACTTCAGTCAGGTCACGATCTCGCGGTCCGTGAGTTCGAGCCCCGCGTCGGGCTCTGGGCTGATGGCTCGGAGCCTGGAGCCTGTTTCCGATTCTGTGTCTCCCTCTCTCTCTGCCCCTCCCCGTTCATGCTCTGTTTCTCTCTGTCCCAAAAATAAATAAAAACGCTGAAAAAAAAATTTAAATGGCATGCCAAATCCCTGTCACCAGCAAGAGCTGGAGCTGGCATGTGGAGGCCAGAGATGTGGTGCTAGAGCTGGCACACATGGCCGCAGGCTCACCGGCATTCAGACTGTCATACTTATATCTTGTGGGCTTTGGTCCAAAATACACTTGAGTGAGAATTCACCTGGGTAAGACGGAGCCATGATCCTGCACTTTTTTACACTTAAATGGTAGGACCAAGATCATCTCAAATTAATCGACAGACTTTCCGTGTGTGCGAGGTAATGTGTACTGTGTGGGGCAAGGACGCGTTGGCATTTACATGTCTGTCCCCAGAATTTAGTGTGCTCCTCATTAGTATTAGTTCATGAAAACCAGCTAAAGAGAATTAAAGCAAATAGGTCACCATTCCATATTCACAAAAGGAAAAGGTTTCCAAGACAAAAAAGTCAACCAAAAATTGATCTAGAAGGAAAAGATGGGTGGCACTTTTCTTCTTCAACCATGACCAGCATTAGATTTGGAGTTCTGTGTTTGCATGCAGGTGGTCTTTCTGTGTCTGGTTCTTACTCTGGGACTCATGGCCTTGACTCATTGCAGCAATAGCCTTGCTTCTGGGGATCATTCTGGATATTGGCCTGCATGAAAAGTTCACTCCTGTGTAAGAACCAATAGAAAGTAATTAGCTAGATTGTAAGTTGTATTTTGTGTGGCTATTTAATTGTTATAGCCTATTTATTCTTCAGTTTGGCCAACCAAAATAATCCTGGTCCATGGAATAAAACACTGAACATTTTAGCAGGTATTGGGTTAGTTTTATGACTTTTCTGATACAGGTTGAACTTTCATTATTTACCTTCCGCACCTGCTTTTATGTAATGTCTGCTTCTCTAATTAATAACCCCTGATGGTTAACTTTACGTGCCAACTTGATGAGGCCAAGAGGCACCCAGTTAAACATTATTCCTGGGTGTGTCTGTGAGGGTGTTTCCGGATGAGATTGGCACTCAAATCTGTGAACTAAGTAAAACAGAAAGCTCACTCCAGTGGGTATAATCCAATGTGTTAGGGGCCTGGATAGAAGGGAAAGCAGAGGAAGGAGGAATTTTCCATTTTGCTTCCTGACCTCCCAGATGTGGCAGGGCAGGGATTCCCCTTGAACAGGGACCCCCATCTGAAAAGTAATTACCGTCAGCATTTGGCAGGATTTCTTCCAGACTACACTTTGTATTCTATTTTGTCTCTTGCTTTCTTGCTTCACATTATGTTATGAACACTTCCTATACATCAAAAATATTAACAATATTTATTGGCTAAATCAAATATCATTTAATAAGAACATAATTTATTTAAGCCACTTCTTTATTTGGGGGGAGCCTTTAATAACTTTGCTTCTTCACTTTCTTTTTGCTATATATCTTCATATAAACATGTGTAAGCAAATCTGATCATTTAATTTGGATTGATATTGTGGGGTGGATTTAGTAACCCAAAGAACATAAACATTTTAATAGTTCATATTTATGTTGCTGCTTTGTTTTCAGATGCATCACACAAGTGGACAGTTCATAATTAAACTGTTGACAGTATTGCTTTCTAATTTTTAAAAACTCATAAATATTATTCTCATTTTTATTAATTTTTTATAAGTGGATAGGTTCTATATATCTGCTTAGATTTATAACATTTAAGGATTATTCTTAATTATAAGTACCTGACTTGGAGGTTACTGTCTGGAACATTTAACCTGGAGATACTTAAAGGGAATTATAGCCACTTGTGCCAAGTTGTGTGTCTCCTTCACTTTGGTGTTCATGTGAGTTATCAGCACCATCTAGTAGGGTTTATCTTATCCAGCCTGTCACTGGAGCCACTGTGTGTAACCTGGCTCTCCCAGCCGTCTCTGGGGGGAGACTTGCCAGCATTTGGCCAAGTGATGGCCTCGAGAGTTATGGAAACAAGCAGACTTGTAGTATATGATCACAAGTGTCTTCCCTTGTATCAGGTAAGGAGTATAATTAAATTATGAATTCATAGATCTCCAAACATTGACTCAGAGGGAAAGTAGCTTGCTAGAAGGAGCGAGTGTATTTTTATAGACCCAATAGCAACACCCTGGGCCACCATTAAGTCATTGGCTTGACATTCATTAATGAAAGAATTCTTTAGGGTATATGATTTAATCTTTCCAACTGTCCAGATCCTGGAGATGATACGGGGTATGGTAAGTTATAGGTATCTTTAGGGCTTTAGAGAGCCCCTAAATTACCATAGAACCAAAATTACTCCTGCTATTGGATTCTAGGTAATTAGAATGATACAGTCATCCCCCTTATCTGAGGGACAATGGTTCTATCTAATACACTCAGTGGATTCCTGAAACCATGGCTAGTAGCAAACCTTATGCATATTCTGTTTTCCCTACACATACACATTTATGGTAAAGATATTATTTATAAATCAGGCACAGTAAGAGATTACCTCCTGAATTACTTTGACCCTATTACAAGTGTGGTAAGATTCCAAGATTTCCAGTATATTCTTTTGTATGAATGAGTTTGTTGGTTGTTGGTGTGAAAAAAACCACGAAGCATTCAACAGCTGGGAGGCAGGACTAATCCCATCGGGTAATTCCTGTTTTCCTCTGGTGTCCACCGCTCCCCTCGGTTTCCACCTTTCTAACTCCGGGATGGTTGCACGTTGCTGAAGCTAATGTAGAGTGCCTGAGCAGAGGTAACGGGGCCTCAGTTTCTCCAGTTCAAACCTTTTTGGGCCCTTTACGGCTTGTTCTGCAAATCCACCTCCTTTAGCTTCTTGTCTTCTCTCCAGCATGCATTATGCAAATCTCTTTGGGAAATTGCAATGACTCTAATAAATCAGTAATTTCCCAAGTAGTATTTTAGTTCCCACCAACATCAGAAAGTCTATTCTTCCAAATTTGGCTCATGGCGTGACAGTTCCCAAACATATTAACCATCCTTGTAGGTTTTCACTGTAAGACCAGTGGCTAATGTAGCGGCTTGCATAACAGCTGGGAATTCTGGCCCTTGTGCTGATTTTATGTCGAGGAGTACATAGCCCCCTAAAGCCTCATGGAGACTGACTACTGCACTATGTCCTTCTCTTTCCCTGTGTTTCTCACAAAAGACCCACCACTGAACACTGTCAAGTCAGCACTGGGACCAGGAACATCAGGGGAGCCAGACCAAGGGCTCGGATCTCCCTTCAGGGCTATGAGGTGGTCAGGATCTGGCAATATCACGCTGGGTTCAAAAGGAAGCACCAGGCTGACCGCAGACCGGTTCATAGCTGGTCCGGAGATGCATGACGAGTGTTGTCTTATGAACGTGTCAATTAGAAGTAGCCCCCTGTGGCATGTGTAAGTTAAACATCCCAGGGCTGAAGCCGGAGGCTTTGTGGGCAGAGGGACAGCTGTCTTCGGCCCCTGAGCACCCAACAGAATCTAGTCACACAGAGAAGTGAGCTGTGGTTGTGCACACACCTGCAGCCTGAGAGGGTTAGTGGCTCTCTTGTCCTTGTGGCGGGAGAGAGGTTTACCAGAGTCAGGCACTCCCAGCACAGGGGGAGCAATTACACATTTCCACCCACTGTTTACTTTACATTCCAGGTATGTTTATCTATCAGCTCCAAAACTACGTAAGGTGTTACATAGAACAACTTGTCAAATATTGTTTGTGTTCCTGACCCAAGACGCAATCCTAGACCCTGGAATGCAGCATGGGGAAGTGAAAATGCTCAGACAATCTGGAAAAGCATCCTAACACCATCTCCTGGCAGCTGCTACCTGGCCTGGAGGAAAGCTTGCCCAAATCATTAGGGCCCCAGTGTTCTTGGTGCAGGACGGGGATAACTTGTACCCCTGCTGTGGGGTTGCTGTGAGGCAACAAAGGTATCAGCACAGAGCACATCCCGAAATGTGTATTAGTTTTTCAACAAGTAGGGGCTGTCGTTAGAGCGGAGTAAGTGAACAGAAGCTAGATTTAACAATTCCACTGAGTCAAGACTGTGACCGTCTTCTGCAGGCACATTTGAAATTTAAATATCACTGGCAACATCATATCAAGAGTGTTCAATAATTTCTGTTGCAAAAGAATGTTTTAAATGTGAGAAACAACCCTCTCACCCAAACACAAAATAAATGAAGCTGTCAAGGATTTCTCATGCAGTAAGAGTTTGAAGCACTGAATTCATAAACTGCACTATTTTATATGTTTTCCTTTTGTACTTCAGTCTGTCTACTATGGACAAAAATGGAATAGCAATGTTTTAAGAAATCCACTAGATGTAGTTACTGAGTAACCTTGCTATGCAGTGAATATAAAATGATATTTGTCTTTAAGAAAGACAACGCCTGCTGTTGGACTTATTTTTAGCAAAACAGAAGACACAGGAACTTGATGAACTAGAAATAGAACTCTAATGAGTAATGTAGATAATACTCAAATTCTGATTGTATCCAGCTCATATCTAGAAGAAGAGTTTTGTAGAATCAGAGCCATGAAAAGAACAGAACTGTTTTCATCCAACACCACCTAGAAGAGACACGTTTGCGGGAAAGCACAGAAGAGTGCTGTGGAGTTCAGAATTGCCAGCTCACTATTTCTGACCTTTCAACGTCCAGAGTCAAGCATGTTTTTCGAAGTCCTCTTAGCCATTTTTTTAATTTAAGTTTATTTATTTATTTTGAGAGAGACAGAGACAGTGTGAGTGGGGAAGGGGCAGAGAGAGAGGGAGAGAGAGAGAGAGAGAGAGAGAGAGAGAGAATCCCAAGCAGGCTCCATGCTGTCAGTGCAGAGCCCAACGGGGTCTTGAATTCCTGAAACCATGAGATCATGACCTGAACTGAAACGGACAGTTGGACACTTAACCAACTGAGCCACCCAGGCGCCCCTCAAAGTCCTCTTAGCCATTTTAATAGATATCCTTTATACTCATCAGTCAAATAATTCTAGAAATTTTAGGTAGGAAGACTTGTGAGGAAAGTCTTTCAACTCTTTCCTTTGACAGAAGGCCAAGGGATTTGCCAAAGTCCTATAATTATTTAGAGACAAAGCTTGGTCTGCAATCCAGGTGAGTTTGCCCTCAGTCTATTGTTCCCTGAGAAGTACAATCCTTCACGCAACTCTTTAGCAGAGGTCTCTCTTCTCATTCTCTAAGTTCTAGGCCATTAATGATGTTAACCAAAACTCAGTTAGAAGGACTCTTATTTATATAAGAGCAAAGAAGAGAAGGATAAGTAAATACTCTAACTTTCTGCTGAAAGAGACGATCTCTGGGGACTCTGGCACAGTCTCCCTTCAGTTAAGAAATCTCTTTTACACACAGCAAGTCACAGCAACCTGTGCTCATTTGATATTTTCTGGCTCTTGGTTACACTTGGGCACAGTCTGTGTGAGTCGGCCCAGAGTCGAAACTCCTTCCAGAATTGTGTCTTGTTTTCCTGTCTACGTCCTGTAAGATCCACAGTCTCTCATCTCTCCCACACCTGACTCTACAATAGGCTCAGGATATGAATGTAAGTAAGACGTGGTCCCTGACCTCACAGGGGTTAGAATTCCACGCACTCAGTGAACAGTTATTGGCTTGAAGGATTTAATTTCATCTTTGGACATTTTCTCACAAGACAGTAGAGTGGTTGAGAGAGACTTCTCTGGAGTTGGACCTCCTGGGGCTTAAATTTTGGTTCTTCCCCTTCCTGTCAGTGTTACTTTGGGCATGTCCTGTATGGTCTCAGCTTCAGGTGTCTAGTAACTTTCAACAGCTTGTGGGCATTTTCCAAGTGCTGTACTTCTGTTTACTCACTTCATCTTTGTATCAGCTCTTTGAGGTAGGGAGTATTGTTATCCCCACCTTACAGATGAAGAAACTGAGACTCCAAGGTTTTGAGCAGATAAAAGGGGCAGAATCTGAATGCTCTATGCTTCTAACCACTGTTACACAGCCTTGAAGTAGAGAGCAGAAAGCAGCAACAGGTGACTGTGGGCATGAAGTGAAATGACTCACAGTAAACGTTCAGTGATACTTGTGCTGAGAGTAATTGTCAGATGTCGATGCTTCTCAGTCACTGGAAATTTCCTACGAAATCCTTCATCCATCCTTCAGGAGGCTTAGATCCTAACAGTTCACCTTGGTTTGGACCATCTTTCTTCAGGATGCTTCCTCTCTGCTCACTGCCTAATCTCGTGGTGTCCTATTTCTGTCATAGTGCTAAATGGCATGGAAAGTTCCCGGACATTCTCCAAAAGGAACTGTCAGAGTTGACACTTGCTAAATGATATATTTCTGCTCAGAACAAAATAAGGGCTGGGCTTCTTACGATGCATTGCAATCACAAATGTTGCTGGCAGAGGCAGGAGGGGCCTGTGTGCTCACAAAGGCACATTTTTGTGGCTCATTGAAACAGGATATTTCATTTCATACTAAAATTGCCTATTCTCCAAAGAAGCATCACACAGACTTTTTCTTTCTTACTGCAGTAGGCACCTGTTTTCACACTTCCTTGGCCTGTGGTAAAACTGTTTTGTACTATGAGTGCTCAGGCTTTGATCTGCTGGGATGGCCTTCTCTGAGGCACCTCACTTCACCCACCTATGCTCCAGGTGTCCTGGTCTTGGTGGCCCAGGCAGGCTGTGTCCCTGGTGGCTGTAAGTCCTGCTGATTTCTGGCCACAGTCAACCTTGTGAAACTAAAGGCAAAACAAGGTGTTTTCCCCACAGCAATTGTTTTTAAGTTTGTTTTTCAGAAGTGGCAATAGTTACAAAATATTGCTCAGGGCTAGTGCCTAGCAATTTGTCAAACAAATGCCACCAGACCTGTGCTGTTAGAGAACAACTTGCCCTGGAAAGCATTAATGAATGTGGCCAATGTCTTTCTCTGAATTTATTCACTGAAATAATGGTAACTGTGTGAAAGCAGAGCTGATGTGCATCATTAGCTACAACTAAAAGGTACTACTATGTGGCAAGCCCTATGCTAAGCAGCTTTCAGCCCACACCTCATTAGGTCTGAAAAACAACCCGATCTTTCACTTCACCAGTGAGAGCCGAGAGGGTCTCTGGCGCTTACCTAGGTCCACACAAGAGAGGCACAGCCATGCCAGCAAAGCCTGTGTTAACCACCTCTGCCCTGGAAAAGGCAAACATAGAGAACCAACAGGACCTGGGCAGTGCTAGGACCAGAGAATGGGGAAAAAAGAAAATGATCCTCTCTTCTCCTTCTGGAGTTCTCTATCACCAGGTATTTTAGAGAAGTTTTAATAAAACTGGCAGAGGTATGGAGGGACAATAAAAAAAAAAAAAAGCAGCCTTATCCCTCCCCCCCACCCCTACCCAGGCTGCTGACCATGTAGATTCTTCAGATTGGCTTTCCATGACTTTTTAAAAACCTGTTTATATGCTTTTCACCTTTGGAGGTTTATGTCTCAACATGCGAACACCAGTTCTGATCATGTATTCAACCATCCATTTAGTTATTCATTCTGCCATTCATTTCTCAAACTTTTCTTGTGTCCCACACCAAATGGCGTCCTGGGTGTGGGCATCGCAGACGTGAGCGAGCAGTGGACGTCCCCTGTCTGAGCCACCGTTGCCTGGGCCACCTCCTGATTCTGCACATCTTCCCTCCTGCAGCTCCCTACTGGGGTCACCCTGTTGACAGCTCTAGACTCTGGTGGTCTACTTCCTTGACTGCACTTTCTTCTGTCTTCTACTGGATAACTTTTACTTATTTTATCTCCTTCTTCTCAGCTGGGGGTTCCCTTAGGAAACTGTCTATGACTGCCTCCTCACTCTTACCTCAGTTTACATGTGTACCTTTCTTGGAACCAACCTTCACCACAACACACCCCAAATGAGGCTGTGATTGCCTCCCTGGTTGACTGTCCCCACTGCAGACACTGTGCCTTCTTGAGCAGACAGAGCCTGAGAACTTAGCGGAGCTCATGGAATATAGTGAAAACCAAATACCTGGTTATTGAATGAATGTTTAGGTTCTCATCTCTACCCTGATTGCTGGCCTTCCTGAAGCTTGCTTGTTCAACTCTAATTTCTGTGACCTATTAAATTTCCCTCCAATCTCTTTTCCCGCACTCTACCTCTTTCTTTCTCTTTCTCCAATCCTTCCCATCCAAATCCTGACTTTATCACTTACCAGATCTGTGATGTAAGGCAAGTTGCTTCTCTGAGCCTCCTATTCTCACTTACGAGATGGGAATCATAGGAGCACCTAACTCATAAGCATCACTGTCAGGGTGAATGAGGCCAGGCACATGGAACACTCACCAAGTAGCCTAAGGCAGGCACTAGTACATGTTAGCTCCAATTATAAGGCTACTATCTTGGAAGAATCCAAATTAAGAATATTTGGGGATTCCAGGTGAGGAATGTAGCTCTAGTGAACTACATTTACTTTCTACTGAAAAGCAGTCCTCCAAACTTCAGAAAATGGTCTTCAGAAAACCCAAGCCCATGACTCCAGAGGAATTTGCATGGAGCAAGAGACCCAGAGAAGCCCCTCCTTGTTCAGTCCTGTTACCAAATGAATCCTTGCACCAGTGGGGTGAAGCTGCCATGGCCTGGATCACCTTGCTTCTGCTGGAACGTCTTTTACCCACAGACCTCTCAATGGTGCTGAATATTTTGAAATCTACAAAATACTTTAGGAATAACGTGACCAAATAGTTTGTTATCTAAACCAGGAGACTTTAGAAAGTGAAAGAGGCCACATGAATAATTACACTTAAGACAACAGATATAAATGGGGACTCTCTGGGCAAACCAGCTTGTATGATCTTACCTTCAGCTGCCAGCTTTCTGTTTTGGTGATAAGACGTCATACCTCCTAATGCCCAAGTGATTTCTCCTCAAGCGAACTACACTCAGCTGTTAGATTTTTTTCTCTTCTCACTAATTTTCCAGTTTACAAGACACACCACCAATCAGGATTACCAAATTTAATTATTGGGAATGATAAAGGCGAGATAATGCTTTGCCAACACATTAATTAGCTATTCAATAAGCACAAACAAAATTTGTTCTGGTCACCAGGTAGCAAGCAAACAGAACTTTGCAGGGAAAGTAGTGTCCACTTCCATATAATGAATACTCACCACTGCATTCATGGCAGGGATACCTGAGCGCTAATTCAACTCTACCACTTTGTCACTGCAAAATGTTAATATATTTGAAAAATGTTTAAGTTTATTTCTTTATTTTGAGGGAGAGAGAGAGAGAGAGACCGTGCATGTGCACGCCAGTGGGGGAGGGGCAGAGAGAGAAGGAGAGAGAGTCCCAAGCAGTCTCTGTGCTGTCAGCTCAGAGTCTGATGCAGGGCTTGATCTCCCAAACCGTGAGATCATGACCTGAGCCAAAATCAACAGTCAGATGCTTAACCAACGGAGCCACCTAGGCTCTCCTGTATTTGAAATTTTTTGCAGCCTTGGGCACTAGCCTTCAGGGTAAACACAGGCTGTCTGTTGGCCAATGGGGGGAGATGCTGGTCCTAAATTGCAGCAGACCTTGCCGTGTGTCTCCCAGTCTGTCCCAGCAGGGTTCAGAGCTGAATGACCATGGTGTTTCAGTTTCCTGACTCTAAGTGGCAGGATTGTCCTGTGTTGGTGACTCTCAAACCTGGGTGCTTATTTGAATCTATTGGGGGAGTTTCAAAGAACATGCTGAATCAGAAACCCAGATCTGGAATTTGTTTTTTAAAAAATAAACTCATTGGTAATTAATGATTAGCTTATTTTGGAATCATCAACTAGACAATATCAGAGTTATGATTCAGTCCTAAAGTGTTGGAATTCCTAACAGGACAAGTAAGTAATAGAGAAAATATCAGGATATCTGAGGTAGAAATAGATATTCTTCCCCTTTACAGTGTTATAAATAAGTAGAAATTGTTCCCAGAAGCCTGACTTGTACCAGATACTTCAGGACTTAAAATTACCTCTCAGGTTTGAAGTAATTCCATGGCAGCAAATTTTAAAGATGGTGGCATCCAGTGGAAAGTATGGGCGAGAAGAGGAGACTTTTGCTGCCCAGTAAGGCTCTACCAAGGTTATGTGAACCATGACAATTCACATATAAACTATCATATAAACAAAACAGTTTAGGGAAGGTATAGTGAACAGAAGATTGGGATTTCAGATTTTTGGAAGTCCTTGTCTGACACTCCAACAATTCCTTAGACACCATGTTCTTACCTTCAGTCTAACAGCAATTAGGTCGTTAGACTGTCTAAGAATGTGTTCCAATACTTTGAGGACTTTGCTGTTGACTACTCTTATGGTAGGAGAAACATGCACATAAAGTAGCTTCTTTGCAAGAAAACCGTTAATACTAAGAAGAAGTTTTCTTGGTTGTGTTAGTTTTAGCAATTTCAAAAGTATGTGAATGACAGAACAATAGAACCCTAGACTAGTTTATACCAGGAACGTGTGTGTGTGTGTGTGTGTGTGTGTGTATGAAATACGGAAGCACATGCTGGGAAAGTAGCTCAAAGTAGCTCAAAGTAGAATAGTGGATCAGGAAAAGCTAAGTTATTTTTTTTTAACTTTATTTATACATATTTAATTAAAATGGAATAGGCATAAACCAAAAAGAAAAAAAAATTAGGATAAAGAGTCACTACCATTTTGTTTGCTTCCATTGTGCCATGATTTTTTTTAAGTTTATTTTATTTTGAGAGAGAGAGAGAGAGCACGCATGAGCGGGGGAGGGGCAGAGAGGCAGGCAGAGAATCTGAAGTAGGCTCCAGGCTCTGAGCTGTCCACACAGAGACTGACTCAGAGCTCAAACCCATGATCCATGAGACCTGAGCCAAAGTTGGACACTAACCAACTGAGCTACCCAGGCACCCCTCCTCGACTGTGCCATGATTTTTAAACCTCAGGAATGGTGTGATCCATCAGGCTTTTCATAATGCTTGGTGCCATCCATTTAATAATATAAAATGGATATTGTATTTGAATAATATATTCAAAGATAAAAGTAGGCATGGTTGTAATAGTAACTATAGTCTCAGATGTTGACCATATGTTTGCAGTTTGAGAGTCCTTCAACTCAATGACATTGTGCCCACTAACTTCACAGATGCTGTGTTCTGTGAGAAGACCGATTCTGGCTGCTGAACTATCTTTCACTATGGGTGTTATCTTTCCATTTTTATTTTTATTATTTTTTATTTTTTTAATGTTTATTTATTTTTGAGAGACAGAGCACAAGCAGGGGAGGGGCAGAGAGAGAAGGAGATACAGAATCCGAAGCAGGTTCCAGGCTCTGAGCTGTCAGCACAGAGCTGGACATGGAGCTCGAACTCACGAACCCTGAGATAGTGACCCGAACCAAAGTCAGATGCTTAACAGACTGAGCCACCCAGATGCTCCATCTTTCCATTTTTAAAGATAAAGCCAACATGTCCAGTACTACCTTCACACAAGGTGATTGTCCGTTCAGAGGGCCTGTCCTGGAATCTGTTCGGAGGGCCTGTCCTGGAACATCCTGGACAGTCAGTAATCTTCTCTCAAAGGCCTTGTGCTTCATCGCGCTCCGGCCTCTGCACAGTTTTCCAAGCTGATCTGGAGTACGTGGTCTCCAAATTTCAGACCAACCAATCAGGCAGGAGATTTTGCCTGGACCAGCTGAACAAATACACCACTACTACTATTATTACTGATTTAAGCCTGAGCCTAATTTCTCCATCTTGGTCCTTACACAAAATGACTTCCCCAAACCCATGCTTAACTTATGCTCCACAAAGTCCAACATCGTTGCCAGTTATGGGAGCCACCACATTCCTGCTGGAAGGTCTTGCTACCAGCTGCCCCTGATCTGATGCTCCAGGGACCAAGGCTCTATTTGCAGGGATGTCTTCTTCATTAAAACTCAGGCCCACGTACCAAGAGAGCTCCAGATGCGTTCGGTAAAGAGATTTCCCTCTTGGAGATGGGAGCAGAAGCTTCAGATGAAATTGCTGGCTTGGCAGCATTTGCAGAAAAGGCAGCTTGAGCCCGAATTACTTTGCCTACTTTCAGGTCTTCAAGAGATGGCTACAGAGACATTTTTGCAGGACTTTTCTAGGCCCCAAGGACCTGCTCTCTGCCACCACCTCCCAGTAGCTGGTGCAGACTTCCACGAGCAGATGAGAGAAGAGCCACACTTATTGTTGGTTTTGAAAAAATCTTTCGAACTTACTGGAAGTAATTCGAGAAAACCAGAACTTGAAGACATTAATTACAGGTGTACACTGTGTGAGTCCAAATGTTCAGGTTTTGGAATTTAAAATAATTCACTACATTTACAATTTAATTAATTAATTAATTAATTAATAATAATTAAGTCTATATGTATTAAGTGTTAAATGAATATTTGATATTTTTAAAAAGTGCAAAAATAAAAAAAAGTTTATTTCAATTGTGTGGATATAGCATAAACATGGCAATAACCTAAATGTTTATTAGAAGGTTGGGTGGTAAACATGGGGCAAATCCTTAGTAGAATGGAGTACATCCATTAAAATACAACAAAATAGATTTATATTTATTTATAATAGAAACATTTAAATAACATACTTTAAGTTAAAAATCAGGTTACAGAACATCTTTTATGGTATAATCTCATTTTTATTCAATTATACATCCTATCTAAGCTCATAAAGAGATCTAGAAATTTATTCTCTAAAATGTTTGTGATGTTTGCCCCTGGAGAAAAATCACCACTGCATCTGAATAAATTGACTGTCTCAAACTTTACAGTATGTTACAATGGGCACATGTTTCATAAACACACTCAAGGGTCTGATCTCATGCACAAAAGACTGTGACACAGGTTGTGCCTCTCTGCTGAGGCCACGGACACAGGAGCTGAGTTTACATGTATGCTTGCAAGATGATGCTGGCTGTCACGGAGAGCTGTACAGTGGGATGTCTACTGATTCAGCTGTTTTTAGGTAGCATCTCCTGGGTCTGGAATAACTCAGGGAGTCAGCACAAGGAGTGGACTAGTATATAACCCATGAACCTGTATCCAGGTTGGCAGCCTGGGAAAGGGAAGACAGCACCAAGGCTCCCTTTCGTGTCACCAGAGCTGCCTGACTGCCTTCTTATGGCTTGTAAAGCAGCTGTTACTTCCTATTTTAAAGTGAGCCAGAGAGAAGAAAGGAAGACAGATTCAGAGGCTCATATGGAAAGCATCCTTGGCCCATGTATGTTGGACTAGTGTGAATAGGGTCTCTGAGATGAACAGGTATCTTCTGACATTTGAGGTGAGTCACCTGCATATAGGTATATGCAGGTATATAGGTCATATCTTGCCTTATGTGCTTGAGTATTTTGACTTAAAATTCCCATAGTGTGACCCACCAAAGACTTAATTTACAGAGCGTTTCAAAACCACATTGTTACAGTTGTCTGTTAGGATACTTTCAATGAAAATGACCACTTAGCATTTATTTTATGGGAAATTACACTTTCATGCTTATAAATGCAAGTATCTTAAATGATAGTTCTCATGGTTGCAAATCCTCACAGGAAAGATATGTGCTGTAGGAGTGAAAACTTTACAAGCTGACTTGAAAATAGTTTGGCAGCTGGTATACAATTTCAACATAGCTTTAATCAAGAAATATGTTCTAACAAATTGGCAGGAAAACTTGGAGAGAGTAAGTCCCACAAACACGACGATCTGACCACAGTGCTTCAGTTCCCGTTGCTGGGAATTTCCCTCAAAGAAACAAGCAACAGTGTCAGAAGTCCTTTTGTCCACCTGAAGAAACAGGACAGCACAGTTTATGAGGCTTTGTTATTTTGGCTTTCCTGGATTCAGCCATTTTATGGTCTCCAGCATTTCTATGTGCTGTTTTTATGTTGCATTAAATGGAATTTTTTCCATGCTTTTATTCATGTTTTTGTTTATATAGGAGTGGACATATCACACCTCTGACTCCAGGGTTGCTGGCTCAGAGATTCTCCACCTACCTGGAAATGAGTTCATTCTTCCGGCAACTCTGTACTTCCCAAACCTATAATTACACAACTTAGAGTCATGTACAACCTTGGACCTGTAAGGGATGATCTATGTATTCTATTCTCATCCCAGCTTGTCACAGATACATGAAATAGGGCCCCAGAAAAGTCCGGAGTGTGCTCAGGTTTCCAGACCCAAATCAGCAGTAGGGAAAACCAGAGACTGGGTTTTGGCTCCCAAGCCTGCAGTTTTCTTGGGTGGTTTCTTTTGTCATTGTTAGATCTCATTTTGACAGCTCATGTTTTTTTCTCTATTCACCCAGTACAGCCGGAGGCTATTTAAAATGGATTCGTAGTAAATCAGAAAGACCTTTTAAGTCATTCGAGATAATGCAAAATGAGAGAGACAAACGTGTACCCTGCTAAAGGGTTTTTCCCAAAACACTTCTAGCCCTATAACGATATTTGAAGTCTTGGTCTCCGCTTCTCTTCTCTATGTCCATCCACCATGTTTGTCCTTTAGAGGCATAGCTGGGGGATGAAGAGCCCAAGCTCTATACACCTCTGCCTTCCCTTCACATGGGCAGTTGATTTGTACTAATCAAAAAAAACATGCGCATATATATTCATCTCTTTTGAGTTTACAACATTATGGTAATTTCTCTTCATTAGACCAATGTTTATATGATTTACAGCAATTGCCTTTAGCTCTGAGAACACTTCTCAGACACCCAAGCAAACATCAAAGAATCTGACTGTAATTCTACACTCAGTCAGCAGTAAATGCCTGTTCCTATGTGTCCACAATGATGTATTTTGATGAGGTACACCATTTCAGATATCTTTCAGTTTCCAAATCACCACTGACCTACATTTAAGTGACTATGGCTGCTCTTTCTTCTGTTAATAAGCTTCCTATCCTTATGTGTTAGATATAGAATGGGGGAAATTAGAAGTGGTAAACAGATTTGACAACTGTGATACTGGATGAAGCGGCCCAGATTTCAAATCCTGGAAGTATTTCCCTGAACTGATGGTTGATAACCTCCAGAAACCAAACACTGGGTTCAAAGTAAGTCTACCATTGATTAACTCTTCATCCACATGTGACAGGCAGGGTGGTTCATTCTGCCACTTTTTAAAATGCTCCAATAGGGCATACCTCTGCACGTCTTTACTTTAGAGCCTCCAATACACTCAGGAATACATGTCCGATTCGCTTATGGGCTCATTAGGATACTCCTCCCCAAAGAAACTGGGACATAACTCTCCGCTCCTTAGATGTGGGCTGTGTATGACGACCTTTTTCAACAACTGTGTGAAAAGGGGGAAAAGATTAACTTTACAGTGAAGAAACCTGAAAAACATGACCTCATCCAGGTGATACAGGTTAACACCAACACAATGTCATGTTGATCGAATGCACATGTGATGAAAAAGGCACTTTACCCAACCACATAATCCCAGTCTAGTAATGAAAACTAGGCAGATGGATTCCAAGTAAGTGACATTGTACAAAATACCTGACCGTCATCCTCAAAACCACTGAGGTCATAAAAACAAGAAAAGTCTGAGAAACAGTCACAGCCAAGAGGAACTTAGGAAGACATTAGTACTGTGTAAGTTGATACTCTGAAGCCATCTTGGAACCAAATGAAGACTTTAAGGAAAAAATAAGCAAATCTGAATAAAATATGAATGTTAATTAATAATAATGTATCAACATTAGTTCATTAATTTTGATAAATATACCACACTGATGTAAGATTTTATAATAAAGACAAACTGGATATTGGGTATACGAAAACGTTCTGCATTATTTGCACAGTCATCTATAAATCTAAAATTGTTCCACAATAAAGATTTTGTTAAAAGTTCATCACACGCATTTATTGACCATATACACTTATTCGAAAAGCAACTTTGGGGGTGACAGCAGGCAGACACTAGAGCCTTTGCTACCAAGGGTGCCGTAGTCTTCCCCAACATGGTCTCTAGTCAAAGGAGCAGCCCAGAGTCCCCGGGACCGGAGCCCTTGCCATAGTGAGACCTGCCCTTGGGTCCCGACTTGCTGTCACCCCACACTTTCTGGAATTGGGATGCCACGGCTCCTCACCACCCACAGAACTGTGCTGATGCTGTGCTGCTGCCCTACCCCTCGGCCCTAAGTCAGGCTTTTGACCTGCCATCCCTGGGGCCACACTGTGGCTGCACTTTGCACTCTGGGCCCAAGTCACTGCCGTGTCCTCATTCCTAGGCCCATGCTACTGCTACATCTCACCCCTAGCCCCAGACCTGAGCCCAGCTGGTGAGCCCCAGAGGCTCAGTGGTGGTCTACACACTCTCGAACCTCACACAACAGCTCCACCACTGCAGCCGCTGTTCCTGTGTCCCTTGTCCCAGATGCCACAGCCGCTAAACGTACCCCTTTCTCTAGCTCCGCTGCCCCTCTGAGTGCTGTATTCCTGACCCGATGCCAAGAGGGCTCCCCTCAGCTTAGCTCTTGCTCCCTTGGAGAAAAAGGATGATAAGAGGACCTCAGAAGCCTTTGCCACCAAAGACCCCAATGGCCTTTGCCACTGAATGTCCAGCACACTCCCCTAGGACCCCTGCAGTGGTCCCCAGCACTGACCTCAGTTCACAGAGCTGTACAAACACCCTACTGCCATGCCCTCCCCAGAACTAGAGATTCTGCCCCCTACCCTCCCCCTCTGCCACCCCTCCAAGCTGGTGTAGTGCAAAAGGCCAGGAGAGGTGCTGCTCCCTCCACTGCACAGACATGAGATAATTTTTGTTTCTAGGGACAAAGAGGACTAGATGTAACTAGCATTAGTTACAGCTAATGCTGTAACTCCTACATGATGACTTGGGTATGTTCTGATGACAGGCCCTTCCATCCATGAAATGATGGAATTCAGAGAGTGAGTCCTACCAGTATTCTTCTTAATGTGTCAGCAGCACTGCAATAATGGAAATTCAGGAACACCTCAAGAGTTACAGCAGAAAGAGGCAGGGAGATTATCTTGTTCCATAAATTGCAGAAATGAAACCAGATCAATGTAAGCCTTCATCATAACTCATTCTCATTGGGAAATTCAGCCATTGGCACTATCTTCCTGGCGGAGGGAAGGAGACACACATCTGTTATCAGTAAATATTCTGTCTGACAATAGAGGACTCTCCTTACCTGAGGGTAAATAGTACAACTGGTTTAGGCCCACTAAGCTGTTCTAGATTTCAAACAAAAACAGCTGGGTATGTATATCCTGAACCAGAAAATAGCCTCACTCTAGCAGTTGGAAGATAAATACCAAGCCAGAGGGCCTGAAAGAGACTGGGCATTAGAGACAAGACAGCATTAAATATACTTGTGTGGGAGCCAACATTTCGAAATGTGAGACATTAGGAATCTATTGACAACCTATTAAATGTAAATGTCTATTAACAGACTGTTAGCAGGGGGTGATAAAAAGAATATTTATACTTCAGTGCCATGGTATAAAAATGAAGCCTGGGGCACCTGGGTGGCTCAATTAAGCATCTGACTTTGGCTCAGGTCATGATCTCATGGTTTGTGAGCTTGAGCCCCACATTGGGCTCTCTGCTGACGGCTCAGAGCCTGGAGCCTGCTTTGGATTCTGTGTCTCCCCCTCTCTCTGTCCCTCCCCCACTGATGCTCTGTCTCTCTCTCTCAAAAATAAATTAAAAAATTAAAAAAATAAAAAATGAAAATAAAAATGAAACCTGGCATGATTGTTCGTACACTGACGAGCTGTACCCTAGGCAGCTGCCACATGCTGTCTCACAGGGAGAGCCTGTCTCCTTTCCTGCCATCTCACTTGATATTTGTCTGGAATAGGGGCCTGTAGCAGTGTGACTGGCATCCCCTGTGGCCCCCTAGCCAGAGTTTGCAAGTGATCGCAGCCTACCACAGCTGACAAGCTCATCACAGAAGCGTTTTGAGTCCTACTTATTGACTTTAGGGTTTCAGGTGCATATACACGAGAAAGATACACACAGGGCTTATTGGGGAAAACTGTATCTACTACCAGAGATTCCATCAACTATCTACAGTAGTACCTGGAGTCCTTCCTTCTCAAGAGGAAGACTCTTTATCTGGACAGTGTGAAATAAGAGCTCCAGAATCTTCCAGATTTGGTTGGGATTCTAGCTCACCATTTAATGGACTGTATGATTTCAGTTACATTAAAAAAAAAAAAAACTCGTGAAAATCCCACTGTTACTTTTAGGGAAACGATACTAAAAATAAATCAATAATGCTTGGGGAAAAGGAAAGCAAATTTCACCTTAAGTTACGGTATCAGAGGTTTAGTTACCAGATTATTAAACTTACAAATAATTACAAACTTACAAATAATAATGTTTATTGCCTCTGTATTGGTTACCATACTAGCCACAATATAGCAAGTATGAACAAAATCAATTATGATCCCTTCCCTCACACATTTAGTGGGAAAAATATGCACTGATCAAATAATCACAACTGCAAATAACTAAATTTTCTATGATGACAAGTGTAATAAAAAGATAAGTACAGGGAGCCATGAAGTGTATAAGGGGGCTTGAATTAATCCTGATTACTGAAGGGTCCCCAGAGAAAACCCTGAACTACATACAGGAAGAGGGCAAGGAGGAGAGTATTCTTGGCAGAGAGAGTATCAGCATAGAGAAAAGGGAGAGGACCAGAGCAAATGGGGGGAAAACAAACAAACAAACAAACAAACACAAATAGATCCACTTATATCTAGAGTTCTGGGGCCTTCAGCTCTAAACTTTATGCAGGATATTAATGACCTGGTCTATCCTGAGGGTGACAACCAGGGTGGTGGGGGTGCTAGGAGCCATACCATTCTAGGAGTGGTTGAGGAAACCTGGAAACAGTCTAGAGAAAAGTAGAATGACGTTAAATTGTTTAAACTCTCTACGAAAGAAAATAAAGATTTATCTGCATTGCTTCCATTGGCAGCTAAAAAAATCACAGGCAGAACATGAATGCAGATAGGTTTCAGTTCTACACAGGATTACAGTTAGGATAAATCTGGTTGAAATTTCTCAGTGTTCCCATATGTAGAATTCTACATAATGCCATGAAGTATGCTTTTCATTTACTATAATTTTTAGATTTTTTTATTATTTCAAAATTTGATATGAGGGTTATGTTGCACGGAACACATAATCATTTCTCTGAAATCCTTATCTACTTTTTTTTCCTATACCTTTTCTCAAACAGGTAGAATCTCAAGGTCCTATTCTTAGGAGCAAAATTTAAATGAAGTCATTCATTGAAGCCATTTATTTATTTATTTATTCATTAATTATTTTTAAAAAATAGTTTGGGAGTGCCTACTATGTGCCAAGTATTATGCCAAATGTTGGGGATAGAGTAGTAATCAAGGCTGATATCCTTGATAATAATTCTGGATCTGTGTGCCATTTCTCAGACTTGAGGTTCAAGACTCAGCTCTAGTCCAGTTACTATGCTTTTCTCTAAGCAACTAGAACTTATCTCTTCCAAGTTGTATTACATTTGATGTGATACGGCCTCTTAATTTAATTAGCTCTCTGGAGAGTAAGTCAGTCTGTACTCACTGTAATATGACCAGTCATTGCCCACAAGTCAACACCGGGCCACCATTTTACCCTGGTGAGTTCCTCAGCCTCACTACCAGCTTGGAGGATGCCTTAGTGCAGACAGCACCTAGAAACTAAGAATTGTTTACTGCCTTTGATAGGGAAAGAGAAACTCAAGTTCTGATATATTCTAAATTCTGATCTTTGGGTTATCTTTGTCTATATTAGTATCTCAAAAGTCAAAAAAAACTTGCTGACCAAACTTTACAATTTTTCTATGTAATAAAATGACAAAGAATATTTTTTATACTTTATTTCACTCACTCAACAACTATAATTTTTTAAATGTCTATTATTTATTTTTCAGAGGGAGAGCACAAGCAGAGGAGGGGCAGAGGCAAAGGGGGGACAGAGGATCCAAAGCAGAGTGGTCTCTGAGCTGACAGCAGAGAGCCTGACGTGGGACTCAAACTCACAAACTGCGAGATCATGACCTAAGCTGAGGTCAGGCACTCAACTGACTGAGCCACCCAGACGCCCTCAACAGATGTAATTCTAATCCAACTCACACCAGATGGTGATCTTAATTCTAATTTACTGCCTTTCCCTGAGAACATCACAAAAGAATAGTTTTGCTGGTTAGCATAATATACTACAGTCTGGAGTGTTAAGAGTTACATTTTTCTTGGTTTTCTATTAGAAAGTCAAAGTTAAAGCCTTGTCTAAACCAGAAAATTGATTTATGCTGTAATTCTCTTTGACCTGGTGAATATCAGTTGTTTTAATGTCAAGAATGAAAAAGTGAACAAAGTAGTCTTGCAATTATGTGAATGAACTAGCACAATGGCACCTTGCTCTCCTCCTACAGCCCTGGGATTTATCTTCCTTGTAGGGCAGGCTTTTTAAAGCTCTGATGCCACCATCTGGGCTCTGTAGTGAAGGAAATAAATCACAAATGACTTTTTAAAAAGATAACACATTCATTTCAAATATAATACTTAGCTGTGAGTTATAGTCAGAAAAAAAATACCTTCATTGACATTTTTATTTATTTTGCATATTCTACTAAGATCCTTGGGCAAATGGTGTCACAGTGACATGAGTTCTGGTTCTGCAATCAGAATTGAGTCTCCACGCTTGCACTTACTACTGTGAGACCACAGACAAGTAACACTCTCTTTGTTTGCTTCCTTATCTGCAAAATACAGTGCCTAATAAATCACTGTTTCAGGATTGAATGAGATAAATATGTAAACTATCTGGCACATAGTAACTGCTCAATAAATGGTATATTAATTCCATTGATATTGGCACATTTTAGCATTTTTTTTATCCTGCATAGTGTTGATTATATCTAATTTATGTTTATCAAAAGTTACATCTTAGGTTGTTATTACTATTTCTATTGTAGGAATAAATATAAAATAAAATTTGTCTCAAACTGCCTCTTCTTTGTTTTATAAGGACTAAATATGATAATGAATTTAACAGAAAAAAATAGTTCTTGAATATTATTGGCCCAAATCAAAGTAATTTATATGAAATAATATGTAATATTTTATTTAGAGGAATCAAGGTTATATGTCAACTCTTAAACCTGACTTATTAATTTTTTTTTTCAACGTTTATTTACTTTTGGGACAGAGAGAGACAGAGCATGAACGGGGGAGGGGCAGAGAGAGAGGGAGACACAGAATCGGAAACAGGCTCCAGGCTCTGAGCCATCAGCCCAGAGCCTGACGCGGGGCTCAAACTCACGGACTGTGAGATTGTGACCTGGCTGAAGTCGGACGCTTAACGACTGCGCCACCCAGGCGCCCCAAACCTGACTTATTAAAGCTAATAAGCAGGTGAGGAGGTTTAAATCCTTAAACAGGTCACAGTGCTCTAAGATTAGATAACAAGATACAAATGAACAAAGGGTTCCAACTCTTGGAACCTTTAATGGGGTTTCCAAGTTGGGCAAATAATGAATTATGCAATGCCAGTACAGGAAAACACATGCCAGCAGCTTAGTGAAGATGTCTAAACTGGAAATACAAAATAAAATATCCTCAAAAATAGAGAAATATACAGAATACAAAATACATTCCATATAATCCCACCCATGAAACAACTGTTCTAAATTTGTTTTGTAAATCACAGAATTGATATATGGACATGAATGGAGAGACAGACTATTACCAGAAATAACATGAGCCTGGATATATTGCTTTACATCTTGCTATGTTACTCACACTGTATTATGGATGTGGTTCCCAACATGAAATGAAATCTACCAAAATGCTACAATCAGCTGAATTTCATATTTATTCCTGGTACATTTTTTTAGTGCAACGTCTCTTTTAACAAGATTAAAGGATAAACCATTTACAATCCGGGACTTAAAAAAAATACTGTGTACCTAACACAAATATAGAGTTGAAAATCTTTTCAAGCCAGATGTCCAGATGTTTTGTCTATATAAATCTGAACAGGTAACAATTTAGAAACGTTTGCATGTCTGTGGGAATTTATCTTTTCATTATTTTATTTTATTCTATGTTTTTAGTTTTCAGGCTCTATTTAATTATTTAGATTAATGTGGAAATTATAAATTATTAATATCAATAAAGAATATTTTAAATTTTGTCCTGCCTTACCAGGTGGTGCTAATTTTTGTAGCACATTTGATTTGCTTTCAGGAAACCATAAAAAATATCAATTTTGCTAATTTCTCAGCTGTTCCAAACTAAGCCTAAAAGTCAAGATAAATTAAGAATGAAGAGTCTTTCAGTATTTGGATAAGTTGACAGTCAACCTGTAAGTCATTACTTTAAAGTACACACCAATTACGTGTGCATATAACCAGCTTTTCAAACAAACATAGCCTCTACCATTTACACAAATTGTAAGAATTTCTGTTAGTGTAACATCTTGGCACAGGCAGCATTGGTTTTTGTCAGCTCATAAGTATTCTTTACCTTGAAAAGTTTATACTATTCCTCTGTGGACACTCTTACCAAAAGAAAAGAAAACAAAACTTCTTAAAATGTTACATGCCCAATCAAATCACCAAGCAGAAAGCTTACAATAGTTTTCCTAAGAAATTGTGGCCAGGTGATTCAAGTCACCAACTTAATAGGGTCATAAAAATGTCAGAATTATGTAAATACTTTGCAAAAGAAGTTAAACAGTATACATTTTATGGTTAGCTCACAAATTTCCAACTCGTTACACCACTGTGTGAGCACAAGGATCAGAGGACAATAAAAGAAAAAGTCATCCTGCAGAAAGTAAATTCTAGATTAAGAATTAAATATTGTATTTCTCTCTTCCTTTTTTTTTTTTTAGATCAGTTTCCTTCTCCTTTGGGGCTCACTGACTAATATTTATTTGAACTATTCATTAGTAATGATATGTAGCACAAGCTGCCTACAGTTCCCAACCACAATGAAATGAGTTTAACAATTAGGGAGTATTTTGTTTTAAAATTTCCTAAAAAAGTGTCATATAATTTACATGGCGGTATGGGTCTTGTAGTTTAGTTTATAAAGACACTTTACTCTCAGTACTAAACAAAACATGATATACAAGATTTGTATAAACAGGTGTTCAGATATGCTTTTTTTCATTTAATTTAGAAACAATCATCAGGCAAAGACCAATGGAGATAACCCTAATAAATCTGGCTGTATGGTTAATGGCATACCTACTATAATATAGCAACCAGGCTAAGTGATATGCAGGTAAGATCTCATTTCACCCTCCTAACAACAATAGAGTTGTTTCAAATATGGAAACTGAGGCACAGAAAATTTAGTAGCTTGACTCCAGAGGCAGCATCTTCAATATCTCTAATCTCTATATGGACCAAGGGAAAATAAATCCTGCTCTTTAGTTATTTCTCTTTATTCTTAGTACTTGCATCCTCAGAGCCATACCAGGAGTGGTTTTTCAGGGAAAGAATTAAAACTGTTATGTTGGAAACTGATAAGTTAGAGCTGGCAGTTTTGGTGCGAGAACAGCGATTTCCTCCTGCCTGAGAACGCTGCTAATACACACTGTTACTAAGAAGAAATTGAATCCCGGGGGAGGGCTCCGCGGTCTAAACCTTAGGAATCAGATTTAAAATAAAGAATTCTCCATGTACTTAAACAAATTAATAAAATTTTATAAAAAATTGCTTTTAAACAGAAGCAGTACTATCAAATAGTATATTTAAACGAACAATATTTAACCTTTTCTGGGTAATCTTGAACTAGTGATTCAAGATCCGTCTAACCTTGTCCTGGTCATTGAAACCCCCCTTGAATTGTTTTGGAGTTGTAACTGTGCCTCTGGCTCCCATATGCTCCTGGGATTCATGTCATCTAATCAAAACACGTGTTTTGGCAATATGTCGTTTCCTTCAACATATGAATTCAGCTGCTTAAAATTGATGTTTAGAGATACTTTAGCTTAAGAAATCATTCATATAACAGTGGCCTTTTACAATCTCCTCCCCAAGCCATATAGGAACAACCATCCACAGGTTTAAGGCTGCACAAAAGAAAAAATCAGCTTGGTAGGGAAGAAGTGGAGGTGGACAGGAGGGTAGGTTAAAAGGAGAAGGGAGAGGAAGGAAGGAAGGAAGGAAGGAAGGAAAAGTGAGAACCTGAGAAAAGCAAAACAGGAAAATGAAGTTGGTGTGGCCTTCCCATCCCAGGCTTGAGTCTAGGGCAGCACAGTAATGAGAAGAACCAACTGTCTGATCTGCCCTCCCAAGTCTCAACCAGAGATGCTGAGGACACCTTCAGCCTGTCCCTAAGTTCTACCACCCAGTGACCATGTATCTACCTCTACTGTGATCATTATTTCTCAATATGTTTTCAAGTGACTGTCTAGGGTGCTACAGAACTCCCTTGAGCATTTTTTGCAGATCTAGTGGTCCTGAACTCCCTCAGCTTTTGTTTATCTGAGAAGTCTTAACTTCTCCATTACTTTTAAGGGTAAACTTGCTGTATATAGGATTTGGGGTTGCCTTTTTCTCTTTTAGCACTTTGAATATACCAGCCCACTACCTTCTGGTCTCCAAGGTTTCTGATGAGAAATCTATGATAATCTTATTGAGGATACCTTGTATGTGACAAATCACTTCTCTCTGGCTGCTTTCAAGATTCTTTCTCTTTCAACAGTTTGGTTATATGTCTCCATGTGACTCTCTTTGAGTTCATCCTAATAGAATTAGTTGAGCTTCTTTCATATTTATATTCATATCTTTCATCAATTTGGGGAAGTTTTCAGCCATTATTTCTTCAAATATTCTCGCTTCTCCTTCTGGGACTCCCACGACACACATATTGGTCTGGCTGATGTTCTCCCACAGGTCCCTAAGTTCTATTCTGCAGTCTTTTTTTTCTTTATGTTCCTCAGACTTGATGTTTCCCACTGTCTTATCTATAAGTTTGTTGATTCTTTCTTCTGTCCGTTCAAATCTGTCCTTGAATCCCTCTAAAGAAATTTTCATTTCAGTTATTGTAATTTTCAACTTCAAAATTTATTATAGGTTTCTTTTCCAGTTTTCTGCCTCTTTATTGATATTTCCATTGTGTTCATACACTGTTATCTCAACTTTCTCCATGTCTTCTTTTAGTACTTTGAGATTTTGAGACGGTAGTTTTAAAGTCTTTCTCAAGTATGTCTGCCAGCTGGTCTTTCTCAGAGATAGTTTCTATTGTTGTTTTTTCCTTTGTATGAACACACTTTTCAGTTTTTTGTGTGTGCTTTGTATTGTTGTCATTGTTTTTGTTGGAAATTGAGTGTTTCAATCTAATCATATCATAACGTTGGAAATCAGATTCTCTCCCATCCCCAGTGTTTGCTGTATTTTTCTATTTGCTACCATGATGTGGGGTACTTCATTGAAGCAAATGGCTTTTGAACTGGATAACAGATTAAGCCTGGAGGATTTTTGAGATTTATACAAGAAAAAAACCTATATTGCTATGAAGAGACAGTAGAAATATGGATGTTGAAGACAATTCTTCAACACCTCAGAAGGTAAAAGAGAGCTGGAGAGAAAGCGTCCATGTTCTTGGAGAACATATAAGTAATCATGAACAGAATGTTGCTGGAAGTAGGAACATTAAAGGGCATTCTGATGAGTCTCAGATGTAAATCAGGAATGGCAATTGGGAAATGGAGAAAGGTAATCCTTGTGATTAAAGTGGCAAAGAACTTGGCTAAATTATGTTCTGCTTTTGGGGGGGGGGGTGGAAGATACAATTTGTGAATGGTAAAATTGAATATTTAGCTGAGAAGTTTTCTAAGTAAAATGTTGAAGGTGTGTCGTAGGTCCCTCTGACCACTTACAGTAAATGCAAAGGGAAAGACATGAATTAAAGGAATTATTAAGCAAAAAGGAACCAGAATTTGGAGATGTAGAATATTCTCAACTTATCTGTATTGCAGAAAAAGAGACACACACACACACACACACACACACACACACACACAGAGAGAGAGAGAGAGAGAGAGAGAGAGAGAGAGAGGGAGGAAGAGAGAAATTGTGTTCTAAAGAGAACATTAAGGGTATGATTGAACCACAAATGTAATCAGCCACATAAGCAGAAATCTGGAATGAAAATGGGATTATATGAGCAGAAATAGTGCCAGTTTTAACTGAAAAATGAAGATGGGACAAAATGAAGGAAGGCTGTTGGACTTCTTAGATTCTACAGGACAGGGCAATAAAGCTATTCAGCTGTGAATATGTGCTAATATTTAAGAAAATAGAAGAATAACCCTGAAGTTGACTCAGAGTTCATCAGGCTACCTCCTGGGCTTCAAAGGCTGTGGCCACTGCTGGAGCCACCTGAAATTTGAGAGTGAAACTGTCCAGAGCCTTAAGGGTAGGATCCCTGCCTGGAAAATCCATGGGTGTAAGACCCACACCTCACAGAACTATAAGGGTATAACCCCTGCCCCAGTGGATCCAGAAGGCAGGATCACCACCGCAGGGAGTCACAAAGGCAGGGAATCAACCAGACAGGATTGTTCTCAAGAGTTGAGATATAATGCAATTTTCCTTGCTATGTTTTGAACTTGCTTGAGACCTATCACACTTGTATTTCTCCATTTTCTCCTTTTTATAATGGGAATATCTAACCTATGTCTGATCCCCCCACTATTATATTTTAGAAGTACGTAATTCTCTGATTTTACAGGTTCACAGCTGGAGAGACATTTTGCCTCAGGATAAATCATACCTCAAGTCTTACCCATATCTGAATTAGATGACATTTGCTGAGACTTAGACTTTATACTTTAAGGTTGATACAGCAATTGCACTACTAGGTATTTACCCAAAGAATACAAAAATGCTAATTCAAATGGATACATGCACCTCAATGTTTAAAGCACTATTATATACAATAGCCAAATTATGGAAATGGCTCAAGTGTTCATTGACTGATGAATGGATAAAGACACAATTATCTATATCTATATCTCAGCCTTTAAAAAGAATGAAACATTACCATTTGCAACAATGTGGATGGAGCTAGAGAGTATTATCCCAAGCAAAATAAATCGGTCAGAGAAAGACAAATACCATATGATTTCACTTATATGTGGAATTTAATAAACAAAACAGAAGAGCAGAGGGGAAAAAAGAGAGAGAGAGAGGGAGGCAAACCAAGAAACAGACTCTTAAGTGTAGAGAACATCCTGATGGTTACCAGAGAGGAGGTGTAGGTGATGGGGGTAGAGGAGAGTACATGTTGTGATGAGCACCAGGTATTACATGTAAATGTTGAATCACTAAATTGTACACCTGAAACTAGTACTACACTGTATGTTAACTAAATGGAATTTAAATAAAAACTTAAAGTTGATGGTAGAATGAGGTAAGACTTTGGGGCTGTTGGAGTGAATAAATGTATTTTGCATGCAATAAAGACATTGATTTGGAGGGGCAGGAGCACAATGTTATAGACTGAATGTATGTGTCACCCCAAATTCATATGTTGGAATCTTAATCCCCAGTGTGACTGTATGTGGATATGAGGGCCTGTGATGAAGTAATTAAAGTTAAATGAGGTCGTAAGGGTGGGGGCCCAGATCTGATAGGATTAGTGTCCCTATAAGAAGAGACACTGGCCCACTCTCTCTCCACCGTGGGAGGACACAGTGAGAGGTGGATGTCTGTAAGCCAGAAAGAGAGCCCTCACCAGAAACTGACCATGCTGCACCCTCCTCTCACACTTGCAGCCTCTGGACCTGTGAAAAAATGAAACTCTGTTATTTAAGTCACTTGGTCTTATGACATTTTGTCATGGCTGCCCAAGCAAATTAATACAGTGCCAACTAAGTTACTTCAGAGCATAGGAGATGTTTGATGTTTGTTAAGGGATTCAAGTCTGTAGAAAGGAACCAAAAAGACAAATATATCCCACTATATAAAAGCACCAATATGTATAGGCCTAAATGAGGGAGTTGGCATGAACATCTAATTATAGAAAATGGTCATGCTTCAAATACGAATTAGAAAATGATTCATCCTTTTGTGCTAAAGGAAGTGTCATTGTCTCAACAAGATTATCTCTTAAAAACTCCTATAGTGTAAGCATAATTCTTAATTTACTTCAGACTTAAAAGGGAACTAAAGAGCAATGCTTTTTGATAAAAGACATTTCCTAACTAACAATAATAATAATGAAAATAATTAGGGTAACAATAGCACTTGCCTTTCTGTTTTCTTTCTTTGTTGGAAGGAAAACATTCATACATTTACACAAACCGGTATTCAGCATCTGTTTTGCACCAACAGGTGTATAAACACTGCAAGTAAAGTGAAATTAAATGTGGTACTTGCCTCATGAAGTATATTTCATAGCAAGAAATAAGATAGAAACACACATAGTTTGCTCCAACGTAATGGGAAACAGCCACTAAATGAGTACGGCCAGTTCTGTGACACGAGTAGCTCAGTGTATCTTATGAAGGAAGACAGATGTGGCAAAGCCTCACAGCACTTCAGGGAGTTTCTTTAAATAAAGGTAGGCATTTATTAGGTGGGGAGGAAGGGGCATATTCTGGGCATAAGTAACCACATCTAAATTCATTTGCAATCAGAGATCTTAGAAGAAGTTAAATAGTTAAATTACTTGCCTAAAGTCACCCTTCTAATAGAAGAGTCATCACTTAAGCTCAGGTCTTCTAATGCCAAATCTGTCGATGTTTCACTATTGGTAAATTGTGTGTGTGGTAACTTTCAGAGATGCTGGTTCCTTCCTTGTGACAGGGGATGTTGTATTCCTTACCTGTTGCTACATATCCAATTGCTCAGAATGACAATAGTCATTTGTTGTCTCCCACCCTTTCCACAGCTCAAGTCCTGGGTTGTCTTGAGTGTCTGTAGTTACACATCAACTGAGGCTACAATCATCTGAAAGTTTAAATGGCACTGCAAAGTTGGTGCTGGTTGTTGTGGAGGCTTTAGTCCTCTGCACATGGACTCTCTCTAAGATGGTGACTGGATTCTCCAGAGAAAACAACCCAACAGGCCAAAGTAGAAGCAGAAATGCCTTTGATAACCTCCCCTTTAAAGCCACAAACTGCCTCCATATTGTATGAATCAGATAAAGCCATCCCTGACTTAATGTGGTAGAGAATTAGATAAAGTCATGGATATCAGGAGACATACTCAGGGCCATACGTCATTATATTCATACTTTCTATAACAATAATTTTATATGGCTAGAACAAAAGCTTCTATATAGCTAATGCCTTTATTTTTTTTATTTTTTTTTCAACGTTTATTTATTTTTGAGACAGAGAGAGACAGAGCTTGAACGGGGGAGGGGCAGAGAGAGAGGGAGACACAGAATCGGAAACAGGCTCCAGGCTCCGAGCCATCAGCCCAGAGCCTGACGCGGGGCTCGAATTCCCCGACCGCGAGATCGTGACCTGGCTGAAGTCGGACGCTTAACCGACTGCACCACCCAGGCGCCCCTATAGCTAATGCCTTTAAAAAGCTCTCTGTAATCCTTGAGGGGCGCCTGGGTGGCTCAGGCCATTAAGCATCTGATTTTGGCTCAGCTCATGAACTCGCTGTCTGTGAGTTTGAGCCCCGTGTCCAGCTCTGTGCTGACAGGATGGAGCCTGGAGCCTGCTTCGGATTCTGTGTCTCCGTCTCTCTCTCTGCCCCTCCCCTGCTCACACTCTGTCTCTCAAAAATAAATAAGTGTTAGAAAAAAATTTTTTTAAGTCTATATAATCCTTGAGAAAGCATGACAACAGATGTCAGGATTACTCCTCTGAGGCACCAGTCTTACGAGGGCCCCTACAACTTCATGAGTTTTGTCTCTGGGATTTCTACCAGGGACTCAAGGTGAAGATTGGAGGACAATCTCCTCACACTTCCAGTAGAAAGACAGGTTAGGAACCATTTGAAAGACATCTGGTAAAAGCAACCAGTAAAGTATACCCAGCATATTCTGTTCTCCATCTGCCCTCAAGGAAAACTCCTTTACCACAGCCAACCCCCTTTGGGAAGGAAATACCAACTCCAGCCTTCCTGTCTCACCTAGGGGTGAGAAAATTGCTGAGAAACACATTTGAAACTCGAAGCCAAGGAGAACAGGCTCACACAAAGGCGGAGGTGTAAGCACAGTACTATGGAATGTTTACTCCCTACTTTCACCTTGCCACAGCAATAGGGCTCCCATGGGGACACGACATCAGAAAGAGCTGTGAGACTCAGACCCTATCTAGGGATTCCAAAGAAACCCTAAGACATTAGGGGAGATAAACATGGGGAAACTAGAGAAAACTTTAGCTTCCACACCTACAGCTATAGAAAGTACTAAACACAGCCCGACTCCTAGACAGACACACATAAGTCCTCACAGTAATGGTCTATTTACCTCAATTCCTTTTACTATATGCATCATGGCCAGCTTTCAGCATCAAATTACAAGGCAGGCTAAAAGGTGATAAAACCAGTCTGAAGAAACAAGTGAGCATCAGACCCAGACCCAGATTTTCCAGAGGTTTTGCAAAAATTAGACTAGGAACTCAAGACAGCTATGATTATTATACCAAGTGTTCTAATGGGAAAAGTAGACAAAATGCAAAGACAGGTAATGTAAGTAGCGAGGTAGAAATTAAAAGAAAAAAATAAAAAATGATAGAAATAATAATTTAAAAAACATGGTAATAGCAATGAAGAATGCCTTTCATAGACTGGAAACAGCCAAAGAAAAACTCAATTGGCTTGAAGATATGTCAATAGAAACTTCCCAAACTGAGAAGCAAAGAGAAAAATCAACAGGAAAAAAATGGAGCAGAGTATCCAAGAACTGTGGACCAATTACAAAAGGTCTAACACAAGTATGACAGGAATACCAGAAGAAGAATGGGAGAAAGGAGCAGAATAAACGATTGAGGTGATAATGACTGGATGAGAATTTTCCAAAATTAAAGATAAACCCCAAACCACAGATCCAGGAATCTCAGAGAATACCAAGCAGGATGAACACACACCTAGGCATATCATATTCAAACAAAAAGAAAAGAAAACAAACAAACAAACAAACAAAATCTTGAGAAAATCTAGAGGAGAGGAAAAAGGAAACACCTTACCTGTAAGAAACAAGGACAAGGATTGTAATGAGTTTCTTTTCAGAAACTTCACAAGAAAGAAAAGTGTGGAAAGGAAATATTTAAAGTGTTGATAAAAAGTCCCACAACCTAGAATTCTATATCCCACAAAATTATTCTTGAAAAGTGAGGAAGACTTTCTCTGGCAGATCTGAAGAAATTTGTCTATCGTGAAGCTCACTTGCAAGACAGGTTAAAGGAAATTCTTTACAGAAAAGGAAAACGACGAGGTCAGAAACGTGCGTCTACATAAAGAAAGAACGAGCATTAAAGAAGGAATCAATGAGGGTAAAATTAAATCTATTTTACTCATTCTTTTTAAAACTTGTACTTGTTCTTAAAAAATATATTGATCTGACAGCCTTTTTCAAAATAATACTGCGACAATGCACTGGGTTATTATAGGTTATGGAATGAAAGAATTAACAGCAATGGTAGAGGGACAGAGAGCAGGAGTGAGGTGCTGTTACAGGACACCCGTGCTTCCTGTGATGTAGGAAGGGTTAGCGAAAGTAACGTTCCTCTCAAATGTATATTGAAAACCCTGTTGCAACTACTTCAACAAGGTTTGAAAGACATACAACTAATCGTCTGAGAAAAGACAGAAAGTGGGATCTTTTAAAACCTTTGTTCACAAAAACCTTTCAAATGCTGGATCCATGCTGGAGCATGGGGTGGTTCCATTTTTGAGTTATGAGGGACCTTCATACTGCTTTCCACAGTGCCTTCACTGATGAGATCCCCATTTCAATTCTTTTGGGTAAATATCCAGAAGACAGATTGCTTGAATTGTGTAGCATTTGTTAGGAACCGCCATGCTATTTCCTACAGTGGCTGTACCATTCCTACCAACAGCACACAAGGGTTTCAATTTCCACATCTTCACCAACGCTTACTCTTTTTTGTGTGTGTGTGATAAAAAATCCTAACGGGTATCATGTGCTGTGTCAATGTGTTTTTGATCTGTACTTCCCTGATGTTCAGTGACGGTGAGCAGCTTTTCATATACCAGTTGGCCGTTTGTATGTCTTCTTTTGAGAATGTCCCTCAGTTGGGTTTGTCACATTCCTTCCTAATTTAACTGATATCATGCATCTTTGGCAAATATACCACAAAATGAGGCTATGTCCTCCTCAGTGCATCCTATGGGATGGTACATGATTTCAACTTGTCAGATCAAAGTTTATGTCACCTTGGATTGTTTGTTGAAAGTCATGTCTGGTAAGCTTCTCTACTGTAAAGTTACTATTTTTTCCTTGAAGGATAATAAGTACACAATAATTGGTCTATAATCTTCAAAACTGTCATGCATTAAAAGACAAAGTTACAAAGATGAGAAAAAGCTGAGATTCTTTAATTTGAAAGTAAAATAATGTCTATCTTATTTAACCAACCCCCCTTTTTTTGTATATGGAAACCTATTTCCAATGAATAAATTGGTTTTATTAAGCAATCTATTGAGGATTTTATTTTAAAATAGAAAACATATTTGCATATTTAATGAGTACTTTGAAGTCAGAGTTTGCAAAAACTGTTAAAATTTTTTTTCATACAACTGTAGATTTTTGTGTCTAAAGATGTGGTATTTGCTCACAGTTATTCATAGAAAGATGTCTTCATCCTGTACATGTGGAAAATAACATGAGGAATTTAAACTTCCTGCTCATGATTAACAAAAATATAACATACACCATTTGGCCTCTTGTTATTATCACTAACAAGGGGTTAAGATAAAAATACACGAATTATACGTGTGTGTGCCTTTTCTAAAAAGCAACAGATGTCCATGGCATTAAATGACATAAGAACTTTCAAATTATTTTGGTATCAGATAAAGACTACCAATTACTAATTTCTGGTAATTAATTACCAATTACTATTTTCCTAAGTTTCTGGAAGACTGCATTGCTGTTATGTTTATAGTGTCTTTCTTCATGGCTCCCTTATAACCAGTAGCCTTGGATTTCAGGGTTCTCCCTACTTGAAAATCTTCCACAGATGAGCACACCTTTTGACTTTCTCTGACTCAGTGTGGCCCTTATCCCTGCCCCCTTCACATAGCAACTGTGAGCAGGTGGTTAACGTTAAATAAGACACACATGCAAATGACCAGTAGGTCATGGCCCAGACTCCCCATGGAAACTTGGGGGCTTGCTCCTGTCAACCTGGGTTTCCCCACAACAATTTCACTCTGCTTGCTTCTGGCTCTTGCCTCTGATCTGACATTCTCAAGATAGTTTTGGCTTGGTACTTTACCAACAAGTGTCCCACTTGCACTTTGCTTTTGATCTATCCCCTACTTCAAGCTGATTCTGTTCATGAATTTAACCATAAGCCTCAACAATGCTCTCTGCTCCAACTACCCTGGCCTCTTCCATGGGCAAACAAAACCCTGACGGCTATGATGGAAACCCTATGTTCTTTCTCCACCTACTTCTTGAGCAATCTTTCCTGTTTCAAGTTACAGCTTCAAGCTAACTTTAATCAGTGCTTGAAATGCCTTCTACCACAAGGATCAATAACTCTTTATATAGTTTATAGTATGCTTTCACGTGCCTTTGTGAGGTAGGCATGCAATGATTTATCATCTGTTTTGAAGATAGTAGGACCCAGATTCTGAGAAGTTAACTGATTTCTTCAAAGGCATATAGCTGGTAATGGACAGTAAAGACAAGGGCCCTAATTTTGTACTTTAAGCCTCGTTCTTCCCTTAAACCATAGCTGCTTGAGTTGTAGCACTTTTCGAGTGCAAGACAACATATGACTTTAGGTATTATGGATCGGAACAGGTGCTGTGTACATATGTTACTTATTAGAGAAAATGTTTTTAGACTGTGGTTCCTATAACCAGACAATAATTCCTCCCTCCCCGCCCCCGAGATTCTGTTCAATTACCTTTATAACAAAGGATAGTAGAAAAATTAAAGACAGCTCACTTGTATTAGATTGGACCCTTAGAGAAAGGGTGGCAGAGTGGCAGAGTGTGTTAGCACAAACTAGGAATAAGAAGGACCTAGGTTTGAGTCCTACCTCTGGGACTAACCAGCAGTTTTAGCTTATAGTGTTCAATCTCACTTTCCCATTTGTTGCTCTGGAATATTAGTATGTTGGTGCATAGTGTCTAGTAAATATTAGATGCCCAATTAGTGTTTGATAAACACTTGAAAAGTGTTATTAAATTGAGGTGTGTGTGTGTGTGGGGTGTGTGTGTGTGTGTGTGTGTGTGTGTGTGTGTGTGTGTGTGGTTTCCTGGGGGAAAAGGTTTGTAGCTTAATTACGAAAATTAAAATGCAGATAATAACACTGCACATGAAGGGCCTGGAACATAATAGGTTCTCCACAACTGGCAGCTGTAGGGTTTTATGTGAGGTAGGTGCTCAGATAATGAGGAAGGCAAAAGGTCATGCATTTTCTCAATTTTAGAGTCAGGAAGCTAATCTGAGCAATTTTTAAATTTAATTCTTTCATTCCACAGATAAAGTTTATCACTGATATCAGGAAGATACAAGTAAAAGGAAAATTAGAAAAGTTCCCACCACAAAAACGTATAATAGTTGATCCTCACAACCACCCTGTAGTTGGCAGAGCAGATATTAAAGTCATCATTTATTGATGACAAATGAAATCTCATCTAGTGACTGCAGAGATAGGCCTCAATCTCAGTTCTTTGACCTCAAGACCCAGTGCTCTTTCTAGAGTCAATAATTTTTAAGCCAAGAAACAATACCTATTTTCAACTTTGGCAGTAATTCTATGTATCTATTCCTGAATTCAAGTTACTATGTATCTGTTATTTCTGTTGTTTTTGTCTTGTTCTTCCTACTTATATAACATCCACCACATCTGTCTTTAGATCACATAAGAAGGAATAAATAAAAACACCTCGTCTACTTTGTGTTTGTGCCGGCTCAGAGGACCTGCAGACAATGAATGTTTTCTAAGAGCAGTGCTTGGAATATATACGTATTTTTCTCTTGTTTTGATTAGTGCCTAATGGTTTTCCACTTCAGTTTTTGTCAGATGGTCCTGAAATAGTAATAAGTAGTAACAGGAGAACAGGTTGCAGTGTTGGTTGGGACTTCTGGGGAAGCTGGCACCATGTTAGAGATCACTAGCTACAGTACCAACATGGAAAGCAGTCTCCAGGAAACTGTCCCACTTGAATCGTGACAATCTGCTCAGTCGTGATCTCACCATCAAGGTTGCAATAATTCTGGAACTGCAAGCCACGGCCTTGATGCTAATAGGGATGTAGGCCTTTGTTTTTCTTGCCTTTATGTTATATGCTTTGCCAGATTGCAAATGAAGACTCTTAAGGAAAATTTAGCATAACTTTCCTTAGGAGAAAAGCATTGAGACATCATGCTGTAAAAATTCAGTAGAAAAGTGGTAAGAATATAAATGTTTAGAAAAAAAATAAAAGGAGAAGTTTGGTCTCTGGCTTTACCACAAGCTAAATGAAATTGAGCTAATTGCCGAAAAACTCTATGGTTGAATATTCTCATCTTAGTTAAAATAATAACTGTAAGACTATGACATAGGTAAAATTTATGAATATAAGGTAAAATAGTTTTATAAATATATAGCAATTTATATAAAAAAACTCATAGCATGTTCTCTGGTGTCACTTCATTTATCCCCAGAAGCCCTCATATACCCATGTTCCTGGTGGGGAGAGCAAATCGGTGCTCTATGGCAAATTACATCAAAGTTGGAAGAATAATGCATATCTTTTGACCATGGGAGTTTGGGTTAGCTACCAATATGGTCAGTAAAAGGAAACATGTTTTATATGGTTTTTAAGCAAATTTCCTGCGGAACATTGGCTGAAATCGCCCTTTACACATCATTTCTCTTTACATCTTCACAGATTAGATGTACTCAGCATGAAATTGAGGGCAGAGAAAGGCTGAAGGCCATAATGTAAGCACAAAGCAAGTCACAGGAAGCTCTTATAAAGGTCATTTATAAAGAATTATTAAGAAAATGAGATGTCGTGATAATATATCTGACTGTTTTCTCCAATCTTTAAGTGCTTGGTTCTAGGGTTAATTAAAAATTGAGGAAAATGGTATATAGTTGACCTTTGAAAATGTGGTATTTAGGACCACTGAACCCCCTGCTCAATTCCAAATCCATGTATAACTTTGACACCCCCAAAACTTAACTACTGATAGCCTACTGTTGTCTAGAGGACTTACAGATAATATAAAGTTGATTAATACGTATTTTGTGTATTAGATGTATTATATACTGTATTCCTAATAAAGCAAGGTAGAGAAAAGCAAATGTTAGTAAGAAAATCATAAGGAAGAGAAAGTACCTTTAAGGTATTTATTTACATTTAAGTAAAGAAAGTACATTTAAGGCTGTATTTATTGATAATATAAGTTTATATATTTATTAATAGAAATCCACAAATAAGTGGACCCACACAATTCAAACCTGTGTTGTTCAAAGGTTTCAATTGTTTCAAAAGCAGTTGTTTCAATGCTAACCTGGAGAAGAAAAAAAAGAACCCTCAATTTGAATGTGAAGTAAAGAATGTATGTGCTACAGTCTAGCAGGTAAGTCCAACACCTTAATTCCCAGTGTCACAAAAGTTACTTTTTTAAAGTTTATTTATTTATGTCGAGAGAGAGAGAGAGAGAGAGAGAGAGAGAGAGCAGAGCCCAACATGGGGCTCGATCCCATGCATTGTGAGATCATGACCTGAGAAGAAATCAAGAATTGGACGTTTAACCAATGGAGCCACGTAGCCATCCCACAAAGGTGCTTTCAGTGACACAGTAGCTGATGGTCATCCTCGCTCCCAGGAAGAGAGAGGGGTATGGAGAGGTGTGTAACCCTGAGAAAGAGAAAAGCTGCTCTTCCTTCACCTCTAGGACCTGGCCTGCTGCCCTCCCTTTGAACATCAAAATTGGGAAAAGAAGAAGGTAAAACCAAGAGCCCTTGGCAATCACGCCTAAACGTGTCCAAGCCGCAAACTGCTGAGTGCCCCTCTCCCGGCCAGAGTGGGTGCCAGCTGCCTGTCTACCTCAGTCATCCTCCTTCTCCTGCATGAGAATTATTGGGGCCCAGCCGGAAAATCACCCAGCTCCTGGGAGCGTCTAGCCCACAGCAAAGCCCTGCTTCCTTAAACTCTCCTAATTACCAAACATAAGCCAAATCCTAGTATAGGTTCTTTCTAACATCCTCTTGGTAAGATGCCCCACTGTGCCCCTGTGATGTGTTCTCCCCTTCTTAAATGAATCATAAGGCCAACTTGTGCCCTGGAGAGGTTTCGCTGGAAGACATTAACACCAGGACAAGTTATACAGGACATGCTGGCGATGTTTCATTTATTGATCTGAGTGGTGGTCACATTAGTGTTCATGTGTTCATTAAAACACTTTTTGTCTTTTTTTATTCAAATATAATTAACACAGTGTTATATTACTTTCAGGTGCACAGTATAATGATTCAACAATTCTATACATTACTCAGTGCTCATCCAGATAAGTGTGATCTCAACCCCCTTCCTTAGATCACCTGTCACCCCCCCCCCCACCTCCCCTCTGGCAACCACCAGTTTGTTCTCTGTATTTAAGAGTTTTGTCTCTTGTTTGTCTGTTTTATTTTTTAAATTCCACATATGTGTGAAATCACACAGTATTTGTCTTTTTCTGACTATTTAGCATCATATCTTCTAAGTCCATCCATGCAGCAAATGATAAGATTTCATTCTTTTCTATGGTTAAGTAATAATCCATTTGTATGTACCATGACTTCTTTATCCATTCATCTATGGATGAACACTAGAGTTGTTTCCCTATCTTGGTGGTTGTAAATAATGCTGCAATAAACATAGGAGTGCATATATCTTTTTGAGTTAATGTTTTCATTTTCTTCTAGTAAATACCCAATAGTGGAATTGCTGGATCATATGGCCTGTCTTTCCTTCCTTTCTCCCTTCCTTCTTCCTTCCTTCCTTCCTTCCTTCCTTCCTTCCTTCCTTCTTTCCTTCCGTCCTGCCTTTCGTCCTTCCTTCCTTCCTTCCTTCCCTCCTTCCTTCCCTCCTTCCTTCCTTCCTTCCTTCCCTCCTTCCCTCCTTCATTCCCTCCCTGCTTCCTTCCTTCCTTCCCTCCTTCATTCCCTCCCTGCTTCCTTCCTTCCTTACCTCCTTCCTTCCTTCCTTCCTTCCCTTCTTTCCTTCCTTCCTGCCTTCCTTCCTTCCTTCCCTCCTTCATTCCCTCCCTGCTTCCTTCCTTCCTTCCTTCCTTCCTTCCTTCCTTCCCTTCCTTCCTTCCTTCCTTCTTTCCTTCCTTCTCTCTCTCTTTCCTTTTTTCTTTCTTTTACTTTTTGAGTCAGAGAGAGACTGTATGAGCAGGGAGAGGGGCAAAGATAAAGAGAGAATCTTAAGCAGGCTCTATGCTCACCACAGAGCACGACACAGGCCCAGTCTTACAACCATGAGATCATGACCTGAGTGGAAATCAAGAGTCAGATGCTTAACCAATGAACCACCTAAGTACCCCTCTATTTTTAATTTTTTTGAGAAACCTCCATATTGTATTCCACAGTGGCTGCACCAGTTTGCATTCCTACCAACAGTGTTGCACCCTGCCAACACCTGTTGTTTCTTGTGTTGTTGATTTCAGCCATTCTGACAGGTGTGATGTGATATTTCATTTTAGTTTTGATTTGCATTTCCCTGATGATGAGTGATGTTGAGCATCTTTTCATGTGTCTCTTGGTCATCTGTATGTCTCCTGTGGAAAAGAATATCATAGGAGTATAGGAGTATAAGAATATCACAGGAGTGGTAGTATTTGTTAATAAAAGTAATTTTTAAAAGTCTGTATTGGATGGAGGGATATATTCTTTAGCCCAGGAATAAATATTCTTTCAGACAAATCACCATGCAATAATTACACAAATAATAATTAAAATAGTTTTAAAACTATTAGAAGTTTTAAAGTAGTTTTAAAATAGTTTAAAATAGTTTTAAATTTAAATAGTTTTAAATAAGTCTCATGTTTAAACATTTACAAAATGGGGGAGAAAAAAAGAGGCATAACAGACTAGTATTCCAAAATGTAGTGATAGTTTACATCAATATGAACATTCTTGTCTCTGTTTTCTCTGATCAAATGCACTTAAACTCAGACTAGCAAACTCACTGAAATTAATGGGGTAGAAGGACATGAGCTCGCATGGGTTTCAATCAGTGAAGAAGACACTGACGACTTCTCATGCTGACTTTTGGTTCTTGGAAGGAATCGCCAAGAACCCCCATGAGTGGGTGTTCCTGACCAGTGGCAGGGACCAGGTGTCAGGCAGACTTGCAGGTACCCTGCCTAACAGAGACCTGGCTGTCTTCCATGGGTGGCTTCTAAGACCCACTGAAGTCAGCTCCATCAACACCTAGTAGCTAGTGGGGTCAAGGCCAGAGTGGAGGATCAATAGGAACACTTTTATGGGCCAATCCTGGAAGCATATGCATTGTTCTGTCCATATTCTACTGGCTGAGACTCAGTTGCACGAATTCACGCATGCAAGATGGGCTGGCAAATGTTGTCCCTCATGGGCATCAGCTTCTTAGCCAAATATTTGCACAATATGTGCAGTAAGGGGACCACAAATCTTTGGTGGAGAGCTGTCCACCTACCCATCCCTACCCCCAAGTGAAAAATGTGACTTCTGTTATGTTAAGCCCCTGTAATTTTGTGGGATTTTTTTTAAGTTATCACATCTGGTTTATTTTCTTCACTAGTACCATGGGGGAAATTCCATACCTCAGAGGGATGACCGTCGACCCCCAGTTGACTGCTATCAAGATGTGGAAGTAGAGGGAAAGGAGATGGGGCAGTGAAGAAGCAGCTAAGGTGGGTCTTTCAAGAGACCTGGCCATGTGCATGAGAAGTTCCTTCATTTATCAAACAAGTGTGTAACACCTACCACAAATCAGGTGGTGTACTAAGTGCCTTGTCTTTTTACAAATGTTAACCTATTTAATCCTCATAACAGCCTATAAGCAATGTGGTTATCCCCATGTAGCTAAAACAGAGTAAGTTAAAGTAAGATCCTTAGTAACCTTCAGCTAGCAAGTCACAGAGTCAATATTTAAACCAGCCCATGTGGCCCCAGATCCTCTACTCTGGCCTTAATGCATTGTTTTATGCATTATGATTTGGCAGATTCAGAGGACAACTGAGCAGTTATCTTCAAGGCAGTTGAAGGATCTGAAATGCTAAAGGGAGCTCAGAGATGAGGAATCCAGCATTTCTCCAAACAGTAACCATCTATGGCTATAGGTGTTATGGTATCCACTGCAATGGGCATGAACTATGAGTAGATGGTATTATACCCATTTTACCAATTTTGAATAGAAGTCTAAGAAAGGCCACATGCCTTGCCCAGGATTTCACATCTACTGACTTAATGGAACCAGGCTTTGAACTCCCATCTGACTCAAAACGCCTCCATTTTGCCTCTCTCTCTCTCTCTCTCTCTCTCTCACTTGTCTTTCTTTCTTTCCATCTTTCTTTCTTTTTGTGAGAGGGGGAGAGTGGGAGAAAATTACTATTGATTCATTTGCCCAAATAGAAAGTTAAAGAGGAACATAAACCAAATCAACCAGAAGATACTTATTTTCCATTTTCCAGATACCAGATAGCAATCACCTCATTATAAGGTACAATAATCTTACTCACAATTCTTAAATAATACATTTCCACTATGAATCATTGCTAGGTATGGGATGCAACCAAAGGGCATTTTATTCTTCATGACTCACATCAAATGGTTTCTATTCTAAAACCTAGAAGAGAAAATACTATGCTGACAGCTAACTAACCAGAAAGCTTCTGCAGGTGTTTCCATGACAGAGCTGTAGTAAGCTATCATGAGATTTACACTTGGATAAAATGGAAATACCAACAAGACAGCCCTTTGGGGGTTTGGCTTGGCTTTTGATTGATTGGAGTTAGTATGCTGAAGGGGTTCTGCATGTCCAAAGGTCCCAAGCAGTCTAAAGCTTCCACCCATTTTGCCAACTAGTTACCTTTTCCTCATGCCCTTGACAAGGTTTCAGTGGGTGTCCAGAGAGTTTGCCGGTTGTTATTTCTGTCTTTAGGTTTACGTGGCTACAGGGCTCCCATCACTGGAGCCCAGGGACACTTCTGGAATACAAGAGATGGAGTTTTAAGGCTAAAAAATCAGTATTAGTCTGTTCAACTGGAGAATCACAGATAACTTTAGCAAATTTAGCGAATTTAACTACAGAGGCAAAGATGTGCCTTAAGTGTCTTGTAGGAGGCTGTCAGGGAAATGGGGCCCACAGTCTCTCAACTGCCTTCAAACACACTTTGTAGCTTAGGCAATCTGGAGGTTTCAGAACTGACAGAAAGAGGATTTCTGAGTAAAGGGGAAAAAAGGCATTAGAGGAACAAAAAATGCTGATTGTATCAGAGACTTTTGCACATACTGCCCTTCATAATCCCTGCAGAACCCTGTGAGGAAGGTGGAATTATCTCGTACAGCTCTGGTGAGCAGCCCTTATCTTTTATCAGACTTTACAACTAGCAGTTGACAGAGCCAGGGTTTGGCCCCAGTCCGTCTGGCTTTAAAATCAATGTGCTTTCCCAACCCTGTGTTGACTCACAATCAGAACCTGTTGTATGGGCCCTAAACTGGAGCAAACATGTCCACACAGCTGTTCCTCCCACGGTCTACCAATGACCTCAAAACTAATAGAAAAAGAAATCCAAAATTAATTAACTTCCTTTTTTTTAACATTTATTTTTTGAGAGACAGAGTGTGAGTGGGGGAGGGGCAGAGAGAGAGGTAAACACAGAACCTGAAGCAGGCTCCAGACTCCGAGCTGTCAGCACAGAGTCCCATGTGGGGCTCAAACCCACAAACCGGGAGATCACGACCTGAGCTGAGGTCAGATGCTTAACCGACTGAGCCGCCCCATCACCCCATAAACTTCCTCCCTAAAGTATAAAATAAATTGTTAAACTTCGCAATTATCTCTGAAAGTGTATTTCTGTACAGTTTTTATTTATCTTCCCGTTTAATCCACATCCAATTCTTAGTAATTGATTTTGGAAACTTCGGGTTCCCTCCGGCTCAGAGGAGGATGTGATGTTCTCAAGTGCAGCATCACCACACTTTTACCGGGTCCCTGAGGGCTGCTTGCCCCTTGGCCACTGAAAGTGGAACCATGGCCTTTTCCCCACTGGCCCTCATTTCTCGGCACAGCCATGGACAAAATAATTAGGTTTCTTGACACAGGTTTTTAGTTTCCACAAACCTCATCTGCTCTCTTAGAACAGGTTCAGGTAATGGTGTGAACTGCCAACTGATTATGTAAAATCATATTTACTGAAGATAAACATCCATGCAATGTCTTTAAAGTTTTAGAGAGAATTATAAACATGTCACTGCAATTTCACACCAATGTCTTCTTTCACTCAGGTTAGAATGTCATTATTTGAGCACTGAACTCAAGATTAAGCACACTGGGTCCTTGTTAAGAAAGAACAATTGTGCTTCTTCATCATTTTGACTGGCTTTCCACAATATTGCCAGGGAGTCCCAGGCGTTTGCTTCAGTACTTTGGGGCAGCTGCCAGGTAACACTGCAACCTGGTGCCTCTGGGGGCCTTCGAAGGCCTCTGTGGCCTGACCCCTGGTGAGGTAAGCATCCCCCCACCCCTTCCTCCTGGCAGCCTGGAGTTTTCTGCTTTAGGAACTATGACTCAGCTGCCTCTTTGTACTGGGAAGTCTCAGTTCCCTTTTTTCTTGTTTCCCAAAGAACTTCAAAGCTGCTGTAGAATGATTATAAGCAAGAGTATGGAAAATAGTGACAGTCACAAAAAGGTGAGCAAAGCCACCCAGAGTGATGCCTGCATAGTAAGAGAGGCTAATTAGGAATGTTTTCTCATTATTACTGAGTGGATTTTTGCAAGAGGATATTGATCAATTTCCTAAAAATTTAGGAAAGCCTGAAGGAGGAAACGGGCCAGAATTACAATGGGTATTTTGGTAGGCCAGGGAAGGAGTGTTGGCCTTGCAGTCACTGGGATGGGCTATAGTGGTATCTCCCTCTGGGTAAGGGTGAGGACACGGTCTGTGGAAAATGGGGCCCTGACATGCAATAAAAATTTAACAAGTAACTTATCTCTTTTCAACTTTTTTTCAATATTCAAAAGGTACTGTACAGAATTTCCTTGTTCTTTCTGAACAACGCCTGTGGTCACAGTTTGGTGGAACACTGACCTATGTGCTAGGACACTGAAGCATGAGTTTGTTCTCCAGTGAGAAAGAGAAGGTTTGTACCAAACAAAATTAAATGGATTGCTGAGGTATAGAAGGTGCTCAGATTCTTTAATGTGTTATTGTGCAATCTTAATCACAAAAAGGACAATTTAAAAGGTAATTTCCCAGACTCATCTGATGACAGGGCCCATTGCCCTGGGTATTCCTGCAGACCCTCCTGCTGCCACATGGGAAGACACTCCTCTTCCCGGAATCAGGGGTTCAGTGAAAGCTCCTTTTAAATACGACTGAAGTTAGGGCCTGAGAAAATTAGACTAATTTATTTAGGGCCTAATTATTTTGTCACTCTCCTTACCAGAAATGTTTGGTGAACCCTATCTCCTAGCATTTCACACCTTTCCCCAGCCTGGCCTTCCAAGCCTTCCCCACATCACGGCCCTGCCACATTTACCCTGTTGGTTCCCCCAACCTGCCCAGGGCGTGCTTCTATTTGTCAGATTTACCACAAAAGAAACAACCTCTGTAATTAGCAAAGAAGACATCCAGCGAACCTCAGAACAAATTAGTGGGAAACAATAGAAAAAGAATTTCTATACAGCAAGTGTATCTTAAGAAAATGCCTTAGCAAAATCCAAGAACTGTCATTCATTAAAACAAACAAACAAACAAACAAACAAACAAACAAGCAAAAAACTGAGACTAGCAAAGTATGTAGCAGAGATTGCACAGGGCAAGACCTCATGGAACACACAGGAGGTTTTCCGTGTTGGGAAGGAATAAGCATCCAAACCAGAGCAGTGTATCCCGGCCACTTGAGAGGGGTTGTTATAGCGCAGAGCATGAAAAAGGGGTTACCGTCTGACATCAGCATCTACTTTATGTAATCTTTCATGCAAATCTTTTTTTTAAAGTTTTTTAAAAACATTTATTTGTTTTTGAGAGACAGAGCACGAGCCGGGGAGGGCCAGAGGGAGAAGGAGACACAGAATCCAAAGCAGGCTCCAGGCTTGGAGCCTTCAGTACAGAGCCTGACTCAGGGCTCGAACCCACGAAACGTGAGACCATGACCTTAACTGAATGGAATTGGATGCTTAACCGACTGACCCATCCAGGAGCCCCTCATGCAAATCTTATATCACTGCAAAGTCTGTATTGTTCTCATTGCAGGATGCTTTCAGTTATTCTCAACAAAGCCTTTTATTCTCTTCATAATTCCCAAGCTAAAAGACACTACTCGAGATGTGTCATGTGTAACACCTGGACTGCACGTGACTGATGTCTGCGGTAAAAATGTCTTGCCAAAAATGAGTAGAGTGAGGTCAGGATCCTCCAACACTGAATTGTCTCAACCAGCCTTTCTTCCATCTGCTTATGCTTCCCATTCTGCTATCATCAAAATGGGTTCACAGAATGCTGGCTGAAAACATGGGGATCTGATGCTTTGGTTAAGCTAATCAGCTGTAAAGTGGCTGAATAATTTCCACTTGGATCTTCAAAATATTGAAGATAGTTTATAGATCCCTGTATTACTTTTGAAGATCTCAACTACCCTGGGTATTTGGGCTGGGGATCCCTCTTGCGGTAGATGTGTTCTTAGCACCCAGTCCCTCCTGTGGCGTCACGTCCCCTACGAGTAGCTATCGGTGAGTGTGCAACTTCCCTTTGCCAGTCTCCTTCTCCAGCTTCTTCCAGCTTTTCCTGACATCGTTCCCCAGGCATAGAGTTTATTTAACTTAAAGGCCTGTGTTGGACAAAGCTGACTGTTAGAGCTTTGCCATTGTTGACAAGCCTTTACAAGAGGTGAGTCTCTGCAGCTTAGCAAATAACAACATCCCAGAGTCTGATCAGAGCAGCGTTTGCAGTTTTGTTTTATTCTGAGAAACTGTTTTTAAGGAAGCCTTTCTTTGAATTTCTTAGTGAAGAAGCTTGTTTTCCTGAGAGCTGCAAACCAGAAGAAACATCGCTCTTCAGACCTCCCCACACTTTCCTCACAGGTCACAACAGCAGAGCTGAATAGACCTGAGACATCACCCAGGCTGACCTCCTCATGTCATGAATGGGAAACTGAGCCCAGCAAAAGTTAATCTACTTAAAAGTAGTTGGTTAGAACTGACTTTATAACCAGAGTGAACATATAGGTTATCATTCAAATGAACAGTTTTTTAAAGTAAAGGGACAGGATTAATGACTGTGTGAGAATTACAGGTATAAACTGGGATGGTGGCAGGTAAACAAAGATCTATGCTCCCCCTAACATAAGCAGGTCTTCTGAATCTTACAGCAAGCCTACCCTAACACTGGTTCATGAGAATGATAAGAATTCTTTTGTTTTGTTTCACAAAAGCAGTTTGAAAAAATTATTTTAATGTTTATGCAATTTACTGTAATACATCCTGAATTCATTCTTCATTATCATTACTGTGCTATCATAGCTTTGCATTACCCAAACCAAAACAAACCAAGGCAATTGAGTAATAAGAAATAATTGGCATTTTTCAAATTCCTCAGTGTGAGTAAAAGAAGGCAAGAACCCATTTATCAAAGAATGGAATTTAGTGTTTTTGAAAATTAGAAACTTTATAACTTAGCTCCCTCATTAGGCTCAGGGTTTTGCCATTTTATGCGCGTGGAAACCGATGCTACTTTTTTTTAAAGGTTATTTACTGATTTTGAGAGAGAGCACGCATGAGTGGTAGAGGGGCAGAGAGAGGGAGAGAGAATCCCAAGCAGGCTCCACACTGCCAGCACAAAGTCCAATGCAGGGCTTAATCTCAGAAACCATGAGATCATGACCTGAGCTGAAATCGAGATTCAGACACTTAACCCACTGAGACATCCACACACCTCCCAATGTCATGTTTTATGAACAAAAATGTGACTATTGTAATTAAGCTTCTCATCATGGAGTGAAACTAAAACACGAGATCGTGTTTTAATTAAAATCCAAATGATGCACTTTAATGAATGTCCTTAAAGAAGTAGCTGAAAAGATCTTGATATTGATTATATCAGTAATTGGTCAGGAGTATTAAAAACACAAATCAATTCACAAATTACTGTTGGTTACCCACTGAATGCAGATATGCTGCTAGTTTTTAAGGACTCGAATACAGAAAGGAAAGGTTCTGGCCTTGGAAACCCTACATAATGTGATTGGAAAAATATTGCATAAGGTTTTAAGAACAATACATCTGACCGTCCCAGGCAGACTATGATCTCCTTTCAAGTTTCCTGTGTAGGTCTGGATAGGTTTCCTGGGAAGTTTCAGAAGACCAGCAAGAGACATAAAGAGAGAAGAGGAAGCTGGGCTACAGGGGTGTGTGGGAGGAAGCAGAGGCACTTGGGAGAGCTGCAGGGGAATGCATTGCCATTAGCACATTAGCACAGCCCTGTGTCAACTTGAAAGGGCATAGCCAGACCCAGGCAGTGGTTTGGGCCCAGTAGGCCCTGTGCAGGCCTGCATACGAGGTACCATGGCAGTATTTTTTTTTTTTTTTACATTCCTGTGTTACATTTTGAGTGGAAAAAAAACCTTTAAAACTAATAAAGAGATATTAAAATAACATCTAGTCTTTACTACTGAGTAGTTATTAAACCACTTGCACCAAATAGGTGTAATCTCCTTTTGATCTTTGTGAAATATTTAAAGAAGCTTCCCTGATTTGATCAGCTTCTGGCATTGATGGGTTTTGACCATGGGAGAGCATTTTCAATAATTTTTATTGGACGTTGTGTCTGTAAGAATGGAAACCAGTAGTTTCACTTTAATATAACTTTACACTCTTGACTGAGGATAGTCAGTTTTAAAACAAGTCTGGCCATGGTTAGGTAACAAGGGGCAACTTATGACTCAGTTTCTTACATCTACTTCTCCTAAAGAACATTCCACAGGCACTTGTGTGTCCCACAATAGAGGATTTTTGCTTCCCTATATGTGGGCAGCTGTACAAGAACAGTACACATGGGCACGGTTCTCTAGACTGCCCGTATCACCACCAATATCAATATTATTTAAAAGGGGAAAAAATTAATAAATGATGAATGAATTTTACACTCAATTTTCACTTTTTAAAAAAATTTTTAATGTTTTTATTTATTTTTGAGAAAGATAGAGGGAGAGAGAGCACGCTAGTGGGGGAGGGGCAGAAAGAGAGGGAGACACAAAATGTGAAGCAGGCTCCAGGCTCTGAGCTGTCAGCAAAGAGCCCGATGCGGGACTTGAACTCACAAACTGTGAGATCATGACCTGAGCCGGAGTCGGACGCTTAACTGACTGAGCCATCCAGGTGCCCCACAAGTTTTATTCTTCTTAAGTAAATAGTAGAAAAAGAAAGAATGAACAATAGATGAGAGTAGATCCTGGGAATTTGTTAAGTTTCACATGTACAAGAACTTCCTATGCTCCTTGGCCAGTAACTGTGACCAAATGAAGATGGTAAGATCGAATACTATCTGTGATTTCACCTGTGGGCTTGTTGTAACATAAACTATCAAGATTTCAGTAGTTGGAATTTATCTAAGTTTTCAGGGTTTTTTGTTTTGTTAGTTACTTCGTTTGTTTGTTTGTTTGGCTTAATTGCTGAATTTAGAAAGCAACCTGATTTAGGAAACAATTGTCTTTCTTTTGGCATCTTTCCAGGTTATCTTCCTTTTACTTTCCAACCACTCGATTTTCACTTTGAAAATGACTCTGCTCATATCTTTCACTTCTTCACCACCTACTCTCTCATTAATTCAGAGTCAGTCAGCGTCTATGTCTGTCACTCAACTAAAACCACACCCTGGCAACCCTTCAGCGTCTCATCACCCTTACTTCTCTGTAATGGCTGTCATGGTTGATCACCTCTTCTTGGAATGCCCTCCTTCCTCAGTGCCACACCACCTAAACTCCTCTGAGTCATCTGTAGCTTAGGCTGCTCTCCTGGCCCCAGAACCCCCAACACACACGCACACACACACACGCATGCAGTAGTTTGTATTGGTCTTGGTTTGATTTTCTCTCTCTCTCTCTCATGCACACGTGTACATGCACACACATACACACATGCATACACATTGTCTCTCTTTAAACTCACTTTTGCCTCTGGGCATATCTTCCATTGCCATGGTTCTGTTCATCCAGCTTCTATATTGTATCACCTGCTCAGACATCTCCACTAAGCTTCATGTCCACAACTATATCTGGTTACTGATTGTTTCCATCCGAATGGGCTACTAAAACCTAAACTAAAGATGTCCCAAACTGATCTAATTCTCTTCTCCCTAAATATCCACTCTTCCATATTCGACTTACAAATTTGAGGCCTTTCCATTCTCTGAGTCAAATAGACTAGAACTTCCCAAGTTGTCTTCTTTTTTCCTTCCTTATCCAAGCAGTTGCCAGCCTCTGTAGATTTAGTCATCCCAATATATTTTCTATCCAATCTCCCATTTCTTATGCCACTGTATTAGTCAAGGTTCTCTAGAGAAACAGAACCAATAGGATGTGTATATATAAAGAGATTTATTTTGTGGAATTGGCTTATGTGATTATGGAAGATGGTGAGTCCAAAATCTTCAGGGAAAGTTGCCAGACTGGAGATCCAAGAAAAGCCAATGCTGCAGTTTGAGCCCAAAGGCCATCTGCTGGCAGAATTCTTCCTTGCTATGGTGAGTTCAGTCTTTGTTCTATTTGGGCCTTCAACTGATTGGATGAGGCTCTCCCATATTATTGAGAGCAATCTGCTTTATTCAAAGTCCACTGATTTAAATGTTAATCTCATCCAAAACACCCTCACAGAAATATTCAGACTAATGTTTGACCACATACCTGGGCACTGTGACCCATCCAAGTTGACCTATAAATTTAAGCATCATCTCCACTATCATATCCACCTATCACTGACAGTATCTCATAAAAATTATAATACTCTTGGGGTGCCTGGGTGCCTCAGTAGGTTAAGTGTCTGACTTCAGCTCAGATCATGATCTCATGGTTCTTGAGTTCGAGCCCCACATCGGGCTCTGTGCTGACAGCTCAGAGCCTGGAGCCTGCTTCAGATTCTGCGTCTCCCTCTCTCTCTCTTCCCCTTCCCTGCTCATCCTCTGTCTCCCTCTCTCTCAAAAAATGAATAAACATTAAAAATTTTTTAAATAAAAAATAAAAAAATTATAATACTCTCCAACTGGCCTTCTGTCTTTTCAATCCCTCACCACTTCAAACCATCCTACCACTGCTCTGTCACTGTTAGTATATCTCTCAGTATAATACTATAAATCTTGCTCACTTTTTTGCTTTTCAAGTCACATGCAGACTCTAGTAATACATATCAGGCCCTCCCTGATATTGAGCCAAATAATCTTTCAAGCCTTATCAATAATGCTTTTATTTTATGTGTTGATGTAGCTGACTGGCTATTTCCAGCTGTTGTAGGTTAAAGCCTTGGTCTCTCGTGTTTCCCACAGCAGGAAACTTTAACTCCCCAATCTGTTCATGCTGAAATTCTGTTTATAACATCTTAGCTACCACCAAACTCAAATTTACAATAATAGCTACACTCCAGTACATTTCTTTAGACACTTGAATTGTCCGTATCACCACCAATATCAACTGCAACGGAAAGAAAAAAGAAGCTAGTAAATGATGCATGGACATTTTATACTAAAGTCATATTCTGAGAGCAACAAACTGTGACAGAGAGTGAGGTTTAAATTTTTTCATATGCCTGAAAATGAACATTGCAGCAGAGTGGAAGCCCGTGTCCCACCTCCCTCCCCAGAGGAAACTTCTAGGGTAGATTTGGTGTATACTAGTTGCATATGCAAAATACTGTATTGTTCTCTTTCTTTTTAGTTTATTAAGATATCAAAATGTACATAATATTCTGTAATTTCCTTTTTACAAAGCATTGTTTATCAGATTTATCCAAGTCAATGCATATAAATAAAGTTCATTCATGTTAGCTACTTCAATGTATTCATTGTATAAATACTCAAAATTTATCATTACAGTTCCCTACCAATGGATATTTGGGTTGCTGCCTTTCTTTTTTTCTATTACACATAAATGTGTCATGTTTCCTTGTAAGTACGTTTATAATTAGGCAATACACTCAAAATTTCAATTGTTGGGGCACCTGAGTGGCTCAGTCAGCTGAACGTCCTACTTCAACTCAGGTCATGATCTTGCAGTTTGTGGGTTTGAGCCCCGCGTCAGGCTCTGTGCTGACAGCTCGGAACCTGGAGCCTACACCCTGCTTCAGATTCTGTGTCCTTCTGTCTCTGCCCCTCTGCCTCTGGTGCGCTGTCTCTCTCTCTCTCTCTCTCTCTCTCTCTCTCTCTTTCTCTCTCTCTTTCTCCCTCAAAACTGAATAAACATTTACAAAAATGTATTTTAATTCAAATTGTTAAGTGGCAGAGTGTTTTCATCTTTAAATTTGCCAGATATTGTGCAATCGTTCTCCAAAGTGATTCTGCCAATTTATATTCCAATCAGCAGGTGTATGTGTACATTTCACTATCTGTAAATCAATACTATGGTCAGAATGTTTTAAGATTGGCCAATCACGACAGTGTGAAATATTTCCTTGTTTATAATTTCTGATTATTACGGGCTTCATCTTTCAATATGTTTGTCAGGTATTTGGATTTTCTCTTCTGTGAGTTGCCTGTTTATATCCTTTGACATATGGCTATTGGAATATTTGTGCTTCCTAATTTGTTAGTAGAGGTTCTTCACATAAAGTGAATTCTAACATTTGTCAATTAGATCTGTTGTACATATCCTCTCCCATTGTGTGACTTGCCTTTTATTTCATGTTCTTTTGTAATACATAAGTTTTTATAATTGTGATGTGTTGGGACTATGAAATGCCTCTCTTATTATTACTATTATCTATGTCTTATTTAAGTAATCACTTGATAAAAATTTTAAATATTATATTTTTACTTTTACACTTTGGTTCTTTAATCTATCAGAGTTTAATCCACAAACTTTTTGTTTATTGAGAGGAAGAGATAGAGTAATTTTCTATTCATAAAGACAGTTGTCCCTAAACTATTATGAACATTTACCACCCACTAATTTTATTTTATTTAAAAAAAATTTTTAACGTTTATTCATTTTTGAGAGAGAGAGAGAGACAAAGTGTGAGTCGGGGAGGGGCAGAGACAGAGGGAGACACAGAATCTGAAGCAGGATCCAGGCTCCGAACTGTCAGCACAGAGCCTGATGGGGGCTTGAACCCACGAACCGTGAGATCATGACCTGAGCCTGAGTTGGACACTTTACCGACTGAGCCACGCAGGTACCCCTATCACCCACGAATTTTAAATGCTTCCTATATTATATCTAATTCAAGACTATTTTTAACTTATGTTTATCTGTCTTGGAACAATGTCATACTCTATCAATAATAATAGAGTAAGTAATTTTATAACAAGTCTTAAATATCTGTTAGTAAATATCCTGTCCTCCTTGTTTCAATTTTTAAAAATTCTGCTATTTTTGGGCCTTGACTCTTTTTTAAAACTTTAAAGATATATTTTATTTAGGGGCGCCTGGGTGGCTCAGTCCTTTGAGCGACCAACTTCAGCTCAGGTCATGATCTTGTGGTTCACGAATTCAAGCCCTGCATCAGGCTCTGTGCTGACAGCTCAGAGCCTGGTGCCTGCTTTGGATTCTGTGTCTCCCTCTCTTTCTGCCCCTCCCCTGCTCACACTGTCTCTCTCTCTCTCTCTCTCTCTCTCTCTCTCTGTCAAAAATAATAAACATTAAAAAAATTAAAAAAATAAAGATATATTTTATTTAATCCAAAATACACAAAATATCATTTTCTTAATATAAAATATAATATTTTTGCTGCATCTTAATTCAGGCTAGCCACATTTCAAGGGCTTAGTAGGTACATGTGGCTAGTGGCTACCATGCTAGATAGTGCATTGGACCTTTATTCTTGCAAATGATTTTTTGAATTGCCAAGTTCTTTGAAAAAAAGTTGGGATTTTATTTCCAATTGGATTGTTTTTTTTTAATTTCAGAGATAATCTACATTTTTATATTATTAGCCATCCATCTATGAGCAAGTTGTGTCTTTGTTCATTTAGATCTTCATTTATATCCTTAAAAATATTTTGTAGTATTCCACATCCAGGTTTTGTGTATTTTTGAGCTACCTCACCAGATTCCTTGGAATATACTAAGGTATATACCTTGGATTTTTTTAGTTTTATCTCTTGAATATTTTTCTCTACTATATTTTCAAGTTGGTTGTTGTATATCATGTATATGAGTACTGTTAGATTTTTATATGTTGATCTTATGTCCAACAATATTGCTTAAGTGTCTTGTTTGTTCTAATAATTCTTTTTTTTTCTTTTTTTAAACCATAATTTATTGTCAAGTTGGCTAACATATAGTGTGTAAAGCGAGCTCTTGGTTTTGGGGATACATTCCCGTGGCTCATTGCTTACATACAACACCCAGTGCTCATCCCAACAAGTGCCCTCCTCAATGCCCACCCCCATTTTCCCCTCTCCCCACACCCCATCCACCCCTCAGTTTGTTCTCTGTACTTAACAGTCTTTCATGGTTTGCCTCCTTCCCTCTCTGTTTGTAACTATTTTTCCCTTCGCTTCCCCTGTGGTCGTTGGTTAAGTTTCTCAAGTTCCACATATGAGTGAAAACATATTATCTGTCTTTCTCTGACTGACTTATTTCACTTAGCATAATATCTTCCAGGTCCATCCATGTTGCTGCAAATGGCATGATTTTATTCTTTCTCTGAATCTAGTCTGGAGGTAGGAAGGAACCAGGGAAAGTGGTTTTTAATACATCATTTGCCACCCTAAATCAGCTTTGTTGTTTTTGAACTGAGCTCATTCCACTTCCTCCAAAATCACTCCTTTATCCAAGGCTAAGCTGCTTATTCCTGAATGCCAGGAAATATGTTGCTGAATCTCTCTCTCTCTCTCTCTCTCTCTCTCTCTCTCTCTCTCATATGTCATCTCCTTCTTCTGAAGTATTGAGCAGAGGACAACTTAGATGCTCCTAAGTAGGAAAAGCAAATACTTTTGTTAATGTTTTAAAATATTACTATGTTATATGTAGTTAAATGCGATGCATTTGCTATAAAAGATACAATCAAGAGTAATAGGCATATTACAAATGGATATGTTTCCAAAGTCCATTTGTAAATAAATTTAAAAGAACTCCAAATATACCTTTTCATTGTAATAAAATAAAATTATAACATAAAAATGTTATAAATGGTAATTTAATGGATAATCCATCACAACCATTATTTAGCTCATAAAGTAGCTGAAATAGTGTCCAAATAGAACTATTGTAGTAACCGTCACTTGATGTTGACAGAATAGTTTCAGCTACTTTGCTAGTAATAGCACTGTAGCCATTATTAAGTAATATGATGTCCAGTAATTTGTCTGTAGGGAAAATGCTTCACTACAGCTGGAAGGGTGTGCTTTTCCTATCCTCCTAACTTAGTCTCAGAATAGAACAAGCTAATGATTTTTTTTAATATTTGTTTAGTTTTTGGAGGGGGAGCACAAGCGGGGGAGGGGCAGAGAGAGGGGGACAGAGGATCCAAAACAGGCTCTGTGCTGACAGGCTGACAGCAGCCCCGATGTGGGGCTGGAACTCAGAAACCACGAGATCATGACCTGAGCCTAAGTCGGGTGCTTAGCCAAATGAATCATCCAGGCGCCGGGTGGAACATGTAATGATTTTTAAGTTAGGGGTTATATGTCAGGGAGCTTCAATAATTAATCATAACAGAGAACAAAATGCCATGATAAATAAGTGTGCATATCTCCTAATTACTCATATATTGAAGAAAACAAACTTAATTAGGAGGGGATGAATGGGCATAGGAGCACCTATAGACATTCAGAGAGTGACTTATGGACATCTTTAACAGAACCTTACTACTGTACCAATAATATGTTTAAAAGATTTATTTATTTAGTCATTCAAAATTATTAAGCAACTTGGGTTAATCTATGCACAAAATTTAGCTAAGTGTCCTACAATAGAAGCTTAGGTTCAAAGAACACTCTCTATTTTCCAAAGTCCTTTCTGTAGATGCTACTTAATTTGAATTTTATAAAATTCAAATAAAAGAGGAAAGGAGATATTATTATCCCATTTTAGTGGTGAGGAATCTGAGACTCAGTTTAACTGATGTGAACACCTTCATTCAGTTATGTGTGGAAATACTCAGGATTCAGATCTAAGCTTCATAATTTTAACTCCAAAGTTCTTTCCATTGAAATATATATTAATGTTTATTTATTTTTGAGAGAGAGAGCATGAGCAGGAAATGGGCAGAGATAGAGGGAGACAGAGATTTGAAGTGGGCTGTGTTGGCAGCAGAGAGCCCAATGCAGAGCTTGAACTCACTCACAAGCCCCAAGATCATGACCTGGGCTGAAGTGGACGTTTAACAGATTGAGCCACCCAGGCGTTCCTGAGCCATATATATGTATATGTTAAACACACAGCTCATTTTATACACACATTCACACATGCATGTGTATGTACACATATTAAAAACAGCAGATGATTCCCTTAATTTTTATCTGGACCATCATGTATTATAAAGCATTAGCCACATTACTACTCTCCACATGCATTTATAAAGTATTTCATTTATTTATTTTTTTTACTTTAATTTCAAATTAAAGAATATTCTTCATAGGACATTTAGGAACTTACTGTCAATGGGTGATAAATATTGCGTAAAATCGATGGGAATCAAAATGCTTTGGATTACTATTATTTTGCAGTTTTAAATGACTGATAAACTCCACGTGTAATCTCCATGTTCTTCTTAGCTCATTAACTGAGCAAGGAGTACATATTACCAAAACTGATTCAAATAATAAACTTTAAAAAGATATGTAACCTTCTATTAAGAAATTCATTGCTATCGTGCTATTTTAATCAAACAAATACTTTATAACCATTATGTGAACATATGTTATAGCTATAGTCTATTGTCACAGGAAAGGTGAATGAGCACATCAATGGTTTTTCTATTTGTGTATTCAATCTGAAGATAATTAACTAATATGTTTCAGAGCAATTGTGGTTATTTGTAAATGAATGTGTTCATAACTAGTATTTTGCTTTAAAATCTTTAGTCATAACATTATAGTTCAGTGGTATTAAATATATTCACGTTGTTGTGCTCCATCACCATCAATCATCCCCATAACTTTTCATCTCATAAAACAGAAACTCTGTCCCCGTTAAACAATAATTCCCCATTCTCCCCTTTTCCTAGCTTCTGGAAACCACTATTATACTTTCTGTCTTTATAATTTTGACTACTCTAAGTACTTCATATAAGTGGAATCATATGGTGTTTGTCTTTTTGTGACTGGCTTATTTCACTTAGCATAATGTGAAGGTCCATCCATGTTGCAGCATGTTATAGAACTTTCTTCCTTTTAAGGCTGGACAATATTCCATTGTATGAATATACTATATGTTGTTTACCCATTCATCCTTTGACAGATACGTGGGTGCTTCCATACTTTAGCTATTGTGAACAAGGCTGCTATGAACATGGGTGTACAAATGTCTGTCTGAGACCTTGCTTTCAATGTGTTGGGTGTATAACCAGAAGTGGAATTGCTGGACCATAAAGTAATTCTATTTTAATTTTTTTGGTGACCCACCATGTTGTTTTCCATAGTATGATAACATCTTACATTCCCACCACAAGTGCACAGGGATCCCCATTTCTCCAATTCCTCATCAGCACTCGCTGTTTTCTTCCTTTTTAAAAATATTAGCCATACTAATGGCTGTGGGGTGATATTTGCATTTACATCATGATTTCTGACGTTGAGCATCTTTTCATGTGTTTATTGGCCATTTTTATAATCTTTCCTGGAGAAATGTGAATTCAAGTCCTCTTCCCACTTTTGAATTGGTTTTTTGTTTTCTTCTGTTTGTGTGTGTGTGTGTGCACACGCGTATTATTGAGTTGTAGGATTTCTCTATATATTCTGGATATTAGTCCCTTATTTGATATATGGTTGGCAAATACTTTATGTCATTCTATGGGTTGCTGTTTTACTCTTGTTGATAGTGTCTTTTGATGCATAAAATTTTTAAATTTTTATGAAGTCCAGTTTGCTTATTTTCCTTTCGTTACCTATGGCTTTGGCATCAAACGCAAGAAATCATTGCTAAATCTAATGTCATGAAGATTTTGTTTATGTTTTTTTCTAAGAGTTTTATTGTTTTCGGTTTACATGTAGGTTTCTTGATCCATTTTGAGTTAATTTGTGTATGTGAAGTTAGGTAAAAGTTCAACTTCATTCTTTTGCATGTGGATATCAAGTTTTCCCAGCACCATTGTTGAAAAACCTTTACTTTCCCTCATTAAATGGTCTTGGCCCCCTTTTTGATATCATTGGACTATATATATCAGAGTGTATTTTTGGGCTGTCTATTCTATTCCATTGATTTTCATGGCAATACCATACTCTTGAAATCAGATGTGTGAGTCCTCCAGTTTTATTCTTCTTTATTAAGATTTGGCTATTTGAAGTCTCTTGAGATTCCATATGAATTTTAGGATTGGCTTTTCTATTTCTGAAAAAATGTTATTGGAAATTTGATAGGCATTACATTGAATCTGTAGATTGCTTTGGGTAGTATCGACGTTTTAACAATATTGGGGTTATTTTTAGTTACTCTTTTTATTTATTTACATTTATTTATTATTATTATTATTTTATTATTATTATTTTTTTTTTTTGGAGAGAGAGAGAGAGAGAAAGAACAAGTGGGGAAGGGCTAGGGAGAAGGAGAGACAGAATCCAAAGCAGACTCTGCACCATCATCACAGAACCTGATGTGGGAACTCACAAAGTGTGAGATCATGACCTGAGCAGAGATTAAGAATTGGATGCCTAACTGACTGAGCCATCCAGGCTCCCCCAACAAGATTGTTTTCTATTCCATGATATATGTTTCCATTTATTAATGTAGTTTTTCATTTCTTCATGGAATGTAGTTTTCATTGTACAAGACTTTAACCTCCTTGTTCAATCCTGAAGTATTTTGATTTTTTGATGATATTATAAATACAATTGTTTTTGTAATTTTCTTCTCAGATTGTTTATTGTTAGTGTATAAAAATGAACTTGATTTTTATATATTGACTTTCTATCTTACTACTTTGCTGAATTCAACTTTTCATTCTGTGTGTGTGTGTGTGTGTGTGTGTGTGTGTGTGTAATTTTTATGGTTTCCTGTGTATAAGATCATATCATCTGCAAACAGAGAAAATGTTACTTCTTTTGCAGTTTGGATGTTTTTGATCTCTTTTTCTTGCCTAATTGCTCTGGTAGAACCTCCAGTACTATGATGAATAGAAATAGTAAAAGCAAGAATCCCTGACTTGTTACTGGTCTTAGAGAAAAACAAAATCAATCTCTCATCATTGAATATGATATTCATTGTGGGTTTTTCACAAACGGCTTTTATTATGTTGAGATAGCTTCCTTATATTCCTAGTTTATTGAGTGTTTTTATCATGAAAGTGTATTGACTTTTGTCAAATGCTTTTTCTGCATCAATTGAGATGATCATGTGTTTTTTTCCCTTCATTCTGTGGATGTGGCACATTATTTTGATGGAATTTCATATGTTAAACCATCCTTGCATTCCAAGAATAAATTCCACTTGGTTATGGTGTATACTTTTTTCAATATCGTGTTGAATTCTGTTCACTAGTATTTTGTTGAGGATTTTTGCATTGATGTTCATAGGGATATTGATCTGTAGCATTCTTGCAGTGTCTTTGTCTGGCTTTGGTATCATGGTAATCAGGCCTTATAGAGTGAGTTAAGAAGTGTTCCCTCATCTTCAGTTTTTGGGGAAAAGCTAAGAAGGATTGGTATTAGTTCTTTAAATATTTGATCAATGACATCATCAGGTCCAGGACTTTTCTTTTTCGGGAGATGTTTGATTATTGATTCAATCTCTTTATTAGTTATAGATCTATTTAGATATTCCATTTCTTCCTGATGTAGTCTCAGGAGGCTTCGTTTCTAGAAACTTATCTAAGACTGCTACTATATTTGTAATATTTAAAAAATCACATATATCATGCTAATTGCCTACTCCATAAAATATCCTGCAGAAGTATGATTGTAAATGGTTCCACAATACTACCGCATGGGAGTGTCACACATTACCTTCCTCCTGTTGTTGAATGTAGGTTGACTTCAACTATTTCTCTGCAATTAAAATCCACATACTGTGTGTGCATCCCTTCTATGTTCCTTGGGATAAATTTCCAGTGGTAGAGTTTGTAGATCATTGGGTCCGTAAGCACTTTTTCCTTCTGTGACCAAGTCTTTTGAGGTGATACCAACAATTGCTTCTCGGCCTTTTGGCTGAGATCAAGTGAGGTGATACCAGGAAGGAAGTTAGGCTTCAAGTTTAAGCTACCAGTTGAGCAACAATGACACTTTATTTAGACAATTTTCTTCTTATTATCTTACTATTCCAATTCTATTTTCCCAATAAATTATCTGTTTAATTAAGTGGAGAATTATGCATAAAAATGTAATTAGTTTTGTCCCATAGCAAGGTCTTAAATAAAACTTTATTTATAGTAATTTTACTTTTATTCTTAATAGGTTCAGTACTCATATGTGAATTTACTAACTATATTTAAAACTTGATAAACACTGACTAACTTATAACCATCATCACCAAAATAATAAATTTAACATTTGGTGAAAATTTGCTCTGTACCAGACATAGTGCCAAGCTCTTTATGTACATAATCTCATTGACTTAACAAAAGCCCTAGCAAAGTGGATATAATGAGTTCTGATTTACAGATGAGGAACCAGAGGGCCCGAGAGGACCAACCTTATAGCCTCAAATTAGACAAGGTAGTCACTTTGGACTAAGCAATTAAACACAGGTTTTGTTTTGTTTTGTTTTGTTTTGTTTGTTTTCCCTCTGAGTGACAAGAGACCATGCTGCCTAAGCAGACAAAAAGCTGGATTTGGGGCTTGCACCAGCTCTCTCCACCAAGCAGGAGTATCACACTGTAGTCACACTGTGTCCAACACAGCACCTGCCCTCTCCAAGCCTCTCTCTTACTCTATCCCTCCCCACCCCCCTTACCTAGTATGTCAGTCTTCTTTTCCCACCAGTAAAACATTTTCCCAGGATACTATCTGGTTAGTCTGTTTCTCAGGAGACCTGATTTCTTGTTGGGCTTCTATCCCTGACTATGGGATTTAGCCTCACAGGGATTTAAGGTCTATGGACCCATTTGGCACAACCCAGCTGCAGTTCTCCAATCATCAGGGCATGGTGGTCAGTCGGTGCTGCAACTGCTGACCCATTACCAGCCCCTTATGGTGTCCACTGGGACTCAAGAGGTGAAACAAAATCTGCCCCAGACCTTAGGAACCCTCCTGTCTGCCATTCACGGGCTGCTGCTTTACACTCATCCTCAACTTCGAAAGGTCAGCGTATCTTGGAGGTGGCTTTAACATAAGAGATAACGTGGACATTTCACTCGTCCAGCTGATATTTCTTGTCCTTTGTCCAACTTTTGGAACTATTTCCTCTTACACTTTTAGCATTCCTAAGCGGATCCACTGCCCTTGTGACCAGTTTCCCCGTTGCCTCGGTTACAGTAAAAAACAGCAGTTATTTGGTACTTTGTCAGGTTTTTTTCCAACTCCTTGGAGCCTTGCCTCTGCCACCAGCCTGCTATTTTCCCGAGTCTCCGCACCCGGTGGTCTGGCCACCGGGGTTCGACCCATGGCAGGCCAGTGACCAAGTCTGGTCTCGATCCAGGTCCCTGCTGCGCGTCCACATTCTTTTTACCTAACACATACACTAACCCTGTCCTGCGATTCGTCTTCTTTCTTTTTATATGCGTCTCCTTTCTGATAAAAGTACGTGCTCAGGAGTAGAGCTTAGAAAATTAAGCAAAGTTGTTTCGAAACACGCAGAGGTCACTTTAAGAATTCAAAGGATGTAGGACACCTGCCCAGGGGTGGGGGCAGCCTGGTCCCTCTGCCTTCCCCCCACGCCAGAAATGCCAGCAGCCAGCGGTGACCTAAGGCAGCCTTGGCAGGGAGGAGGCTGCTGATATCTGGGGCTGAACAAACTCGGTTGCCCCCGGCTCCTCCGCCCTGGGAGACAGCCTAGACTTTCCCGCACCCTACAGTCTCTTCTAGGTGCGCAGCCCACCAGACGCAGTCGGCCCCGCAGCCCTCCGGTGATTGGCTGTGCAGGGCGAGGTGCTGCTGAAGACCTGGCGTGCCTACCCAGCGGGGGTAGAGGGGCGGGGCCGGCGGGAGGTGAAGGGCGGGCTCCCGAGGTCAGTTAGGGGCGGGGCCCAGCGGGAGGTGAGGGGCGGGGTCCGGAGGGAAGTGGGGGGCGGGGCCGGGGCGAGGTGAGGGGCGGGGCCCGGCGAGGGGCGGAGCTGCAAGCCGAGCTGCCGGGTGGGGAAGAGGTTGGGGGCTGGCGGGGCGGAGCGGAGCCTGGGGGCGGGGCCGACGGGGCGGGGCGGGGCCGGCGCCGCTCGCCCACAGGTGTGGACTCGGGTTAGTTCAGACCCTGGACCTGGGCAGGCTGGTAGTTGGGCGCCATTCTCCGTCCGGCGCGGACTTAGGAGTTGGCCCGAGACGCCCGGGAGCCGCAGGCGGAGGGGTGTCCGCGGGGCGCCGAGCACCAGCAGAGTCCGGAGGATGCGTGCCCTGCCAGCCTCGGACGCGTCCCAGAATGAGCGGAGGCGGACCGGTGTCCCCGAGGCCCCCCGGGCGCGGGACGCGGCGGTGCCCGCACGCAGGAGCGCGGTGGAGAGGCTGGCGGCCGACCGCGCCAAGTACGTACGGGGCCCTCCCGGAGGCGGCCCGGGCCCTGCTCCCGAGGGAAGCAGTACCAGGACGAGCGAAGGGCCTGCGGGCGACCTTCGGCCCCCGGCCCGCGTCCCCGGTGCCGTGGCGCGCAGGGCCATTGCGCGGAAGCCTCTGAGGCCTGACTCGCTGGTCATCTACCGGCAGAAATGCGACTTCGTCCGGGGACAGGGCGCCCACAGCTCCATGGGGGGCCTGGTGAGGAAGCTCTTCCAGGGGCCGGGCAGGGACAAGACGCCGCTGCCTCCGGAGACGACCCGCGTGGGAGGGGAGGTCAGGGCCGGGCCCGAGGGGGCTGTCCAGCCCGAGCCCGGCTCCACGGCGGCCTCCGCGGCCCCCGGCGTTCCCTCGCCCCCGGCGTCCCCCGCGCCCTCTGGGACGCCCAGCAGAGTCCGGGCTGCGCCCCGGGGCCCGGAGCTGCGCGGGGCCAGGCGCGGGGGGCTGCAGCGCTCGCAGTCGGACCTCAGCTCCCGCTGCTCCGCGTCCTTGGCGGAATTTGACACCTTCTTCCAGTTCTGCGGCCTGGAGCCCGAGGTGGTGGAGGCGCTCGGGAGGGAGAACTTCTCGGCGGGGTCGGACCGCGTCACCCTCAAGGTTCGAAGCGTGAGCGTCGCCACCTCAGACAGCGGCTTCTCCCGGCACAGCGGCGGCGAAGAGGGGCTACAGGAGGAGGAGCTGACCGAGCAGGTGCCCAGTACCACGTCGGTCGTCGACAGGAACGCCCGCATCATCAAGTGGCTGTACACCTGTAAGAAAGCCCGGGAGACGCCCGGCCAGGGGCTGCAGGGCCCGGCGTGACAGCTCGCGCTCTGGGGAGACTTGGACCCAAGGTGTGCAACCGTAAAGCCCGGAGGGGTGCCTGTGAGGGTTGGTGGGGTTGGCCGAGTTGGATGGAGCCAGTTCTCTAACGCTGCACGGGACCCTAGATACTGAGACACGGAGGTTCGTGCCTCCAAGGGACTGCCGCGGAAGAGCCACCAACCCAGGTCCCCTGCAGACCCAGCACCCTTTCTTTTGAGTGTTTTGCTTCTGACTCCCTGGAATGGTAATTCTGATAAGAGGAGAAATTAGAGTTATGAAATGCTCAGTCAGAGAGCGATTATTTCCTGTGTTGACAACAGCCCGAGAGCGCTAGGGTCTGTGGGAATTGAACTGCAGGCACCCCGAGGTTGCATCAGAGCTTACTGGTCCACCTGCAACCCTAGGGTGGGACTGCCAACTCCCCTCCAGCAGAAAGAAAGGCTCTGTGTGTGCATGGTCCTGGAGGCCTTCGTGGAGCGTGTCAGAGAGGGAGGACTCTACAGGATCTTACCAGGTTGGCATTCAGTTAGCTGCCAAGGTCTCCCTTTGGCTAAGGCTAAATTTTGTTTGTTTTGAGAACTTTTTTTTTTTAATTTTTTTTTTTTTTTACATTTATTTACTTTTTTGATAGAGAGAGCACAAGTGGAGGAGGGGCAGAGAGAGAAGGAGACACAGAATCGGAAGCAGGCTCCAGGCTCTGAACTGACAGCACAGAGCCGGATGCGGCGCTTGAACTCACAAACCTGGAGATCATGACCTGAGCCGAAGTCGGACGCTTAACCGACTGAGCTACCCAGGCGCCCCTGTTTTGAGAACTTTCTAAGGAGGGTCTTAGTTCACAAGAAGGGACATCAGTTTGTTGAACTGGACCCAGTTATAACTGGGTGTCTTTGAAATCCACACAGCTGTGATTATTTGTTTATTTGCCTTTTATGATCATATGGGAGATAAATTTCTTGCCCTTGGACACCAGTAGTACAGGGTTGTTCTCAAGTTATTTTTCACTGAGGAACTAAGGAATGTTTATCCTTATGACACCTACTCTTCCTTCCAAGCACATGTGGTGAGGGCATTTTGGGGGTAGTGAAGGGAGAAGAGAAGGTATCTTTTCAGGGTTCTCTTTAAGAACCAGGAATTTAAACATTGCACTGTATTTTTTTCTCTTACCCTTCAATGACAACTTGCTATCGATTTAAAAAAAAAAAAAAACCATGAGATGGAAGTTTTTTGTCTGCCCTTGATATAAACTAAGTGAAGACACAGTGTCAGTCTTTGGAATGGTGGGGAGGCCACTAGAAGACATGTTTATGGACTGAAGAAAGGCATAACTTCCCTGAGTAGCCATGGCCTAAGCACAGACGTGAAAATTAACAAGGAGAAATAGATTGGACTCAGAAGAATTGTGACTTAAGTTTTTCCACATAATTTATTGAATGTGATTGAATATATAGACAGAATGTAAATGAAAAAATAGAAGAACAACACATTGTATTTTTTACAAATTATCTTCTGGAACTGAGGTGAATACGTTCCCGCGAAGCTGCCATGAACACGTTGGTGTCGAGGAGGAGAGTGGTAGGGACTGGCATGGTTCGTTCTAGAGGGACATGGTTAGTGGAGAGAGCACTAAATGGGGGAATTGGGAGGTGTCTTCCCCTAGAATTACTCCTGCGCCTTAGCCTTCTGTTGTCCATAAAAGGAAGGCAGATAGGCAGATAATTTCCAACCTCTCTACTTTTTTGATTCTGTATAGTTAATAGTCTGTGTATCTGTGTTTCATGGTTGGAACCTAGAAAAGGAAAACAAAACCATTATCTATTGGAGTATGTAAAAAGTAAATGTATAAATAAGTTCCCTCCAGCTTGCCATAGCACACAAAGAGTAGATAGAATTGGGGGTATAAATAGTGCTGAGGTAACAAGATGATGCACAAACAAAACAAAATAAAACCTGACACAGTAAAGATCAACACACTCCATTCTGTTTTTTTTAATTAATTTTTTTTACATTTATTCATTTTTGAGAGACAGATAGAGCACAAGTGGGGGAGGGGCAGAGAGAGAGGGAGACACAGAATTCAAACCAGGCTCCAGGCTCCCAGCTGTCAGCACAGAGCCTGACGCAGGGCTCGAACCCACGAACCGTGAGATTGTGACCTGAGCTGAAATCAGACGCTTAACCAACTGAGCCCCCCAGGCACCCCAACAGACTCCATTCTTATCCCTCCCAACCCAGATGCACCCTCACGCCCAATCTCCAATGTCAAAGCAGTGACCTTGAAAGAGAGTTTAGGAATCCATCTGTGAAGTGACTTTTTGAAGCCCCTTTTAGGTTTAAGCCTATGAAAAATGGAAGAAGCTGGATTAGCTTGTGAAAACATTCACTTTTATGACAAAGAAAAGTAGTTGAGGCAAGATGAAAGGTGACAGGGTGACTCCATGCAGGAGAGGAGTGGTTTTCCCTTTCCCTTAATCTTACTGGTTCAAGTGGGAAACTGTCATCTTCCTTCTGAGCTGTTTGCTTTTGCTCAGAGAAGGGAGATGGGTGTGACCAAGTGATTGCCCGCCATTCTGTATGTCACTGGCAATCACCAGCACTGAAAGATATGCTTCACAAATTTGCTCCCCTAAAACCGTAGTTTGTATTCTTTGAAACTTCATTGCAGGAGACCCGAAGTCTGGCTGCTTGGGTGATCCTGGAGGAAGTGAGTCCCCTGGGCTTTGTTCAACTCACTGGGACTGTGCAAATTCTGTGCATGACTACAGCCCCTCAACTCATCACCTCCAGATGTTGGTCTCTTCAGAGGAGAGCCAGCAGAGAGAGACAGGACCCAAAGCACAGAGTGTGGCAGCCACTATCCCCCTCTGCGAGAGTCATCTGACAGCTTGAACAAAAAGGGTCTTCACAGGCTTACTTGTCTGATGCTAATTTCTTGACTTCTGGAAGCTGTGGAAGCAATAATGCAAGCTGTAGTTTTTCTCTAGTTTATCAGGATATTTGTGTGGGAATCCATATGGATTCATTTTAGGATTTCATGAAAAATTCAGAAAATCTGAGATGAACAAAGGTATTCTTTCTAAATGAGAAGGAAAACAAATATATTTTATATAGTAGCCTTTGTCCTTTGGTAAATAGAGATAAATTAAAATAAAAATATCCCATCACAAATTAAATAAGTTCATAAGTTTGTTACCCAATAGAGTAAAAATGCTTACTTTTCAAAGTTGAAAATATCAGAACTGGAGAATAACTTACAGAATCTACATGCATTCCCACTGGGGATCTGTGAGCAGTAGTTATACATGGGTAGTTCGGGCATTCTGTTTCCCAGTGTGTAATTCATGAACGTTGCTTTTCATCTGCTGGTGTTTAGTCATCTTCCTGTCCTTCAAGTCAGCACAATGGTAGGGCTGCCAAGAGTTAGGTCTCTCTGGTTTTCTGTCTTTCTCATAGAATATAAAAGATACTGATGTCAGTATTGCTGTAAAAGAATGGCACTCTGTTCTTTGGGCTAATTAGGGATAAACATTGTTCATTTTCAAGGCAAAAAGCTCAGATGTTCTCACACTTCTCTTAGATACAAGAAGGAGCAGCAGAAGCCCACTGAGAGCTGGTAGGGTAGAACTATGTGTCCTCCTTTGCAAAGATGCCCTAGGGGTAGAGCAAGCTGGGACCAGCCTTTCCGCTCTTTTCTTTTTTGACCTGGGAAGCTCTCCAGTCACCATCTGAGACTGGGTTTTAGGTGAACAAGTGGCTCGAGTAGCTAGAAGGCCACCCCTTTCTGTCTTCAGGCCAGCCCCTGGGCCTTTCAGAGAGCTTTGTGTGTGAAAAGGGCAAATCTCCCAGTCTTCACGTATTTATTTGGACTGCCTGCCTTCTTTTCAGTTTGTTGTCAACCTCTGTGATGATTAGCACTGGCCTGACCAACATTAAAGATAACTTTTCTAGTTGGAGGCAAACAGAAGTTTGAAAAGTCTGTAAAAAGGCTTGAGGGGAATGACTGTTCTCACAGAAACCAGATGATAGCTGCCTCTGCTAAGGCTACCAACTTCTTTTCACAATTGAAAATACTGAAGATACAACAAAACCAAAGACTAAGGGGCCCAACTTTGTAGTATAATTTTGGCTTTACAACTTTTGCCTGGACTGACTGGTGTTGATTCACTGCCTTTTCCTTACTCCTCAGGAAGCAAGGTTTCCCGACTGTGGGGGCTCCTTGAAGTATTTCATGGATGACTGGGGACCCAGGGCCATCCTCACTGCCACAGGATTTGTCCAATGCACTCAGGTGGCCACGTGATTGCTGTTTTCTCAGGAGTAAAGCATCCCATTGAAGAAGCTTACATAATTCAGAAGGTTTGAAATGCTATGGAGAAGAAGGGAACCTGGAACTTGGAAATCAGCTGAGCAGTAGCTGTGAAGACACAGCTGAAGCTCTGGGAAATATTTTCTTGCTTGAGGTAGACCTATCCTTGCTTCCAGAGGGCAGCAGAGGAGGGGAAAACTGCTTGGAAATATTTTCAGGAGCATCTTTTTGCCTTGCTTGTTGACAAAGAGGTACCATGATGAATTTTAATGATATCTAAATTGATTTTAAAAAGAAAAAAAGGCAAAGAGTGTGAAAACCAAGCATGAATGTTGTAGTATTTACTGCTTTCAATCAGATTGGACTGTTTGGCACCAATTAAATCAAAATTCTGTGATCATGAGAAGGTACATTCTACTTAAACACTGTGGCTAACCAAGAGCAAACCCACACTCACATACTCACACTTACACCTCCATTTTATGAGCATCATGGCCACTTAATCTGCAAAAAGCACTTTTAAAATAAGTTGAGGACTACAAGGTCATTTTAGTGATGCCACTCCTATTGGGTTACAGACATGTGGACGTGCCATTAAAAGAGAAGTTAGAGTTGATACCACTAAAACCCCTGGTTTTGATGGCTGGCAGGAGAATTGAGAACTTCCTTTCCTCATATCCACAGCAACCTTCCTCCTTTGCACCATGTAGAGTATGCCTCCACGGGGCTCTGGTTCCCAACTGTCCAAAGCAGAGAGCCATGGATTACATGGAACACACCATGCTCATATGCCTAATTCCCACCTCCATGGATCACACACATCCCAGATATGGCACCAGCTTACCTTCTCTGCAAGGGATGTGTTTGAGACCAGGGACAGGCTCTGGACTGCTGGCAGACTCCAGGATCAGAATGCTGTCAGTAGGGAATTACTGTGACCCTAACCCATTCCTGACACCCAGGCTGCATATATTTTATATTTAGAGGCTTTGGAGATAAGTTTTATATCAATGATGACAACCCAAAGAAAATTTGTAACCCAGTTGACTCTTTTGAAGCTTATTGTGTTTTAACAAAATCTGTCTCTTCAGGAACAAGTTATGGAGAACAATATGGAGGGGAGAAAAATGGGCTTCTCAATGGTAGAACATTTTATAAACCAATACATTTTGATATGTTCATGTACTTGTTTAATATTGTGTTCTAATTTTGTAACTTTTACTGTGAGAGTTTGTCTTAGAGCTACTTACTACTTATTTTTACCATTATTGGTCTCCAAATAGTTTTCCTTAATATCATATGGTTTTAATTTTTATCGTACAGCTTTAAATCATTTTCTCCTTGGTATTGTTTTTGTGTATGTTGTTTCATTCAATATTCAACTTCTGACTGTAAGCAGAGTACTCACTACTCTATAAAGTACTCAGTATTGTAGTGATATGTTTTCAGATAAATCCCACATATGCATTTTTGGAGGCTCTGTTGGCCCATGGATGTATCTTTCTCATTGTAGACTATTTAAAGACAACAGTTCCATGCTTTAAGAATTTTCTCTCAACTGTTCCTCTAAAAAGCCTGGTACTTTGCTGTTGAATGGATTGTGGTTTAAAAAGATAATGTCAAAGATGAGAGGAGGTTTTTTTTTTAAAGGCTCTTTACATATGCTCAGCTCCCTTATTTGCAGATGTTTCATTAATTGTACATGTCAGTGCTTCAAGTAAAACTGTTCTGTGCCTTTCTTCTGTCAGAATAGGATGAACTGAAACTTCAATCATATTTACCTTAGATAAGAATGGCGCAGACTCACCAGACCCACATAAACAAATTGGTTGTATTTAAAAGCACCAAAATCTTCCAGAAGCATCTATGCTTCTGTGGAGGTACTGGGAAGGATTCAGCCCTGAGCTAATTCAGAAGCAGATCTCGGAGGTGGGAGTGGAGAAGAGGAACAGCATGTCTCCAGGCTCCAACAGGGGCCATTGAGGGTCTGTCTCCTCCATTCAGGTTCATGCCTTAGTGTCAGGTTCCAAGTGTGCGGGAGGGGAGAAGTCCCTTCTTAACCCTGAATTACCCTGGTCTGCTAGGAGACTTTGAGAAAATCAAATTTGAAACTCAGTCTGAATGCAAAGCTTGTAATTGCTTCTCACAAGGATAACAATAATTACTAATGCAAAATAGTTTCGTTTGTTCATGAAAGAATAACGTAAAATAATATGATTAAACACAATGAAAACAAATAATTATTGATAAGCAAGGAAAATAGCTTGACAGTATTCTTTTCACTAATATACGGGTATAGATTAACAATGCCCCTGACTGAAAGGTACTTATGTAACTGTAAAGTTTCCTCATATACAGTTTTTAAACTACTGGTCACTGACACTGACATAAAAAGAAGGCTTTATTAAACACTGCCCTTTTCAGTAGGTTCAAAGTTCAATGCCATGGTTACAGTTGGTGATACCATAAAACATCAGGCCCAGGTGATTGTTATGGTGGTTTTTAAAGAGATTTTTCTACACACTACCTGCAACTAGAGTGCAATATTATGTATTCTGTATTAAAGAAATAAAGTATTTTTTATCATTTCTTACTCTTTATGAATCTGTGCAGCGTAAGGACACTGAAGCCAGAGTGTGCATATTGTAATCACTCCTGTCTTTTGTGTCTCCGTTTTCCCCTAATATGAGATTATCAGCAAAAGTGAGGAAGTCTTGTAGGCAAGTCAGATGGCGTGGAAGTCTCTGGCTCTCTCTGGAAGTGGAAGGCAGTATAAACAGTTCTGAATATTCAGCATGTTGTTTTTCTTTAATTGTTTCATCAGTCTTTTGCTTTAAAATATTTTCACTCATGTTTTATTAATGTCAATATTGGAAAATGGGCACAAAGATAAAAAGAAAGTACAGTTTGTAACCTTTCACGTTAGTGAACACATTAGGGAAGGCAACCTCTACAAATACCAAGTTTTTGCTGCCAGCGTCTGCTTAGACTGGAGAGGTAGGAGGGAGGCAGGTACGGCAGTTTGATCACTGAATTGCTGCCCTGAAAGAGCCAGACTGGCTGCTTTTTCAGTCCTGCGGTGGCTTTTGCCCATACCCATGCTGGCATCCAAAGACAGGCATTCTTTGGAGAACAAATGAGCCACTCTGCATTTCCATGAAGACAACTGAAAACTCCCAGGCACCTTGGAAGCTCTCTTAGGTCCTGTCTAGAAACAGTGCAGAGCAGCTGTCTGTTTCTTCCTGCACGTGTACTTGAGCTCTGACCTCTCAGTTACCCTTTTTCAAAATTCAGCCAAACAGAAGCAATGAAGTGATGAACAGTGGTGTTTAAACTTTGCTTGTATTTTCAGTAATAAAATAAATAGATTTTTATAATATTTAAATGTTCCAGAGTGGAAACATTGAAAAGGAGGAAACTGAGTTCTAAACCAGGAACTTATAATTCTGGTCATGGAAGCATCTGGGAGCAGCTGACGGGGAGAAAATACAGACACATCAGAAAATGTGTTTCTACCCAATGATACTTTCCTAATTGTGCTACAATACCCCAAATTCTACAATTAATTGTTATCTTCATGTTATCTCCTTGAAAACTGCTGTAAAATTAGAAGGCTACCTGAAAGGGAGAATGTATTAAACCATTAATAACTATTCGTCTTTAGGTCAAAATAGAATATTCATTTCCTTAGCAACAGTCTGAACCATAGGAACAGAAATGGAAAGACCTGGATCTTGGCTTCAGTGTGGCCAGTGGTATCGTCGTTTTTCAGCTTAAGTAGAACTCTTAGTCACAAGTGCCAAAACAGGACACCATGTTGCCAATTAACCCCACATCTTACTGTACACCTGGTGGTATTGAAACAGCTGTGCTACTGGGCAATATTGACGGTGATCAAGGACAACCCTCTGATAGCAACAGGCAGAATTTACCCACATGCATTTACTGAGGAGCCAAATACTATATGAGGCACTGGGGAGTCTCCAAGCTCCCTGCCATGATGGGCTGAACATTCTAGTAGGGGATCAGATATTCCCTAAGGATGGATAGAAAGATAGATGATGATAGATGATAGGTAGGTAGATAGATAGATAGATGATACTTAGATAGATAGATGATAGGTATGTAGATGGATAGACAATAAAATATATGATAGGTAGGTAGAGATGGGTGGCACTGAAGTAAGGGAAGGAGAGATGATGGAGGGAGGGAAGAAAGGAAATAGATACAGTGAGTGGTGCTGTGACTCTAATTTATGAACTTCAATATGGTTTTTGGTTTCTATTTGGTGGCCAGCCCATCTGAACCACAAACAAATCTCAAAGTCCAAATAGTATTAAAAGAATCAAGCAGCAGAGAATCAAACATGCAAATTGTAAATGACAAATATTTTCACCTCCTGAGGAGGTTTATTTTATTTTGTTTTGTTTTATTTATTTTATTTTTATTTTTATTTTTGAGAGAGAGAAAGAGTGTGCGCATGAGAGGAGGAGGGGCAGAGACACAGAATTCGAAGGAGGCTCCAGGCTCTGAGCTATCAACACAGATCTTGACGCGGGGCTTGAACTCACAAACTGAGATCATGACTTGAGCCGAAGTCAGATGCTTAACCCACTGAACCACCCAGGCAACCCCAGAGAGGTTAATTTTAATCTCTGGTGGCCCTTCACCCTGGCAGCCTAACACTTTGATGTCTAAACTAAATAAAAAGCAGAACAGATAACAAATGAGACCTAAGGGCTTGGTTTATATCCAGTCAGAAGGTTGTTGGTAAGGGACTGCAAGCCTTCCCTTGGCTTTGAGAGGAAGTCCACTTTTCAGACATGGAGAACCAGAACAGGCCAGTTCTGGAGAAGTGGCAATGTTTCTTCTGAGTGGTCTCCAAAGCTGTCTCTGGAGCCCTGTTGGAGGTAAACAGCACACTGGGTGGAGCCAGGCTGACACATCAGCACCTGAGGACTGTGTTCCTTCCTAAACTGTGTGGCAGGGCAGGACTGCAGAATCCACAGCTCAGAAAGGGGGCATGTCCAAGGTGCCCAAGTAGCTCTCATACTGTTTCCCTTGTAGGTGTGTGGGGGGAACCAAAGAAAGATGGTTTGTGTGGACCTCTGCTGAGATGGGCAGAGACCACTTGGCCAGGAGCACAGACATTGAAGGCTGGAAGTAATACTAGAAATCACTTGGTTCCACCCTCCCAGCTTCCTGGGGAATTCAAGATCCAAGGTCACTTACCTGCCTGGTGCACCTAGGCCTAGAAGGTAAATCCCTCCTCATCTGTCCAGGGCTCATCTGAGCCCTGCCTGAGGTGGAAGAATGTTGGTAGGATGACCCACTGCCCCTGTTTCCCCGTCTTTCTGAGTTAAAACTGAGTTCATGTCCTGAGAAAACTTTCAGTCTCTAGTAAGTGGGGAAGTTTGGACACCCAGAGAAAGGGAGCCTTGATTAACCCACATCTGGATGCCAAATACCCTGTTTTACTTAATTCCTACTCTGGGGAGATTGATGTCAAACTACTGTGAGAGCACATGAAAATCTTTATTTCATGTTTTTCACTCTTGCCCTAAATTAGGACAGCTCATTGTGTTTCCTGCCTAGTGGGGAAGATCACATGGTCAGGACTGAAGAGGGCCAGAAGTTTCTCTGGTAGGAAGCATGGAGTCCAGTTTTAGTCCTGCACCTGACTCTGGGAAGAAGCTTGCCACCTCAGATCAGGAGGGAAGCTGGCACTTCCCAGGCATCTTCAGCAGCAGGAATGGGACTGAGTGCTTTGCTCTGGTTACTCCACTCAACCCTCATGATGATCTGTGAGGATTGTCATTTTACATGGGAGTTAGCTGAGGTGTGGAGAAGGTTAGTACCTGCCCAGGTCAAAGAACTAATAGGTTGGAGAAGTGAGAATATGAACTCAAATCTGCCTGGTTCTAATGTGTGTGCACCAGGCTGTTTCTAAGAGGTAAATGCCAATAAGAATGTTTAAAGGATTTCATAATCTCTCAAAGGCATAGACTGATTCAACAGGTCAAAACCTAAGCAGGATTCTGATATAGGATGCCACTCCCACATTGCTTGAATGTCCTAAGATTACCATCTGCTGAATGACTCAGGTGAGGTAGGGTTGTCTCAGGGATGAAAATGCTGCCCCACATCTCACACCCCAAAGCAGCATGCAAATATTCACACACAGGAAATGCTCTCGTGGTTTAGTTTATGTTGATACTTTTATATGAGATAACGTGTGTTTTAAAAAGAGAAAATCAGGGGGGAAACAAACCAGCTGTGGCAGAAGAGCTCAGACCAGCACTGAACGGGGCCGCATGGAGGCCTGGATGAATGAACTATATGATGGTTATTTGCTGCCTCATAAATCCCACTTCAGAGAGTTGTGAATCCAAAGTGCATGCATATCAGGGAATTCTGAGGCTGGATAAGAAGTTCAAGACCTTCTCGATCACTGCAGAGAAGTCTGGCACAACTGTGATTATTTCAGAAGCTAACCACTGACTTTTAGGTAAATAGAAAATGACCACAGTTGTAAAAAGCAGGACTCCTTTCAATTACTCTGAAATACTGGAAAGTTTGGTATATCTTTGGGTGTTTTTTTTTTTTCAGCTGTAGTAAAAGTCCAATATATGCACATTCAAAACATCTACTTACGGCCTCTTGAGTATATTTCCAGGTCATACAAATGTTACTCTGTTTCAAGAGAGAAGTACAAGTGAGCCCAGTGTCATGCTCCCTCCATGCAAGGACAGGTGAAGGCAGAATGACTCACCGTTCCTGCTGACTTGGGTTGGGCCTGAGTTAACAGCTCTGACTTAAAGGTACAGGAAGTTGTTGCCCCCTCTGCTAGCATTGCTCAGGATTGCTCACCTAAGGCAACTCTGGCCACCGGATGTATTCATGTGGTCTGCATCATAAACCTGCAGTGGTCCATGGTGTCAGGACACCCGTCAGAGAGCTAAAGAGACTTCTCTGTGGAAGAATGCATTCTAATGAAAATGTATCTGCACATACTGTACAGTGGGTGCCTGTTGAAATAGAAGTTCATGGAAGCCAAGCGCCTTAGGGGCACAGAGTTGCCATGTAGTCACAGCCAGTGTGCTTCAGAGATGATGGGCTTGGAACAGATAAATATCCTGTCTGTGAAAAGGTGAAGGTGAAGATCAGATGGTGGAGAGCATATTTAATGGCATTTAGCCCATAGGCAGTGCGATCATGGTAGCTGCTATTATTCCAATCATATCAGTCCCCCAAGATTGCAATATATATTTGTCATTCACTAATTTGTCTAAAGTGCGTGTAAACCAGTTTGTATTGTCAAGCTGGTGTCACTTCTGTGACAGTTCATACTTTTTCTTTTTTGGAGACCTCCAGCTTTCATGGCTCTAGAATGTGGAATTTGCTGGTCAGCTTTATCATTCCCTAGATAGACATTGCTTTCAGCAGAAGAGTCAGCGCTGTCTAGAAAGTCCCTTCCCCACCATGGTTCGGTAAAGTGAGAGTGGGCTAGAATTTCAAAATAGGAAACACGAAGGGAAACAAACACTTTCTGTTGTTGTTTTGAGCTGGACAAAGCACCACAGTGGCACTCAGGAATTCTGGAGAAGGATTGCAGAACTTGATGACCATGTACTTAAAAATCTAGAAGTCATTGATGGTATTAGCGGCAAAGCAACACTATCTCATACTTACTTAGAAGTTTAAAGTTTACAAGGTTCTCTTATATCCAGTTTCTCATTTGATCTTTACAAACATCTTTGAAGCAGTCAGGGCAAGTATTAACATTGCTTCTGTTTTGTAGAGGAAATCAAGAGTCGAATTACCTGTCCAACCTCACACTGGTATTTAGCAATATACCTGAATTGGGGTGGTTGGAGGAGTAAGAAAGAATCTATTAGCTTCACTGAATTGCCAGATGCTCCCTACTGCTCACTTAAGAGCTTAATGGAGGCAGATTTGTTTTGTGTCTTGACTGTTAGGTTTCCCTAAAGCTTTCTGGAAAACTCCTATATCTTTCTCAAGAGATTCTCCACCAATTACTTTATCCAGTCCAGTGAGAGATCCAATTAAATTTTCAAATTCATCCTTTTGCATAAAACCTGTTGTATGTTGAGTGCACAGTGTGTGTGTGTTTGTGTGTGCGTGCACGCATGGGTGTGTACGTGCATGTTCAATTTTAACATGATCTCTTGACTGCTTTGACGGGTCATATGTGCACACAGTAGCTTATGTGTCACACACACAAATATCTCTTCATTCACTCTTAGTGGAAGGAAAACCTATGCTGAGGTATTTGAAGCCTAGATTACCCCCTCACATTTGCAGCGCATGTTTATAATGGTCTTCATATGCACCATTGTCTCATTTGAAATGTCATTAGATTATGGCATAGGTAGTATAGAAATGGTCATATCTGTTTTCAGACAGACTCAGGAAAAAGGGACTGACTTTCTGAATTTTGCCAAATTATTGCTTCCTGTCCTCTGATTCCGTCCAACAGTCTTTGCAAACAAAATTCTAGGGTGCTTATCTGTTTTTTTTTGTTTGTTTTGTTTTTCTAGCTCTTCATAATAACTTATTTTTCATATCCTGAATCTTCAGAAATAAATATCATAAAATGCATGTTACTGTGTGAGGGCTTACAGTCTGAAACCCAAGACTTCATAGTTAGATGGAAAGTTTATCCCTACTCCAACATCCCTTCATTTCTGATCAAAAAGCCTTTCAGTAAATTATAACACTTGTGTATAAAAAAAAACTGTTCAAAGACACTGTTACTAATTAGTCACAAGGTTTCAAAGTCATCTTCCATTACCTGGCTCCCTGGCTTATTTGGAAAACACCCCCTCCTCCTTGGTAAGCTGTGTACCCCCAGGCTTCTAGCCGGACCTCATGGCTATGCTGAATGTATTCTGGTTTCAAGGTTAGGTTCCGACTCTCCAGGGATGTGAGGGAGTGAAGATGTTAATTATGCTTAAGAGGGGACTTCTTCCTGCACATATTGGTCTCTATTGTATGTCTGGGATAAAGGGCTAAAGCACAGATTTATGTTCAGGAGCAGAAAGAATGCCTCAGAGGAAAGAACAGGATGGGAGGGCCTTCAAGACCACCTGTGTACACTCCCCCAGCTGCAGATGAGGGGCCATAGTTATCCCTGGTGACAGGTGGTAACTACCACCCATGCCTCCTGTGTCCACTCCCAGGGCATTGCCGTGAGCCTCTCCCTGATTTTCCTCCTCATCAGAACCATCTTGGAATCAATGATTTAGAACTCTTTCAGTAACTTAATGAAAACTTTACATTTCTGAACAAAAACAACTTATCTTTAGTGTCTAGAGACACAAAATTCTGTAACTATTCATAAGAAAACAGAAGTGGGGATTCTCTAAAAGAAACTGTGGGTAACGTTTGCAGAGAACTAGTTCCGGGTTAACGTGTAACTCACTGGGTCCCTGTTCCTTTCCAAAGGTGACATTGCAGGGTTGAATGAATGGTCTTACTCACCTTTGCATCACTGGAATAGGCTCATTCATACTTCCTTGCCCCAGCTCTCTGAGGGTCAGCCTCCCCCTGTGTCTTGCCTCCAGGGTTTTCAGTGCACCTACCACCCACTGTCAGCACCTTGACCTCTGTCTTGGCAGCTGGGAACACATCCAAGTCTTTTCTGTCATGAAATGACCTTCCCTGGTCCACATACCTCCTGCTGATGGCCCCTCTCCCACTAAGGTAATGAGAGAGGAAAATAGTTGAGTAAAGAGATCCATGCAGAGGAAGGAGCATACATGAAAATACTGTGATGAAAAGAATCTGATCCTCTGAAACGTGGAAGAGTCTACTGTGACCAGAGCACAGGGGTGACAGGGAGATTCGGGAGAAGATGGGTGCAGAAAAGTAGGGAGAGGAAGTTAGGACCATCTGGCTGCGACTTCTGTCACCCCATGATCACCAGGGTTCATTCTGCTGATCTGACTGGCTAGGTGAATGTCCCCTTCCTCCCTCAGCCTCCACATGCAACCCTCCTGGAACTGCATGCTTGGTCCAAGTGGACGACCTTCCCTGCTCTCAGGTCAAGGGCATGTAAGTGGCTGTGTTCCCCTGACAGAACCTCCAAATATACTCTCAAGGTCCATTTGTAGGAGAACGTAGTGCACTCAAGCTTCCACGACTCCAGATACATCCAGATGAGGCACTGCAGGTACATTCTGATTCCCACAACTCCCCAAAAAAGGCGAGAGTCAGCTAATTACACACTATAGTCTTCAGACCCAGTAAGGGGTACAGATTTTTTTCTTAAGTGCAGTGGGGAAACCATTTTTAATTGTAAGAAATTGGATGACATTGAATTACATTTATATTTCCAGAAGATCACTCTACCTGTTGGATGGAAAATGGATGGGAGATGAGGAGTTAAGGCCCTGTTTTAGCATGAAAGTTTGATGTGCCTGCAAGATACCCAAGAAATGCCAAGTTGGCAGGAACCTGGAGGGGTCTGGATTGTGTAAGAGAGGCCTGGGGATAGTTGGGATGTAAGCAAGGGGACAGAGAGAGAAGAAGACACAGGCCCAGGACTCCAGGATAGTGGTGCTGACATACCTGGGGAGAAGGACCCAGAAAAGATGATGCGGGAGCCATCAGAAGGCTAGCAGAATGCCAAGAGAACAGGTGTTTTGTTTCCCTTTTATCTTTGAGGTGGGGGGGATGCTTAGTATAGTTAGGATTGCTAGTATCACGTTTGACAAGGTAGTGCCCACTGGAGTATTTTTAGAAAGACTCTTACTGTGTTGCTGGATTTTAGTTTTGGTGTTATTTTGGAAAGAAGGAAAACAGACTGCAGTGGCCAGGAATGCAGGATACAGAGGACCAGGGACAAGTTGTGCTCAGAGGCGGACAGGCAGTGCCTGGAAAGAGGGAGGTGGGAGAGACACACTCTGGTCACCACTGCTGGGTAACCTGGGAGAGAAGAAGGTGTCTGAGACAAGGTGGCAAATAGGAGGAGCAGGACCCTTGGGGGGTGTGCAGGACAGAACCAGAACACAGGAGAAGCACAGATGTCCATGGAGGCCCTGCCATGTTCCTTTCTGGAGTGAAGCAGTGGCTGTTACATAAGCCCATGGCTGCCACCTTCATCCAGCCAGTTGGTGCCTTCGGTTTCAAGATGTTCTCCCCAGCCGTCTGTAATAACCTGACTAGCAATGTGTAGACACTCCCAGATTCCTTTCCTCAGCTCATTTGCATTTGCATTTTCCCACTCATTTGTACTATATGGAAATGTTTATGCTGGAATGAGAGATGGCTAGTTACAACAGAAGTAAAAGTTCTGTTGTATATTCATGCTACAGAGAGTTGGAGAAATATTTATTTTCGTCAAAGGCACAGGATGACCAGAAAGCAATTTTCTCTCACACACTATCTCTGTGAATCAGAGTATTAGAACCAGGAAGTACCTGAAGGGTTCTCTAGCCTAATGCCCAAATTGTACAGATGGGGACACTGAGGACTAAAGAAATCACAGAAATTCTCTGAGGTTAAATTTCCCAAGGCAGGGAATTAGTCAGTGGTAGCACAAGAACTTACAACTGGGAGACAAGATGTTCACCTTAGTGCATTTTTTATTACACCAATTTGCTTACTTGAGGCAGATCTTATAAATGACTCCCACCAGCCCACTTATAGTAGGCCTAAGGAAAGAAGGTACCTTCTCATGTTGAAGTAGCCTTTAGTAAACACTATTCTCCTGTCCCCACCACCCCCTCAAATTCCAGCTGAAGATTCCTGCTTTAGCTCCTTGGCCATGTGCAGGGATTTTCTTGGTCTTTTCCCTAATCTGCAGGACCAGTGGTAAGAAGGTTACCCACTGGACCAGGGAGTACCTGGGGCAGAACCAGCTGGATGCACAGGGTAGGGGGCTGGGTCAGATGTGATATGAGGTCAGGTCCCTGAGGTAAAGAGAAGGTAGAACAAAGTGGGTATGCCCTCTAAGTAATGAGATCCAGAGCCTTGGTGATATCAGACATTGAGTTGGAAAGGACAGCGAAAATAGAAACATCTGAACATATACCCAGGCCTAAATCGTAGATAGTCCCAAGGCTGAGGTCCTCCTGGCAGGGCTGCCAATCAAATAGCCCCTGTGAACCATGCCCAATTGTTCATTTAAAATCTGTGTGGTTGGAGAAAGACAGATACCATATGTTTTCACTCTTATGTGGATCCTGAGAAACTTAACAGAAACCCATGGGGGAGGGGAAGGAAAAAAAAAAGAGGTTAGAGTGGGAGAGAGCCAAAGCATAAGAGACTCTTAAAAACTGAGAACAAACTGAGGGTTGATGGGGGTGGGAGGGAGGGGAAGGTGGGTGATGGGTATTGAGGAGGGCACCTTTTGAGACGAGCACTGGGTATTGTATGGAAACCAATTTGACAATAAATTTCATATATTGAAAATAAATAAATAAATAAATAAATAAATAAAAAGGAAGTGAGGTAGCAAAGGTGGAAAAAAAAATAAAATCTGTGTGGTTGATGGAGCTAATGGATTCCATACAGAGGGTGGCCGGAAGACCACCAGCCTTACCCTGACTCCTCACAGGGGAAAGTGCCTTTAGGTCCTGCCCAGGCCCATTCATGATGAACAGCAGATGTGCCCACAGGAGTCTAGCTCCACTAGAAAAGGAATTATTAATCCAGAGGGCAGAGAAGAAGGGGGAGAAATGGCTTATATCTGGCATCAAATTACTGGAAATGACACTTTGTTCCTCAAGTAAGAGCCACTGACACCTGGTCTTGCCCAAGGGCCAGATGCAAGCATTAGTTTTTCTAATTATTTCCTGAATCTTTGCCATATTACAAACTCATGATTTTGCTTCCCTAGTGATACCCTAACACAAATAACAGGAGCACTGCATGCTATAAAATCAATAAAATTTCACTGAGTGCAGTAGGTGAGATGCTTTGGAGCCCAGCAATAGTCTCCTAAGGACAGTAGATACTTGGTACCTGGTACCAGGCCAGGTACCTGGTTTTCAAAGTAACCCTCTGAGTATCCCAAGGGAAATGTGATCTTAAAAAGAGATGGGAGGAAGAAGGCCAGCAAGCAACCTAAGCTGGGCCCAACTGCAGTTCAAGGTGGCAGAGCCCAAGTCTCTCCTAGGAGAAAACCTTTCTCTTGAGACCGCCATGCTGTCAGGGCTGCTTCCTCCTCAGAAAGATCTTCCTCCTTCTTCAGGGATTCCAATTCAGCACATGCTTTCCTGCAGGAAACTATGCAGTCACTTAAAATCATGTTTAAACAGCCATTCATAGGAAAAGATCCATCCATACATTAGAGTAACACACGTTTAAACTACAGTATTTTAATTTGAGTGTACAAAAATGTCTTCGTGAAAGCCCTCTTCAAATTTTCAATTTTCTTTTTCATGTGTGCTGTACTCACAATGCCTCATCTGTTAATTGCAGGTTTAGGGTCATGATGTAGAACAAGGAATTGACGACCGCTTCTCCATGATGTGCATGCACTAATCCCACCTCTCCCCAGCTGACAACTGTTAAACTGTTACTCACCCTCTTTTAATTCAGCAGCATCTCACCTTGATCTAGTTTTACAAAGCTCTGAACTTAGTTTTCTGGGAGATAGTGATGCCATTTCCACTTTCATCTTTTATTGTTTTGTAGCCTCTTTACTTAAGTCGTGTCAGTATAAAGCATCTGGCATAAACAGGCTTGGGGACAAACTACTGGCCTTTGGTGATCACACAGCTCACATGTCAGCTGAAGTGTAGCAGGGACTAGTGAGTTGCCCCCAAGCTCAAAACTGCATGTGCTGTAGGCTGGCTACTGTGGGGATAGAGGATACCCTCTGACCCAAAAATCTATTCAGTGGGGCAGTTAGGGGCCCTTCTCCTGGATGCCATCTTCCTGTGATGTTCTGGCCCTGATTCTCCTCATGACATTCTTAATCACATTTGGGAAAAAAAGATATTAGCGAGTGGCATTCAGAACTGAAGCACGTACTGAGAGGCACGCCGAGGTTTTATCTGGCTCTGTGGTCAGACGCATCTGCTCATGGAAGAAACTTCTACGGAAGTGAAGGCCTCGAGCCCAACAACCTGAGTGGGTCAGAGGTCTGTCATCAGGCACTAGGCCTTGACTACTGGGCCTGGGACAAAAGGACAACAGGAGACAGTGCCCAGGAACAAAGTCAATCCAGTTCCAGTGAGGGCAGTGAGGTTGAGGCATGCATTTACACAGGTGGACACAAGGTCAGGCTGAGGATGACAGAAGTCAGGGGACACATTCGACTTCAGGCAGAGGACAGAACGCAGAGGCCACATCCAGATCTGGGCTTTACGCTTCACCCATTAGGAGACCGTGGTGTTAGCCTTTGTGAGTTCAGAGGGGGGCTCTTCAGAACACCAGTTGGGTTTGGATGTGTATGTTATGTTACACAATGGGTTTCTTTAGTCCACAGGTATTATGCTGCTTCCACTGCTGAAATTAGAGACACAGGAAGACTGCCTGCTGATTGGAGAAAGCAAAGTTTACTGTCCTTCCAACTGGACTTATTATTCCCTGTCTTGGAGCACACAGAGGTGCACTCACCACTGAATTCTTCTCTCTGAGCTGTGGAGGCTGCCAAAAGCCCAGTGTCTACACAAACTGGAACGTGATTGCTGCCAACACCTCCCCTCATGTCTCTGGTACAAATACAGCCTCCAGCCATTACTTCTGGCAGGTTCACACTCAATCTTCCTGCCCGCAAAAGGTAGGTAGTTGAAATTTGGATTGTCGTGTTAATGTTCACTTACTTAAATAACAATATATATGCTATTGTTAATGCCAGGGCACAAAAATTTACTTTAGACCCAGAAATCCACCAGTGCAGCAAAACCTGTCACAAGTCAGGCCATTTGTGAAGTGACTTTTCAGGGCAGCTTGCTCGTAATCAGCTGGCATCTCCAATGTAGAGTAAGGGTTGGTTGTTTCTCTGTGTTTGGTTCATTGCTTTTTTTTTATTTTCTTAAACATTCATGATTGTTAGAAAGAAAACATGTGGTAAAAAGAACACCGTTTATTTTTGGATTGACATTTCAGATATATATTTCTATATGCAGATGCCAATTTACGATTATTCTAAGAGGCATCAAAAATATAATTCTGAAAACTTAGAAGAACTAAACTCAGCTTATAAAAGAATCAAGTAACTACATTTTATCATAACTGAAACTAAAGTAAATACTCCAATAAGAAACAGGTTAGTTGGTTAATTTTAAATTCAACTGGCTTTAGTTTGTGAGGTCATGGTGCAATATTGTGTTCTGAGCGCTTTCTGAAAAGGCCCTTAAAAGAAACATCCAGCCCGAGGAAGCATGATGAGCAAGAAAGAGATTGAAATCATCCTGGTGTAGCATGCCCAAAAAACACCCAAAATATGTCATTTTAAAGGAAGAAAAATTCCTTAGACTTAGGGCACTATGATTTTTAAAATTAGTTTCATAATAAGAGTTTAATAATATCAGCACTTTATAACTATTAAGTGAATTTGACTCCCTTGAATGACCTAATTAGTGAGCTAGTGGAAATTGGTCATGGGAAAATTTAGCCTGAAAGCCTGAGATTCAAAATACTATCTTGTTTTCTGGCAAAGAACTACATTGCAGAACCTCATGCCCACAAATGATGAACTTTCAACCTAAACATGTAACCTCCATATGAGCTAGTCAAGTACCACCCAAACACCAAAACAGCATCTTTTCATTTCAGATTTTGATTTTTGTCCACTATTCCTGATATAATAAATGGTCTGAATCAAGAACCTTTACTCCCCTAACAAAGTCTTGGGTGCTCACATTCATCTGAAGTGAATAAATATTTGGTGTTTGTCCTGCTCCTCAGTTTTATGATCTGTAAACAATTTCTGTGAAGGCTCCCATTCCAGAGGAGAAAAGGTGCCCTCTGTAGATTTTCTGACAGTTTTAGACCCCAGATAGCATCATATAAAAAGAGAGAACCACCTTAGACAGAGGACCTGGAGGAGAGCTGAAGAATCTTTCCCCAAACAAAAGGTACCTCACCAGTTCCTCAGAGCACTGATTTTGGTCATTTTCATTACTCATGATTGTACAATATGCCCATTTATGAGGTGAATGCTCCTTTTATTTGGGGAGTTCATGTATGACTCTTTAGGTCATCTTCTCATACCTGGAGTAAAGGCAGTATGCATTTCCTTTCTTTCCTTTGTTTTAGACCAAGCATTAGCATAGTTGGTTAGTGGCTGTGTCCGTCAGAGAGGGCCGGTTAGTTCCTACGTCAATAGCAGGCGTTAGGTGCCTGCACTCTTGAGTGCTGTCTGTGAGGCTGTACTCCGTTGTTTCAGTTCATGGGGTTCTGAGTCACTCCCCTACCTGTCCTGGCCTTCATGACATCACCCTGTCTCAACCGTAACGTGCTCATCAAAAGCTCTATGGCTCTGTCTTCATCTTGGGTTAGCAGAGCTTAAAGACAAAAGTGTATAACATGCAAATAAAAATCTAAGTGGTGAAGGAACTAAATTTTCCGTTGAGAGTTGCTGCTAGTCTGTTTTTTTAAATCTTCACTTAGAAATAGAACTGAATTTGTTTTACCCACATATGTCAGTTCCTTGTGTTATTTTATATTTATTAGCATAAGACACAAGGTTCCTCTTCTCGCCTTTGGGATGAAAAATGGAAAAATGTCCCAACAATTAGACCTCAGTGGAGTCTTACAGAAGTACTCAAGAAATTCCTAGCATGTCCTCCCTGGAGCTTCTAATTTAAATTCTCCTTCAGTTTCATCTTACCTCACTGGGATCTATTTGATAAATGTTGGGCACCTCTGCAGTGCCAGAGTATTCTCTGTGGTGTGTGTATCCAAAGCACACACACCGTGTACTTCTTGAGGCTACCCAGTGAAGGCATCTAGGAGGAATTTTGCCAGCCTAGGGCATTGTGACAAGGATTTGAACCTCACCTAAAGGGATGGGCTACTATAATTTAAGAGCTCAGAAGCAGTATTTCCTAAGACTGCGATCCTTATTTAATGCTAGGACAACTCAAAACAAGACCTGCATCAGAAAGTATTTGAGAAATGATTAATCAGCATTGTATACATCCCAGATTTCTGTTGTGTGTGTGTGTGTGTGTGTGTGTGTGTGTGTATTAAAAGAAAAAGGGATTAATCGATCTTATGAGCCATTTCTCCCATTTGTAATGGCACCAATGTGCATCACAAGCATTACTTTGTTATTATACTTTATTCTCATTTTTGTTCTGAAGTAGATAAAGGCTTTTGTTCCTATGTAGATAAGGACAGTGTCTCTCATTTTTCTCAGACGTATGGATGGTCTAGTTCATTTTCTTGCATTGGTTATTAGCCAGAAAAAGGTAAATCCTCACTGGCATGTCTTTTACCCCACTTGGTGCTACTCAGATCACAATTAAAGTTAAGTATATCAATGCTCAGAATAGGAACCTCTAAAAGGTTTAATGGTTTACTGAAATCAGGGCATATCTCTAAAGCTGCTTAGATATTTATGTTTATATAAAGGTGTTCTCAGCCTCAAGGAATGGGCTCAAATTTGCTGATGAGAGATGTCCATGGAGAAACAGACACTACGTGAATGAGCACCAGTTAAACTCAAGTTTTATCAGTTTCTTGGATATGGTGTATTTTAATTAAGACTTTCTAAAAAGTGGACCCTGTCTCTGGTTGCACTCAGTCTATATAGCCATTTGCATACCAGGCCTGTGGGCTCCCTGGCATCCTCTAGAGCAGTGAGCTCCATTTATCCCATCCTCTGCAATAGGACCGCTCATCCCCAGACTGAACTTTGATATCTCCTGTTTTGAGCTAGAGCTTGCAAGTGCTACTACAGTAGAGGAAACTCTGAGACAAAGTTCGCAAAGTCAATAACGTTAAACAGTCTGAGTGTGGCAAGAGGAGACACAGGCTGATGAGGCCACAGGAGCTGCCATATTAGGTGCCAAAGCTAGTGTTCCTTGATCCTCTACAGTGCTTCACTCATCCCTGCTATTAGCTACAGCTATTGCAATCACCCGTTAGTAGGTGAGAAAAGGCAGGCTGCTGAGATGAAGCCGCTGTGCTGTGGCCACACAGCTACTGACCCACAGAACCATGTTCAGATCAAGTCCCTCGCACTCCAAATTGTGGGTGCTCGCCACAACCATGCACTGCTTCTAAGTCCAAAACGATAAAGGGAAATCAGTTCTGAAGGAAGAAGAAAGCTGCATTTGAAACACAGAGAGCACCATTTCCAAAAGCTCATAGGCACGGGATCTTTAGCACCTGTAGAGAGTGACGAATAACACAGTATACTTGGAAGCCAATGTGTAAAGCGACCTAAGATCAAACACTTGTTTGAACTGACTGTGACACTGGTCTGACTCTCAGGATAAGACTGTAACCTGCTATGGAGCAGTATGCATGCATGTGGGTGCAGGCGTGTGCATGTGTGCATGTGAGTGCGTTCGTGTGCATGTGCGTGCGTGCATGTGTATGCAAGCATGTGAGTGTGTGCGTGTGTACGTGTGCGTGTGTGTGTATATGCATGCATGTGTGTGCAGGCATGTGTGTGCATGTGCCTCTGTTCACCAAGGGCAAATGTGCCCTAAATGCAGACATGGAACAAGTATCCTGTTCCCCGAACAGGATCCCAGGTGCTGAGCTCCTTGCAGGGTCATTCAGGCAATGGTCATTTTATGATGGATCATTTCTAGTAGATGTTCAAGAAATACTGGATGCAGATTCCATCTTAACTTTCCTTCCTCCACATGCCTGCCCTCATCTTATCCCCAAGCTCAGTTGACAGAGGTGAAGGGAGAGAATTAAAATAAACAAGCAGAATAAGGAGATGGCTCTTCATGGACTCTGAGAGAAGCCCTGAAACAAGCCTGTGTCACCACACCCTTAAGTTAAATAGCCAAATCCACAAGAATAAGCTCTATCTGTCCCCACCCAACATTCTCAACCCAGTCCCATAGCACTCCCAGTCCCTGGGTGCCAAGATTTTCCTGTAGCTCCAGCTTTTAGCATGCTCTATTAGCATTAAAAAGAATTTATCTTTAATCAGGAGAGCCATGCTCAGGTGGATGCAAATCACCTTCTTTGAACAGGGCTGCAACAAGCCCAGACTAGACTGAAATAATTAATGAGAGGCAGGTAAAATAATTAAGGAATAAAACACAGTTGGCAGTGGTGACTCAGGGGCCACGTGTGCAGGTTGCCAGCCCGGAAATAAAGGACTTTCAGACCTCAAGGAGTTGAAGTGGCCCCATTGCTTCTTAATCTGCTAATTTCCAGGTGAAATTGTAGGATTAGCATCTTCTACTTCTGTGGAGATCCCTCAGTGTGTGCAAGCAGGGTCTACACTGAGGTGGAATTTCAAATACCCTCAGCATCTTTTTTGTGTATATTTGCTACTTAGTTGAACACAGGCCGTGGAGGCTCCATTTGACTCTGTTGTGCGGGGCTGAAAACAGAAATACAAGTGCAGTGCACAACAGTATTCATATAAAGACTTGGAAAACACATGGATCCAGTTAAATTTCCATTGGTGGTGGAAGATTATGTCACAGTAGGCGACCAACTGCTCTGGTTTGCCCAGGACTGTCTTGGAAATTTGGGATGGTTGGTCACTCAGAAGGACACTGTCATTCTCAGAGTACAGGGTGCCCCTGACTTCACTGTGTGATTAGTTGATATGTCTTTTAAGTCTACATAATTTGTGAGTTTTCCCTCTATCTCCTGTTTCTGATAATTTGTATATTGAAGGTCTATTGATTTTCCTGATTCATCTTCATATTTTAAAAACAGAATTTCACAAAGAAATAAAAAGTAAAATAGTTAAATAATCAGTAAAATTTAAAATGGTATAGTTTTTTTGGGTGCCTAGGTGGCTTGGTGGCTTAAGCGTCTGACTCTTCATAATTTTGCAGTTTGTGAGTTCGAGCCCCACATCGGGCTCCACACTGACAATGAGGAGCCTGCTTGGGATTCTCTCTGTATCCTTCTCTCTCTGCTCCCCCTTCTCTCTCTCTCTCTCTCAAAATAAATAAATAAACTTAAAAAATTTAAATGGCATAGTTTCTTGTTAAAATAGTCTGGTAGTTCTTCAAAAAGCCAATCAGAATTACTATCTGACTCATCAGTTCTACTCCTATGTATATAACCAAGGTAACTGAAAACACATGTCCACACAAAAACTTGTACATAAATGTTCATAGCAGTATTCATTCATAATAGCCAAAAAATGGAAACAACCCAAATGTCTATAAGCTGAGTGGATACATGAAATATACTGTATCCAATATAGTGGAATATTATTTAACCATAAAAAGGAATGAAGTAAGATCTGTGCTACAACAGGGATGAACTCTGAACACATTATGTAAGTGAAAGACACCAGACACAAAAGGCTACATATGACATGATTCCATTTATAGACATGGGATGTCCAGCAGAGGTAAATCTGTAGAGATTTTCAGACTAGCTCCAGACAGACCCTTGCTGATGGGACAGGAGCTGCTTCATGGGACAATGAGGATATTTTGGATTTAAGTAGTGGTGGTTGTACAACCTTGTGAATTATGAAATGTGCAAATTATGTGTTATGTGAATTATAGCTCAATTTAAAAATCAAGTACATTTTCCATAAATGAGGTTTATGAGTTTCCAGGTTAAAAAGACCTATCAAGGGCTCTTCAAAATGAGTGTCAAAGGAGTTTCACACTAAAGTACATTGTTGTAAAATTGGAGAGCATTGGGGATAATGATCTTAACAACTTCAAGGCAGAAGAAGAAGGTCACCTACAATCAAGAGTCTTGCACTAAATTTTTTCAATCGCAATTCTAGATATAATAAGAAAATGGAACTTTGCCTCAATTTCTAAGCAATTGTATCTGTTTTTCTAAACCCAGCCAAACCATCAATCCGGTGTAAGACTAGAATAAAGGCATTCTTGGATAAGCACAGCATCTTTCCTCAGGAAGCTACTAGATGATGGGATCCCTTCATAAAGTAAAAGCTGAGAAACAGAAGAACATGAGTTCCCAACAGGTCACCCATGAAGGAGAGAGGTGGGGCATTATCAAGATGGTAATATAGGTCTTTGAAGCACCAATGGATAAAGGAAGGAGGCATTTGAACTGGAAGGAGGCATGCAAGGCACAGAGACAGAAACCGCCATGATGTTTTATGAGACAGGCAGGATATTGTTACAATGAATATTCCCAGGCCTGCCACCAGAAAATCTAGTGGTAAACCTGGTAAACCTGGATTAAAATCTAGATTCTGATACAGGTGATATAATAACACCTGTGGTTACAGGCATAAGCATTTGAATCACACAGACCCAGATTTAAATCCAAATCCCCTCAGTGATTAAAGATATGATAACCTTAAACTGCTTAAGCTCTCCAAAATGCCACTTGCTCAGGTCAAAAATGGGAATATGACTACACAGTTGTGTTATAAAGGGTAGTCTATGCAATGTTTTCATGAGTATAAAATAGTACATAGTACTAGCATCTAAAAAGTCTAAATAAAAAAACTAAGAACTGGTTCTTTGAAAACATAAATAAAATTGACAAACTTTTAGATAGACTAACTCAGAAAAAAGATGGACCAAAAAATAAAATTATTGCTGAAAAAGAAGATATGACAACTGCTGACATTACAGAGAAATACAAAGGAATTCCTAGGAGCAGAAATACAGAGAAATTCCTAGAAGCAGATAGATGCCAACAAGTTGGATAACCTGGAGATAATTTGATAAATTCCTAGAAACATACATCCTACCAAGACCATATCATAAAGATGTAGAAAACTTGAACAGATCAACAACAAGAAAGGAGACTGAGTCACTAATCAAAAATTTCCCAAGTAACACCCAAGGCCAGATGGTTTCACGGAAAAGTGTTACCAAACATGTAAAGAGAATTAATGTCAATCCTTCCCAAACACTGCCAAGAAAATGAAGGGGGCACTCATTTTTCGAGACCAACTTTACCCTGCTACCAAAGACATGTAAGACACTACAGGAGGCGTGAGTGAGTGAGATGTGGGGCTGGGCACTGCAGAGGTGAATGTGACCCAGGACAGGCAGAAATGAAGTAAACAACTCACACCCATCTTGTTTGTGGGTCAGAGTTTCTGTCCTTTCTACTTTCACTTTGATCTAAAACTAGAACTTTACCTGTTCAAGTGTCACTATGAATAAAGTAAAACTGCACCATAATGCAATAAACAGGATCCAAAAAATTCAGTTGTGTGAAATATGGGGTCTTGTCATTATGGTAAGGTAAATGAAAACTACTTTGCTGTTGGTCCTTGCCTGCACAAAAAGCACAAGAGTAAAGATACTAAAACAAAAGTAAAGATATTTCCTATCCATCCCCCAATAAGACGAAGACTCCAGCTGCCTCCATGTGAGCAGGTGGGCTGGATGGAAGATGGCAGCCAACAGTGCTAGATCCAAATTCTGCCACCACAGGAGCTTCTACTGCTTTTCACCTTTTGTGGTTGACAGAAGACTGGATGGATGGACCAGGTCTCAGTGACTCAGTTGAGTATCTGGGCTTCCTTCTATTTCATCTGAAAAATAGGGAACTGGACTGAGTTGTTCTACATTCCCCAAGAAAATCCCAATTTAGAAAGTACTTGAAAGTGGAACAGTGCTGACTGAGGGGCTGCAGGGAGCTCTCAACTGTGGCCAATGTGCCTCTGATAGGAACGGTGGCCTTTCCACAGCTGAACCTTGCTGCTCTGTGGTGTAGGCCACCACCAGCCACTGCTACGTGTGATGGAAACATGCTTAAGCACCTGTTCTATTCTTCTTTAATTTTTAACTAATGTTTACTCATTACACAATAGCTTGCTTATGTCCACTGGCCTTGTGAGAGCCAACTCCCCATGGATAAGAACTGCATCCCATTCCCGGGAGCCTGTTGGCTGTGGATCCAGCATCAGGTTATGATGTGTGACTAGGGAGGGTTGTGCCAACAAGTTAACGACTTGCTGGATGAAGCTTGGAAGTGCTTTTCCCTTTTCTTTAGGCACTCCAAGGGCAGTGTGAGCTGTTTGCAACCCAGCAGGGGAACAGACAGGTGGGAGGGTCACTCTCCACTAACCCCAACTCCTTCCCTCCCCATTGCAGGTCTCAGGAATGCCAGCTGGGCTGTAGGGCAGCCTAGAGTGACCCAAAGGGAAGATGTATTTGCTGAAAACATAATCACACATAATGCACACAAGATCCTGTGAATGGGATTTCAGGGGCATCTGACCGTCTGTCCTAGGGGCAGGGAGGGGACCCAGCTGTGTTCACCATGCCTTCTGCTAAGCACACACCTACAGTTTCCCTTGTAAGCTTTACAACATCATCATGAAGCACATGGCATTGTCCTCATTTTCTGTGTAAGAATGCTGAGGCTGAGCTGTAGCAGGAAGGGGATTGTGGATGGAGGGCGTTCTTGTCTCAAAGCCCACACTTCTTCCTGTGTCATACTCTTATTTGGGATAAACATGTGAACATATAACCACATGAGCTTAGGCCATATATAACTAACTGATAAATAAATGGTCAGCAAGATTATAAGTGATTGAATGGTTTATATATAAGTATAATAACACACTGAAAGCATTATTACTATGATAAAGAAGAAATCATTTAAATGGATCATAGCATAGGATTAAATTGAGTATCTAGCCGTGGAAATTGCTGATGTACAGATATATTAAATGCGTGTAAATGTTCATGATCTAATGTTCACGAGTGGAAAAAAAGAGGATTTGTAATTTTATTAGTAGTGTGATTTTACATTTCTATGTATGATTAAAAAACAGGAGTGATACTTTACAAAATTTTAGTGGTGATAATTTTTTAATAACTCTTTTTCTATATATCAAAGGCCCTCCAAAGAGAACGTGTACTGTTACGATAGGAAGTTGCTGTTTTAGAGAGATTCTGAAATACAGCCTTCCGAGGTGTCCAAGCTGAGATTGGGGGAAGGAGTGGACATCCCTGACAAGCAGCCACGTGGAGGAGGCGTGGCCTGGATCATCACAGACGCATGTGTTTTGGGACTGCTGGGCCCTTCGCTTCCTAAGCATGTTCCTCTCTCAACGAAGCTGCCCAACAGAAAAGAAGTCTGAGACACGTGAAAAAGTTCTAATGGGTCAGGTGTAATCAACAACTGGGCTGCTTTCAGGGCTCTATTTCTCTCATGAGGTCGGCAGTATCACCTGTTGTAAAGCTGGCCTGTGTCCTTTCACATTAAGGGGCAGGCGGAGTCCCACAGTCAGCACAGAGAGCGGAAGTGGAACAACAATGGTCCCTGCCCAGCCTCCCAGGCAGTTCTGGTTGGGAGTAAGTGGCCAAGCTTCACTCTGTGGAAAATGGGCCCCAAAGTGGGACCAATCCCCTCTGCGGGAAAATGCTCTCTTCTCAGGTGAGAGGTAGCCCGCTCTGAAGAGGAAGATACGTGAGGCCTTCACGAAAGAACAATGCAGGCAAGCTGACTCGGCCTCATGCAGGAGGTTGCAGGGCCCAGGCCTTCACAGAGCCTGAAAATAGCCACCAGGAAGCCCAGAGCCAGCCTGACCCAGGGGAGTCCCACAGAGTGAAGGGCAGGGAGTCCCGGGCCCCTGGCTCATGCGGTGTTTGGGGACTGACCACCTCACAGCCCAGATTAGCTCATCTGTGTCCTTGGTCCTTCTTATCATCCACCCCGTCATGATCCTGGAGTCCACCCTCACCAGGTGACACTCCCTGCACCTTTACAGGCTTGTAGAAGTGGTGTGTGTGAACTGGATGGAGAGATGTTCCACACACTCCTCCAAGTGTGAGATGTGGCGGTCCTGCCTGGTGTGCTGACAGCTCGCCATCTGCGGTGCCCGTGGGATATATCACAGGTGGAGTCCGTTTCAAAATCTTCCGTTTGTCATCATTAGTTAGCTGATGCTTATCTACGATGGAAGATACATTGACTTTTTTTCCAAAATGGAGAAAGACATTAAAGGACTCTTAGAGACACAGACTTCTCAATTTCATTACCTTAAAATCACTAAATGATAGCAAAAAAATTAAGCCAGCACATAAAATACATTCTTTTCTCTTGGCACTATACTATATTTTGGCTCGAAATGTTTGTAAATTGATCGTGCGTCTTGCCAAGATGAACAGGAAGTTTATTCATTTAAGTTAGTTAAAAATTAGATAACAGTAGATTTTAAAAGTAGTGGAGGTGCATTGTTTGTTTTGTTTTGGTATTTAATTCGTTCATGCCTACTAGGTGCCAGTCCAGTGCAGGTGGTGCAGACACGGGGTGGGGGGGGGGTGTAGTCTCACCTGTGTGCATCATCTGCAACCCTGCTCTAGAAGTGAGCCACTCTTTTCCCAACACCCAGCACCCAGAACAGCACCTGGAACCCAGAAACTGCCCCACAGTGTTCTAGAGTGAACACAAGTATTTCTGCTCCCAACAGATTCAAAGCCTGGTACAAACGTGACAAGGAAAAAAGCAAAACAAAACTATTGTGAATCCCCATTATCTTCTGAGATTGTATTCTAATGCAGGGCTGGAGAACCTGAACAGAAGTGATTATCTATGCCTTTGGGGACTCATGACATCTGAGTCATTCCTGGGTATGCACAGCCACCTGCCAGCCAGTCACACATGCGCTACACAAACCTGTGCGTGGTGGCAGTGTTGTGGGATCAAGCTACCATGTCCTACCCAAGAAAAGTACAAGGAGCTGCAGCAGCTCCGAAGGCCTGGCTCCCACAAGGGAGCTAGGACTGGCTGTGGGCCTGGCAGGGCGGAGACTCAGCCACTGTCAGCCTGAAAACCACACATATGCTGCTGCTGCAGAACCACCTTCCTCCAGCATGTAGACCCCCACCTTCCAAAGCCCACAGACCACAGAAACTGAAGCCCTTTTTGGTGTTGGCTGTGTAACTGATGATTTTTCAGAAATGAGTTGTAGACATATGGTCATGTATTCAAAGTATCAGCAAAATACTGTAAGAGGGTTCTCACCTCAGCACCTCACTTGCTGCAGTTGTGTAAATTGTTGTAAATAAGCTCATGGAGGCCACAGTGCTTGTCCAGAAGGAGATGCCCTCCCAAGCCCCTGTCTTACATCTGGAAGATAATGTGAAAATTAGAGAGGGAAGGGGAGAGACAGAAACAGAGGCAGAGACAGAGACAGAGACACAGAGGGAGAGAGGGTCTAGAACTCAGGTCTGCTGCTGCTGCCTCACTGTCCACACTGCCCCAGGCTGTATTGTCACCTGTGTGACCTGAGTGATGGAGATGTCGGCTGGCAAATGCCATGTCTAAAAAAATGGAGGGAAAAACAGTTTTCAGGTAGGAGACTTTGGTCATTAGCTAGGGTGGGGCTGGAAGGGGGAGTGCGTGTCTTTCCAATTTACCAGTTTGTAACATGAGACATTAAAGATTGTGGCAAACTTTTTTTTTAAATTTCTTTTGCACAAAAATTCTTAAAAAAAAAACAACCCTCTCATCTAAGCTGCCATCAACATTGGCTATGACCTTAATACTTTGAGAAAAAAATTGAAAATGAACTATGTGAGCCACTAATTTCAAAAGTAAGACTTAGATAAATAGTGTCATTCTGCATTTATAGCAAAAGCATTGCTTATGTGGGCAGAATTCTTGTCTCTCAGTGAGTGAATAGAACTGCTTATTATGCTTTCAGGAGAGGAGCTGGTTGTACTTCTGGAGGTAGGACAACATACTCCTGAAGGATCCTGGTAGAGCAGTTAAATTCCACAAACCACAGGAATCATGGCTTCTTTACCCCAGATCAAAACACGTGAGTCAACTCTCTTGATCCCACTCAGGTACTTTTTTTCAGAATTTCCAAGTATAAAAGCCTGGGAAAATTATGATGTACATAACGTAGAGAATGTTTCTCTTCAAAGGATGGTCTTAGTGTCTATAGGCACGTGAGGACGAGCATTCCTGTGGGAGTCACTGATCAAATGTGCCTGTCAACAGTTAGCACCTATGCCTCAGTGACATTGTCACCAAATCTGAAAGCTCCCTTCCATCTAATCTTATCCACAGAGCTGGCATTTAACAAGGGCCTCTATGTGCCAGGTTCTAGAAAGTGGCACCAGCACCCAGAACAGCAAAATAATAGTGTTATTTTGTTCAGCAAATACAACAGACAACAACTGGAAGGAAGGGTGTTAGTCATGATGAGTCTCAAACTGAGGGACACTGAGTGACCTCCCAAGACAACAGCAGCTGAGGGAAGAGTCACAATTTAGATCTGGGTCTGAATAACTGCCGAATGCAGAAAAGAACTGGTGGGAATATCTTATGTTCAAGAGCTTACACAGCTATTTATCCTCTTCATGTTAAGGGAACTTCATGCTCAGGACAGTCTTTATGTAATTTTAGGCTATGAATATTTTAGAGGAGCGGCTGGTTCCTGCTGCCTCATGTCTACACAGAGCCTACTCATCAGACGGGTCAAGTCTGGAGAGGAGGCAAGCAGACATAAAGAAGTGCGGTGAGCACCCTGGCTGCTCTGGGAGACCTTGGGGGTGAAAGGAAAACAGACATGTCTGAAGTGGGGGGGCATGGGCTGCGTCTGCAGCATGAAGAAGGAACTTCACGTGGAGCAAGAAGGTCTTTGTTGGAAAACTGCAACATCCAGAGCGGGTAGAGCTTGTGGCACATTCCATCATGTGGCTAGACAGGAAGCAGGGGAAGTAGAGGAGAACAGATATGGAGGTTGGGTTAACGGATGGGAGCCCTTGCCCATCCGGGTGAAGAGATTGGATTTTATCCAGAAAGCACTATGCAGCCTTCTCCTCAAAGGAGTGACCATAATATTTTTCTTTTACGACAAGAGTCAACCCAGAATTTCTGTAAAGGACTAAACAGAAAATATTGAGAGTTCTGCGGTCTCTCTGACCACTACTCCACACTTACATTGTGGCTTGAAAGCAGCCACAGAGCATAGATAACTAAGGGGTGTGGCTCTGGTCCAACCACACTTTACTTACAGGAAAGAGGTGGTGGTCACACTTGGCCCATGGGTCGTAGTTTCCAGTACTTGAGATTTGCAGCATGATGGATGATGGGTGAGAAGTCTCCTGACTTAAGGTGGTAGAGTGGGCATACACTGGGATCTACCCTGCCTGACCCCTGACCCTGAAACCCTGAAAGTGAAAGGAAAAAAGAGAGAGAGAGAGAGAGGGGTTGGCGAGAGATAGAGAATTCGTAGTTGTGCATTCTCTCAATAAGAAACGGACAACCTCATGGACCACCAACAAAGTAAGATGCTAAAAGAAGGAAGCAGGCAAGATGTAGACATGATTTCTTCCCAGGCACAAATCACATATAAAGTCACACATCATGGCACTTTCTCCTCGCGGCTTTCCTTCTGTTTTCAGTGGTGATGGTGGGCGGGGGGCGGGGGGAGGGGTGGGTCAAGTTCACCAAATCATTCAACTGTTTCTTACTTTTTCACCCTCTTCCCTGCTTTTTGGACATGGCAGCTTTTGTCACTTCAAGAACTGAGGGTTTTATTTTCTTAAGTAAAGATTTATAGTAAACTTCCAATTGTAAATGTAACTAATTTGAAAGCTTGTGAAAGGGACAGAGGAACCACTGTCCAGTCTTTTTCCTGCAGCTTGCACATGGCACGCAAAGCTGCACAAAGCACTGTCTTGCGGTCTGAACCCTGACCCGCCCCCAGTGCACCCGGCCATCCCTTCTGGGTGCTTTTCTTTGGGCATGAGGGTTATATTGCCTGTTTCTTGTTTTAATCTCAGTGAGATGGAGAAAACATATTTACAAAACAGCTACCATCAAAATGCTTCTATTTCCAGTGTCTTTTTTGTTTATAGCAAAATTACATTACACATTTTCTTTCTTTCAAAAACATGTATCTATAACTTTATTTAACATTTAGGGTTGAAACATAGTAACATTCTCTTTCGTCTTAGTGTTACTTCTCTGGTGTTTTTTTGTTTCCAAAAGCCCATCTTAATCATTCTTAGATTCTTAAGGAAATGTGTTCCTTTCAGTAAAAGGAACTTAATTTACTTGAGAATTATGAGAATGCTAGTTATAATTATGAGAATGTTTATTTTTTTAAAAAATGAGTTCTTGAAATTGAATAAGTAACATTTCTTTTTAAGATTGGGTATCTGTAGATGTGAATTATGTTCTGAGGGAGAAAGACTAGTCTCTTCTCTACCCATTGAAGTCAGAAAACTGAGAGCCCCACTCATAGATAACGTAGCTTTGACCTTTGGTTAGGCCCATAGCACAGGCTGTGTAAAAGAAGATCGTTGAGGAATAAAGTGACAGCTTGGAAATGACAGCTTACTCCAACTGGGTTTCTCAACAAACTTCTATCCAGGAGTGGAGTCTCAGACTTCTTAGAGAATCCGGTGGCTTCTGGCAACCCAGGTCTGCTTTCTTATGTGACATTCACAATCCAAACATATGAAGATGAGGTACAGTCGGGGACAACCCGTCACGACTGAAAGCCATTTGAGAGATCTGCTCCAGTTCTGACTCTAGATCTCTTTATTGTTGTTGTTATTATTGAATATTTTTAACTTGGAATCAATTTATTATGAATTCTGGCATTCTTTTAGTTGACACATGTTCAAATATGTCTGTGCTATTCTTTCCCCTGGCTTATTGTCAGATCGGTTGTAGCTTATGGCTCAGCTTTAGTTTCTGTCTTCATTACAATGGATCTGAAAACATTACTTTTCATGTCAGGGGCTGGATGCCACCTCTACTCCTCTGTCTTCCCAGGTCTCTGAGCGGACTTTCTCCAGTAACCTTCTCCCGCCTATGTGGAGGTACACACCTCCCCCCACCTTGCCCTCCAGACATGTTTTAGCGCCTCCTAAACTGTCATCTCAAGACAATGAAGTTTTTATGATCCTTTATAGCAGAGGTTCATCTGGTGCACCTGTGACTCACTAAATCACACCAAGTAAAGGGAGCAAGCCAACAGGTCAAGCCCTACATGCTACGAACATTACAGAAAAGCTGCACGGAACAACCCCTGGCAAGTATGAATCATTTTGATGCTGAACATGCATGCTCAAGCACAGTCTTTGGCCTCAGATCCACTAGTAACTAGACTCCACGAATTTATGAGGATCACTGAATTTTTGGTCTATAAAGAGCAAAATATGTTTACCTAAAACACTGAGAAGACAATGAGGGTTAGGGGTGAGGGTGAGGGTGAGGGTGAGGGTGAGGGTGAGGGGGAAGGGGAGGGGGAGGGTTTAGGATTAGGGTGAGAATTAGTGTCAGGGTGAGGATGAGGGTGAGGATGAGGGTAAGGGTTAGGGTGGTTAGGGTTAGGGTTAGGGTTAGGGTTAGGTCTCAAGAGGCTCCAGGCACTGAACCCAGAGCAGAGAAATTGTCTCCATGAAATGCTGAGTGGGGGAAACAACGGAGGGTGCTGGTCAGGGTTAGGCTTTGGGTTCCACGGCCAGACTAATGTATGGGCCATCCTTTGGGAAGACCTCATGGATCCTCCAGTACAACTGCATACATGTTTTGGAAATCACTTGGTGATATTCCACGTTCCATGCTGAGTATTTTCGTACTGTTTGTTAAACCCATGTGCGTGGTGTTTTTAGGCTTTTGTATTAGGTCCTCATTGGATGATAGCCTTACCTAGGGTTTGGTTTGGGTCCAGGGACGTTGCCAGGGCCAAAGCGACTCTGGTCTTCTGATCTCCCTCCAGGGCTGAAATGAGGTCTCATGCAACGGTGAGGCACAAGTGTAGGGGTAGGTTGGAGACAGGGTTGGGATTCCTTTGAGGGTCCTGGTTACTGTTAGTTTTAGTGTTAGGGTTTGGTCTCAGGAGGCTCCAGGGGCTGAACCTGGAGTTTTTTCTCCGAAAGTTTGAGTTGAGGGCAAAAGGGAGGCTTCTGGCCAGGGTATGTCTTTGGTTTCCAAGCCACAAAATTGTATGGGCCACTGTTCGGGGAGGCCTCAGGAATACTCTCAGGCAGCTGCAGTCGGTCTGGGAAATGACATGGTGAGCTTTCAGGTTTTAGGCGTAGTGATCTTGCACTGCTTATGGACCCCAGACATGTGGTGTTGTCAGATGTTGGTATTGGGTCCCCATGGGGGGAGACTGTTAGCTAGGGTTAGGGTTCGGTCCAGGGACGTCACCAGGGCCAAAGCAACTCCAGTCTCGTGATGTCCCTTTACCGCTGCAGTGTGTGTCCGTGTGACGGTGTGGGTCAAGTGTAGGGTTAGGATTCAAAATAGGGTTAGGATTCAGTTGAGGTTTCTGGTTAGGCGTTGGGTTAGTGTTAGGGTTAAGTCCCAGGAGGCTCCAGACGCTGAACCCACAGCAGTGCAGTTGTCTCCCCGAAGGTCTGAGTTGAGGGCACAAGGGAGGGTGCCGGTCAGGATTAGTCTTTGGCTTCCAATTCCACACAACTCTCTGGGCCACTGGTCAGGTAGGCCTCAGGAATCCTCTTGGGCCGCTGCAGTGGGCTTTGGAAATGACATGGTGATATTCCAGGTCTGTACTGAGTTCAGAGTGATGGAGGATAGCATGCTGGAAGATATCTGATGCAGTTGTCACTGTGGCCTTGTGGGGGCATTTACAGAACCTTTCTGATATTAGGTTTGGTTGTCTGGGTTATATGCAGGAAATAGGATATGTTGAACGCAAGGGAAAATCATCAGAAAATGTGTGTCCTCATGAGGTGAGTATCTTGTGTTTGTTAGCAAGAGAAACAGCTCCACCTGTCTGAGGAAAATAGTCTTACCCCACCCCTAAGAACCCTCAAGAAAAGGTTTCAGTGTCTTCACCTAAGACAATACTGTCATGACTGGGAGCAGTGATCTTCAGGCTGCTCGTCTATCATCCGTGTTTACTTCTTGGAAATAGCGGATTTCCAGTGTACTCCAAATGGAGCTGTGGGATCATTTCCACGCATGATCAGGTGCCCATGCAGGGGAGTTGCAGGGGATTACCTCTTCGCACTGGTAGGAGACAGAGGCCTGAGTATGGGAGTGGGTTCAAAGAGTATTACACGAAAGAGTGTGACATATGATAGGCCAGACATGGATACACGGTTCTTCCTGCAGGAAATGTAATTTAATGTGTTGCCTGGAGAACTGGGAATGGTCATAATAAAGACTCAATGGCTGCCTGCAGTCAACTAGGTTGAAATGCCAGAGTTTCCCTGACCTTCTCAGGGCAGGAAGACTCCAAAGTCTGAGGGACATGGGAATGGGGGCCTGTTGTGTACGCACCTGCTCTTTTACCACAAACTTGGTGGCTTATGAGAACAAAATCATGTTCTCCACGAGTTTTGGAGGCCAGGAACCCGAAATTTGCTTCACTGAGACTAAGGTGTCAGCAGGGCTGTACTCCCTTTGGAGACCCCAGGGCTCTGGGGGACGGTGTATCCCTTCCCTCTGGTAGCTCCCGGTGGCCACCAACCTCCCTTGGCTTGTGACCACATCACCCCAGTCTGTCTCCATGGACACAGTGTCTCTTCTTTTATCAAGTCTCCCTTTGCCTCTCTAAGGATGCTCGTGATTCCATCTGCGGTTCACTCAGACAACCCAGGACTCAAAATCCTTAACTAGATCCCATCGATGGGAGTTAGATTCCAGGTATTAGGACTTGCTTTCTTTGAGGCCCATTGCCCAGCCTAGTACAATGTGTCCTTCCATAGGGAGACAGCCAAACTATGCTATCCCCATGTGGTGGGGTGATCACAGGTGAGCAGTGCCAGGGCACGCACTGCTGACAGACACTGCAGCAGGACTGAATCTCCGGAGAATTATGCCCAGAGGGGAAAAGCAAATCCTAAAAAGTCACATGCTTTTTGATTTGATTTGTATAATATTCTCGAGGTGACAAAATCATAGATATGGAGAGAAGATGAGGGATTGCCAGGCATCACAGAGGTGATGGGTGCAGGAAGGAGGTGGGAATGTCTGCTGTAAGAGGACAACATGGGAGTCCCTAAGGAGGGCTCGATGCTCTGTTTCTTGTGCGCATCAGTATTGAAATGCTGGCCATGATCCCGTTCTACAGGCAGAGAGAACGTAGGGCATCTTTATCATGTTTCCCAATCACAGACATCCCAGCAACCTCACAGCTGCCCACCTTGGTACATCTATCCCTACAGCTCTGGCTGGTGTCCCTTTACCACAGTTGAGTCATGTTCCTAAGGGAGGAAGCCATCTCTCATTAACATGCCTCCCACACCGCTTCCCTCTCTCCTGCACACCGGGGGTTTCCTAGGGACCTGGCCATCCTTTGCACCTGCAGCTGTTTCTCCCAGCCCACAGGGAGCAATCACTTCCCATCCAGCTCCACCTGTTTTGTCTTCCTACATCTAGCATTGCACGTGCCGGCGCCTTCAGACCTTCCGTCGTTGTCTCTGTCAGCTGAGTCTGAGTGGGCTTCCTCTTCCACTCGTCCCTAGTTCTCATCGTATTAATGAACGACACTCACATCGCTGAAGCTCACAGTGAAGTCTCAACCCCCAGTATGTGGACTATGTGGCACCATTTTACAGACACACTTGATTACTCCCTTTCTTTAAAAATTACTTCCTTCCTCCTCCCACCACCCAGGCCGTGGCTCACCAGTGCCCGTGTTGGTTGGTCCTCATCTTCTTCCTGCCCCCGATCTGCTTTCAGTCCGCCCTTACTCTGGTGTGATCTCAGCCAGCCTCAGGCTATCTACCAGCAGCTGGGGCCTCCAAGTCTTTATGCCCTGCCCCCAGCTCTTCATGTCTCCAGACGCCTGACTCCAACTGTGCACCACACAGGTGCTACCCTCCCCAGACTCTGCTACCTCCCTGAAGGCATCTCCACTTCCCCTCCCCTTGTTTACTGGGCTGCTGCCACACAGGCCCCTCCCTCCTCCCTGAGAATGTCAGGCACATACTCCTGCTTCAGGTCTTTGCACTCACTTTGCCTCTCTCTGTCGGGAATATACTTCCACGTGCCAAAATGACATACTCCCTCGTTTCCGTCATTTCTTTGCTCTGACATCACCTGCTCAGTGGAGTCTCTGCTAGCTCTCTGTCTAAAACTGAAAACTGCTCCTTCCCCTACCTGAACACCTGATATCTCTTCCCCACATTCCTTTTCTTCCGGGCCCTTGGCATCATCTGTTTTTCTTTCTTGCTTGCTGTCTGTCGCCTGCTTCAGTCCCTGCCAGAATGTCGGCTCCATAGGGTCCACAGACCAAACTAGCTTTGTTTAGGGCTGTTTCCTTAGGGCCCTAGAACAGTGCCTAACTCCTTCAAAAGCTCAAACACCATCCACTGAGCAAATAAATGTTGGGATTTAGTATTAGTTTGCTGGGTCTGTCATCACAAAGTACCACAGACTGTGTGGCTTAAGCAAAAGAAATTGATTTATTTATTTTCTCACACTTTAGATCAAGGTGTGGCCAGGGTGGGTCTCCTCTCTCTGTGACTGGTGGACGACCTCCTTCCCAATGTCTTCACGTGGTCTTCCTTCTGTGTGTGTAGATGCCCACTCTCTTCCTATACGACACCAGTTATCAGATTAGGGTCACTCCCCCGAAATGAGCTCATTCGACCTCCACTTTACCTTTCAAGATCTGGTATCCAAGTACAGTCCCATGGGTAGTTAGGATTTCAATGTATGGATTTTGGGGGCAAATCCATTTCATAACAGGTTTCTGTCTGTTGTACCTAGTCACTACCTACATGGTTTTTTTTTCCTGTTTTCCCTTGTCCCCATTATTTGCTCATACAGTGCTAATCCCAGTTTGCCCTTAGCCCAAGTTATAACTCTGTTTATTTATTTGTATAGGCTTGCACCTTCCCTCTACCTCTATACTCCACATTCCTGGCTGGCACTGGAATAACATCCTTAGCATGGGCATCATAATCTCCAGGTGAGGTAAGTATGATTATTCTCATTTCGAAAATCGACAATCTGAAGCTCAAAAGAGAGTAGGTCATGTTTCTGAGATCACAGTACTAGTAAGTGCTGTCCTTTTGATAACTTTGTTCTCATGGGCTCCAAAGCCCCCTTTCTTTCATCTACCACACTGTCCCCAAGATGAATGGGGGAAAAGCCATACTTCAGCCTGATATATTATAAGCAATGGTACCTGTAAAGCTGGTGTCACATTTCAGGAAATGGGATTAAGTTTAGTATCTGAGTAATTATACCAACAGGTTGAATTTGAATCTGACATCCTTTTATTTTTTACTGCTGCAATTTCTGTTATCCTTAATGATTATCTAAATGTATTCCTCCCTTTGCAAAATCTAGCCACTAAGAATACTAAGAGAGTTTGTTTCCTTTGTAACAGATCAGAATTATACAATGAATTCATAATGTCAAGATAATAGCTGTTATTTTATCCTAAAATATAGAGGAAAATGTCATGGCCTTTGTTGTAAGAGTTTACCATGTGTTTTTATAACATACCTGAGCTGTATTGGTGAAAAATCATCGTAGACTTTGAAAGTCAGTTATTTATAGTTAAGAGAGTATCGTTCTCTCTTTGGGTGCAGCTGATTGTTTGAAATAGAACTTAGGATATTTCTGCATAGATTTTCTATTTCAGAATGAGCTTTGTTTTAAAAAGTATGTTATATTTGCATTCATGCAAGTTGTGCAATCATTAAATTGACAGGAAAGCAGCTGTTAATAGTTGTCATTTGGACATGTAGATGGAAATACTAAGGGTCGTGGTGTGACTCCTTACACGTGTTGAGCTCTGGTTTCATTTGGCAATTCCAAACCGTTGCTCTGAGCTTATGGATGTTGATCAAGGGGCCATGTAATGGTTGTTTTAAATTGGCATCAGGGGTGTAGAGATGATTCTTGTGTATGAGGAAGCTGTTGGTTTTCTGCTTCTATGTCTGTGTAGCTCCTAAAAAATAGAAGACTAAGGCATCTTATCGAAATTAATTTTGTTCAAAGTAAATGAACCTTGTGAATGAACTAAAGGCTTAGATAATAGTCAATAGTTTTGGAGTATGATATTAATTTACTAATTTAAAGTAGGTCTAGGGGCATCTGTGTGGCTCAGTTGGTTAAGCATCTGACTTCGGCTCAGGTCATGATCTCACTGCTCATGACTTTGAGCTCCATGTTGGGCTCTGTGCTGGCAGCTGGGAGCCTGGAGCCTGATTCAGATTCCGTGTCTCCCTCTCTCTGCCCTTCCCTGGCTCATGCTCTCTCTTTCTCAAATATAAACTAAAACATAGAAAATAGGTCTAGAATAAATATGTAGACCATAACTTATTTGTAGTGACTGCTGATTGAAACAAAGAAATAGCCTGAAACTCCAAGCACACATTACTGTTGTTTCCCTAGGCACCCATTATATGTCAGGTTGACCATTAAGCTGAATACAAGCATTAATCTTTTAGTAACTTGGAAGAGATAAGCATACTATATTAGCTAGTAAGGTATGGTATATGTCATTGTGGTAGACCTATTTTCTTTAATGATCAAAAATTAGCTTGAGGTCTCTTTTATTTGGGTATTCAGGATTATGATAAGTAACCTGAGGCAAATGAATTAAGACCATTTTAGAACTGAGCTGGACTTAAAAAGCCAGAGACTGGAGTCATGGTAAAGATAGTTTTAACATTCCATTTCATCAATAAAAAAAAAAAAATTACAGCTCCTGGGTGACAATCATCATGTTGGAGGAGAGTTTCTGGGGTTCCCTCCACAAATGGTATATGATTTTGAGTCAAGGATACAGCCTCACTGACTGTATTTTACTGAAATGATGATTCAGATACCAACAATGTTGTCTGTTGGAATTGTCTTTTGCAAACCTGATATCCTTTCAGTTTTCGGCTTGATTAATTTACTAAAGAGGAAAAAATGTTTCCCTCTTTCTGAACCATAATCCCATTTGTAATTAGAGTTATCATTAAACATAGTATTTCTAAAAATGGTTAATAAATTAGAAGTCAACATAAATTTGCTTGTGAAGTTATCAAATGGAAAACTGTTCCCAAAGCAGTTATTTTACGTTTTATGGGAAAACTAATCTTTTATGTCCTTACTGCATTTATGTTATATCCTCTTCACCTTTGTTTCATGCTATTTGTGTGTGTGTGTATGTGTGTGTGTGTGTGTGTGTGTGTGTGTGTGTGTGTGTGTGTGACTGAGTGAAATGTGCAATATTTGGTCATTTAAAAAGATTCCCTAATTTAGGCAAAGTCAGCCATAAACAAATGCAATACATTATGTCCAAAGTAATCAAGCAGATTTTCCATTATGAGCAAAAGTTGATTTATCTCAAATGAATTTGCTTTCCTCTTTTCTTTTTAATAAGCCAAGTCATAGGAGAATATTTTCTTTCTGCTCACCTTGTGGCAGGGCAAGAACAGATCTGTGTCAGAGCACATTGTCCGTATTTATCAGAAACTAGGGAAATTCAAAAACCTACTTGATTACAAACTTAGTGGGGACTCATGACTGACTCAGCTTTTCAACAATATTCTCTTGGGATGTCTTTTATTTACTGGGTTAGTTTTTTTCTTTAATTTTTACTTAATATATTTTTAAAATTTACACCCAAGTTAGTTAGCATAATATGTAACAATGATCTTAGGAGTAGATTCCTTAATGCCCCTTACCCATTTAGCCCATCACGCCTCCCACAATCCCTCCAGTAACCCTCTGTTTGTTCTCCACATTTAAGAGTTTCTTATGTTTTTGTCCCCCTCCCTGTTTTTATATTATTTTTGCTTCCCATCCCTTATGTTCATCTGTTTTGTATCTTAAAGTCCTCATATGAGTCAGGTCCTATAATTTGTCTTTCTCTGACTACTTTTGCTTAGCATAATCCTCTAGTTCCATCCATGCAGTTTAAATGGCAAGATTTTATTCTTTTGGATTGCTGAGTAATACTCCATTGTGTATGTATATATACATACATACATATATATACCACATCTTCTTTATCCATTCATCTATCGATAGACATTTGGGCTTTTCCCATACTTTAGCTATTGTTGATAGTACTGCTACAAACTTTGGGGTTCACGTGTCCCTTTGAAATAGCATATCTGTATCTCTTGGATAAATACCTAGTAGTGAAAATGCTGGGTTGTAGGGTAGTCCTCTTTTTCATTTTTTGAGGAACATACCTACTGTTTTCCAGAGTGGCTGTACCAGTTTGCATTCCCACCAGCAGTGCAAGAGTTCTTTCTCTGCTTCCTCGCCAACATCTGTTGTTGCCTGAGTTGTTAATGTTAGCCATTCTCACAGGGGTGAGGGGTTATCTCATTGTGGTTTTGATTTGTATTTCCCTGATGATAAGTGATGTTGAGCATGTTTTTCATGTGTCAGTTGGCCATCTTGATGTCTTCCTTGGAGAAGTGTTTGCTCATGTCTTTGCCCATTTCTTCACAGGATTACTTGTTTTTTTGGGTATTGAGTTTGATATGTTCTTTATAGATTTTGAATACTAATCCTTTATCTCATATGTCATTTGCAAATATCTTCTCCCATTCTGCTGGTTGCCTTTTAGTTTTGCTGATTGTTTCCTTCGCTGTGCAGAAGCTTTTTATTTTGATGAGCTCCTAATAGTTCATTTTTGCGTTTGTTTCCCTTGCCTCCGGAGACTTGTTGACTAAGAAGTTGTGGAGGCCAACATCAAAGAGGTTTTTGCCTGCTTTATGCTCAAGGATTTTGATGGCTTCCTATCTTACATTTAGGTCTTTCATCCATTTTGAGTGTGAGAAAGTGGTCCAGACTCATTCTTCTGCATGTCGCTGTCCAGTTTTCCCAGCACTCTTGCTGAGGAGACTGTCTTTATTCCATTGGATATTCTTTCCTTCTTTGTCAAAGATTAGTTGGCCATACGTCTGTGGGTCCATTTCTGTGTTTGTATTCTCTTCCATTGATCTGAGTGTCTGTTCTTGTGCCAGTACCATACTGTCTTGGTGATTACAGTCTTGTAATATAGCTTGAAGTCCTGGATTGTGATGCCTCCCACTTTGGTTTTCTTTTTCAAGATTGCTTTGGCTATTCAGGGTCTTTTCTGGTTCCATACAAATTGTAGAATTGTTTTTTGTAGCTCTGTGAAGAATGTTGGTGTTATTTTGATAGGTATTGCATTGAATATGTAGATTGCTCTGTGTAGGTATTGCATTGAATATGTAGATTTTTCTGGGTACTATTGACATTTTAACAATATTTGTTCTTCCTATCCAGGAGCATACAGTATTTTTCTTTTTTGTGTGTTTGTCATCTTCAATTTCTTTCATAAGCTTTCTATACTTTTCAGTGTATAGATTTTTCACCTCTCTGGTTAGATTTATTCCTATGTATTTTATGGTTTTTGGTGCAATTGTAAATGGTATAAATTCCATGATTTCTCTTTCTGTTGCTTCATTGTTGGTGTATAGGAATGCAACTGATTTCTGTGCATTGATTTTATATCCTGCCACTTTGCTGAATTCATGCATTATTTCTAGCAGTTTTTTGATGGAATCTTTTGGGTTTTCCACATAGAGTTTCATGCCATCTACTAAGAGTGAAAGTTTGAGCTCCTCCTGGATGATTTGGATGCCTTTTATTTCTTTGTGCTGTCTGATTGCTGTGGCTAAGACTTCCAACACTATGTTGAATAACAGTGGCGAGAGTGGACATCCCTGTCTTGTTCCTGACCTTAGGAGGAAAGCTCTCAGTTTTTCCCCATTGAGGATGATATTAGCGTTGGGTCTTTCATATATGGCTTTTATGATCTCGAGGTATGATCCTTCTATCCCTACTTTCTTGAGGGTTTTTATCAAGAAAGGATGATGTATTTTGTCAAATGCCTTCTCTGCATCTATTGAGAGGATTATGTGGTTCTTGTTCTTTCTTTTATTGCTATGATAAGTCACATTGATTGTTTTGCAGATATTGAACCAGCTTTGCATTCCAGGTATAAATCCCACTTGGTCGTGGTGAATAAAGTTTAAATGTATTGTTGGATCTGGTTGGCCAATATCTTGTGGAAGATTTTTGCGTCTATGTTCATCATGAAAATTTGTCTACACTTCTCCTTTTTAGTGGGTCTTTTTCTGGTTTTGGAATCAAGGTAATGCTGGGTTCATAGAAAGAGTTTGGAAGTTTTCCTTCCATTTCTTTTTTTGGGACAGCTTCAAGAGCATAGGTGTTAACTCTTCCTTAAATGTTTGGTAGAATTCCCCTGGAAAGCCATCTGGCCCTGGGATCTTGTTTTTTGGGAAATTTTTGATTACTAATTCAATTTTTTTTTACTGGTTATGGGTCTGTTCAAATTTTCTATTTCTTCCTATTTCAGTTTTGGTAGTTTATGTATTTTAGGAATTTGTCTATTTCTTCCAGATTGCCCATTTTATTGGTATATAATTGCTGATAATATTCTCTTAGTATTGTTTGTATTTCTGCTGTGTTGGTTGTGATCTCTCCTCCTTCATTCTTGATTTTATTCATTTGGGTCCTTTCCTGTTTATTTTTGATCCAAATGGCTAGTGGTTTATCAATTTTATTAATTATTTCAAAGAACCAGGTTCTGGTTTCATTGATCTGTTCTACTGCTTTTGTTTGTTTGTTTGTTTGTTTGTTTTTTGTGGGGTTGGTTTTTTGTTTTTGTTTTCAGTTTTGATAGCATTGGTTTTTCCTGTAATCATTATCATTTATTGTCTTCTGCTGGTTTTGGTTTTATTTGTTGTTCTTTTCCCAGCTCTTTAAGGTATAAGGTTAGGTTGTGTATCTGAGACCTTCTTACCTCTTTTGGAAAGCCTGTATTGCTATAAACTTCCTCTTATGATTACCTTTGCTGCATCCCAGAGGTTTTGGGATGCGGTATTATCATTTTCATTGGCTTCCATGTACTTTTTAATTTCTTCTTTAACTTCTTGGTTCACCCATTCATTCTTTTTTTTTTAATTTTATTTTTTATTTTTTAAAATTTACATCCAAATTAGTTAGCATATAGTGCAACAATGATTTCACAGGTAGATTCCTTAGTTCCCCTTACCCATTTAGCCCATCCCCCCATCCACAACCCCTCCAGTAACCCTCTGTCTGTTCTCCATATTTATGAGTCACTTCTGTTTTGTCCCCCTCCCTGTTTTTATTTTATTTTTGTTTCCCTTCCCTTATATTCATATGTTTTGTCTCTTAAAGTCCTCATGTGAGTGAAATCATATGATTTTTGTCTTTTCTGACTGACTAATTTCACTTAACATAATACCCTCCAGTTCCATCCACATATTGCAAATGGTAAGATTTCATTTTTTTGATTGCTGAGTAATACTCCATTGTATATATATGCCACTTCTTCTTTTTTTTTTAATATATGAAATTTATTGTCAAATTGGTTTCCATACAACACCCAGTGCTCATCCCAAAAGGTGCCCTCCTCAATACCCATCACCCACCCTCCCCCTCCCACCCCCCATCAATCCTCAGTTTGTTCTCAGTTTTTAACAGTCTCTTATGCTTTGGCTCTCTCCCACTCTAACCTTTTTTTTTTCCCTTCCCCTCCCCCATGGGTTTCTGTTAAGTTTCTCAGGATCCACATAAAAGTGAAACCATATGGTATCTGTCTTTCTCTGTATGGCTTATTTCACTTAGCATCACACTCTCCAGTTCCATCCATGTTGCTACAAAAGGCCATATTTCATTTTTTCTCATTGCCACGTAGTATTCCAATGTGTATATAAACCACAATTTATTTATCCATTCATCAGTTGATGGACATTTAGGCTAAAGTCTGTGATTGTGATGCCTCCTGCTTTGGTCTTCTTCTTCAAAATTACTTTGGCTATTCGGGGCCTTTTGTGGTTCCATATGAATTTTAGGATTGCTTGTTCTAGTTTTGAGAAGAATGCTGGTGCAATTTTGATTGGGATTGCATTGAATGTGTAGATAGCTTTGGGTAGTATTGACATTTTGACAATATTTATTCTTCCAATCCATGAGCAGGGAATGTCTTTCCATTTCTTTAAATCTTCTTCAATTACCTTCATAAGTTTTCTATAGTTTTCAGCATACAGATCTTTTACATCTTTGGTTAAATTTATTCCTAGGTATTTTATGCTTCTTGGTGCAATTGTGAATGGGATCAGTTTCTTTATTTGTCTTTCTGTTGCTTCATTGTTAGTGTATAAGAATGCAACTGATTTCTGTACATTGATTTTGTATCCTGCAACTTTGCTGAATTCATGTATCAGTTCTAGCAGACTTTTGGTGGAGTCTATCGGATTTTCCATGTATAATATCATGTCATCTGCAAAAAGCGAAAGCTTGACTTCATCTTTGCCAATTTTGATGCCTTTGATTTCCTTTTGTTGTCTGATTGCTGATGCTAGAACTTCCAGCACTATGTTAAACAACAGCGGTGAGAGTGGGCATCCCTGTCGTGTTCCTGATCTCAGGGAAAAAGCTCTCAGTTTTTCCCCGTTGAGAATGATGTTAGCTGTGGGCTTTTCATAAATGGCTTTTATGATCTTTAAGTATGTTCCTTCTATCCCGACTTTCTCAAGGGTTTTTATTAAGAAAGGGTGCTGGATTTTGTCAAAGGCCTTTTCTGCATCGATTGACAGGATGATATGGTTCTTCTCTTTTTTTTTGTTAATGTGATGTATCACGTTGATTGATTTGTGAATGTTGAACCAGCCCTGCATCCCAGGAATGAATCCCACTTGGTTATGGTGAATAATTCTTTTTATATGCCGTTGAATTCGATTTGCTAGTATCTTATTGAGAATTTTTGCATCCATATTCATCAGGGATATTGGCCTGTAGTTCTCTTTTTTTACTGGGTCTCTGTCTGGTTTAGGAATCAAAGTAATACTGGCTTCATAGAATGAGTCTGGAAGTTTTCCTTCCCCTTCTATTTCTTGGAATAGCTTGAGAAGGATACGTATTATCTCTGCTTTAAACGTCTGGTAGAACTCCCCTGGGAAGCCATCTGGTCCTGGACTCTTATTTGTTGGGAGATTTTTGATAACCGATTCAATTTCTTCGCTGGTTATGGGTCTGTTCAAGATTTCTATTTCCTCCTGATTGAGTTTTGGAAGAGTGTGGGTGTTCAGGAATTTGTCCATTTCTTCCAGGTTGTCCAATTTGTTGGCATATAATTTTTCATAGTATTCTCTGATAATTGTTTGTATCTCTGAGGGATTGGTTGTAATAATTCCATTTTCATTCATGATTTTATCTATTTGGGTCATCTCCCTTTTCTTTTTGAGAAGCCTGGCTAGAGGTTTGTCAATTTTGTTTATTTTTTCAAAAAACCAACTCTTGGTTTCGTTGATCTGCTCTACAGTTTTTTTAGATTCTATATTTTTTATTTCTGCTCTGATCTTTATTATTTCTCTTCTTCTGCTGGGTTTAGGCTGCCTTTGCTGTTCTGCTTCTATTTCCTTTAGGTGTGCTGTTAGATTTTGTATTTGGGATTTTTCTTGTTTCTTGAGATAGGCCTGGATTGCAATGTATTTTCCTCTCAGGACTGCCTTCGCTGCATCCCAAAGCGTTTGGATTGTTGTATTTTCATTTTCGTTTGTTTCCATATATTTTTTAATTTCTTCTCTAATTGCCTGGTTGACCCACTCATCCATTAGTAGGGTGTTCTTTAACCTCCATGCTTTTGGAGGTTTTCCAGACTTTTTCCTGTGGTTGATTTCAAGCTTCATAGCATTGTGGTCTGAAAGTAAGCATGGTATAATTTCAATTCTTGTAAACTTATGAAGGGCTGTTTTGTGACCCAGTATATGATCTATCTTGGAGAATGTTCCATGTGCACTTGAGAAGAAAATATATTCTGTTGCTTTGGGATGCAGAGTTCTAAATATATCTGTCAAGTCCATCTGATCCAATGTATCATTCAGGGCCCTTGTTTCTTTATTGACCATGTGTCTAGATGATCTATCCATTTCTGTAAGTGGGGTGTTAAAGTCCCCTGCAATTACCACATTCTTATCAATAAGGTTGCTTATGTTTATGAGTAATTGTTTTATATATTTGGGGGCTCCGGTATTCAGCACATAGACATTTATAATTGTTAGCTCTTCCTCATGGATAGACCCTGTAATTATTATATAATGCCCTTCTTCATCTCTTGTTACAGCCTTTAATTTAAAGTCTAGTTTGTCTGATATAAGTATGGCTACTCCAGCTTTCTTTTGGCTTCCAGTAGCATGATAAATAGTTCTCCAGCCCCTCACTCTCAATCTAAAGGTGTCCTCAGGTCTAAAATGAGTGTCTTGTAGACAGCAAATAGATGGGTCTTGTTTTTTTATCTATTCTGATACCCTATGTCTTTTGGTTGGTGCATTTAATCCATTTACCTTCAGTGTTATTATAGAAAGATACGGGTTTAGAGTCATTGTGATGTCTGTATGTTTTATGCTTGTAGTGATGTTTCTGGTACTTTGTCTCACAGGGTACCCCTTAGGATCTCTTGTAGGGCTGGTTTAGTGGTGACAAATTCCTTCAGTTTTTGTTTGTTTGGGAAGACCTTTATCTCTCCTTCTATTCTAAATGACAGACTTGCTGGATAAAGGATTCTCGGCTGCATATTTTTTCTGTTTAGCACACTGAAGATCTCGTGCCAATTCTTTCTGGCCTGCCAAGTTTCAAAAGAGAGATCAGTCACGAGTCTTATAGGTCTCCCTTTATATGTTAGGGCACGTTTATCCCTTGCTGCTTTCAGAATTTTCTCTTTATCCTTGTATTTTGCCAGTTTCACTATGATATGTCATGCAGAAGATCGATTCAAGTTACGTCTGATGGGAGTTCTCTGTGCCTCTTGGATTTCAATGCCTTTTTCCTTCCCCAGTTCAGGGAAGTTCAGCTATAATTTCTTCAAGTACCCCTTCAGCACCTTTCCCTCTCTCTTCCTCCTCTGGGATACCAATTATGCGTATATTATTTCTTTTTAGTGTATCACTTAGTTCTCTAATTTTCCCCTCATACTCCTGGATTTTTTTATCTCTCTTTCTCTCAGCTTCCTCTTTTTCCATAACTTTATCTTCTAGTTCACCTATTCTCTCCTCTGCCTCTTCAATCCGAGCTGTCGTCGTTTCCATTTTGTTTTGCATTTCGTTTAAAGCGCTTTTCAGCTCCTCGTGACTGTTCCTTAGTCCCTTGATCTCTGTAGCAAGAGATTCTCTGCTATCCTCTATACTGTTTTCAAGCCCAACGATTAATTTTATGACTATTATTGTAAATTTACTTTCTGTTATATTATTTAAATCCTTTTTGATCAGTTCATTCGCTGTTGTTATTTCCTGGAGATTCTTCTGAGGGGAATTCTTCCACTTGGTCATTTTGGATAGTCCCTGGAGTGGTGAGGACCTGCAGGGCACTTCCCCTGTGCTGTGGTGTATAACTGGAGCTGGTGGGCGGGGCCGCAGTCCACCCTGATGTCTGCCCCAGCCCACTGCTGGGGCCACAGTCAGACTGGTGTGTGCCTTCTCTTCCCCTCTCCTAGGGGCGGGATTCACTGTGGGGTGGCGTGGCTGTCTGGGCTACTTGCACACTGCCAGGCTTGTGATGCTGGGGATCTGGCGTATTAGCTGGGGTGGGTAGGCAAGGTGCACAGGGGCAGGAGGGGCAGGCTTAGCTCTCTTCTCCTTAGGTGATCCACTTCATGAGGGGCCCTGTGGCAGCGGGAGGGAGTCAGATCTGCTGTCGGAGGTTTGGCTCTGCAGAAGCACAGAGTTGGGTGTTTGCACCGGAGCGAGCAAGTTCCCTGGCAGGAACTGGTTCCCTTTGGGATTTTGGCTGGGGGATGGGCAGGGGAGATGGCGCTGGCGAGCGCCTTTGTTCCCCACCAAACTGAGCTCTGTCGTCTGGGGGCTCAGCAGCTCTCCCTCCCTTTGTCCTCCAGCCTTCCTGCTTTCCGAGCAGAGCTGTTAACTTATGACCTCCCAGACGCTAAGTTGCGCTTGCTGTCGGAACACAGTCCGTCAGGCCCCTCCGCTTTTGCCAGCCAGACTCGGGGGCTCTGCTTGGCCGGCGAGCCACCCCTCCACCCCGGCTCCCTTCCACCAGTCCGTGGAGCATGCACCGCCTCGCCGCCCTTCCTACCCTCTTCCGTGGGCCTCTCATCTGCGCTTGGCCCCAGAGACTCCGTTCTGCTAATCCTCTGGTGGTTTTCTGGGTTATTTAGGCAGGTGTAGGTGGAATCTAAGTGATCAGCAGGATGCACGGTGAGCCCAGCGTCCTCCTACGCCGCCATCTTCCCTCTCTCCTCACCAAAATAATTTCTCCAGAGTAATTAACAGGTGTTATCTACCCAAGGAATGGAACAAATAGGAAGTTCAGGTTCTAAGGAGCTGCCTTGTTTGTGCCAGTGGCCCCACGCTAGCTCTTTATTAATTGCACCACCTGGGATGCTGATAGCGAACTGAGCTTTGGAACATTTCAGGCCTGGCATGGAATGCAGTTTTTACACAAGCTGCCACAGGGCACTGCTCTCCATGTGCTTTCTTTCCTGACCACTCTTCAATTAAGAAGTGTGTTATTCCCTTTCAGCCGGAAAATTCTGTGATTTCTTGTCTTGTGGTTCAGAAATCCGATTTCACAGCTTATCTTCCGTTAGATGAAAGTGTTTACGGTGTGTCTGGAGCTGGAGTAAGTTCCTGAGGGTGCCCAAGAGCAGGGGCTTCCTCTCTCCGCTCATTAATTTGCTGATGCCTAACTGCACTGACACAGCAGTGAGATACCGGGGAGAGAGCTATGTCACTTCTTCTTTATCCATTCATCCATTCATGGACATTTGGGCTCTTTCCATACTTTGGCTATTGTTGATAGTGCTGCTATAATCATGGGGTGTGTGTGCATGTGTCCCTTTGAAACAGCACACCTGTATCCCTTGGATAAATGCCTAGCAGTGCAATTGCTGGGTCGTAGGGTAGTTCTTAGTTTTTTGAGGAACCTCCATACTGTTTTCCAGAGTGGCTGCACCAGCTTGCATTCCACCTTCATTCTTTAGTAGGATGTTCTTCAGTCTCCAAGTATTTTGTTATCTTTCCAAATTTTTTTCTTGTGGTTGATTTTGAGTTTCATAGCATTGTGGTCTGAAAATATGCATGGTATGATCTCGAACTTTTTGTACTTGTTGAGGGATGATTTGTGTTCCAGTATGTGATCTATTCTGCAGAACGTTCCATGTGCCCTGGAGAAGAATGTATATTCTGCTGCTTTAGGATGAAATGTTCTGAATATTTCTGTTAAGTCCATCTGGTCCAGTGTCTCACTCAAATCCATTGTTTGTTTGTTGATTTTCTGTTTAGATGATCTTTCCATTGATATAAGGGGGTGTTGAAGTCCCATACTATTATGGTTTTATTATCAATGAGCTTCTTTATTATTGAGATTAATTGATTTATATTTTTGGGTGCTCTCACATTTGGAGCATAAATGTTTACAATTGTTAAGTCTTCTTGGTGGATATGATACAACAATTATACTGTTATAATACAATTATGATACAACACCCTTCTTCATCTCTTGTTACAGTCTTTATTTTAAAGTCTAGATTGTCTGATATGAGTAAGGCTACTCTGGCTTTCTTTGGCGACCATTAGCATGATAGATGGTTCTCCATCCCCTTACTTTCAATCTGAAGGTGTCTTTAGGTCTAATGTAGGTCTCTTGTAACCAGCATATAGATGGATCTTGTGTTTTTTTTTTTTCACCACTCTGTTACCCTATGTCTTTTGGTTGGAGCATTTAGTCCATTGACGTTTAGAGTGAGTACTCAAAGATATGAGCTTATTGCCATTATGTGTCTTGTAGAGTTGGATTTTGTGGTGGTTTTTTTCTTGTGCTTTCCAGTCTTTGGTACTATTGGTCTTTTTTTTCTTTTTTTCATCTTTTCTCCCCTCAGAAAGTCCCCCTGAAAATTCCCTGAGGGCTTGTTTAGTGGTCACGAACTCCTTTAAGTTTTGTTTGTCTGGGAAACTTTTAATCTCTCCTTCTGTTTTGAATGACAGACTTACTGGATAAGGAATTCTTGGCTGCATAGGTTTCTGATTCAGCACATTGAATATATCTTTGTCTGCCAAGTCTCTGTGGATAGGTCTGCTTCAAACCTGATCTGTCTTCCCTTGTAGGTTGATTTTTTTTCCCTTGCTGCTTTCATAATTCTTTCCTTGCCTCAGTATTTTCTGGATTAGAATATGATATGCCTTTTACTGGTCGGTTTTTGTTGAATCTTATTGGAGTCCTCTGTGCTTCCTGGGTTTTGATGTCTGTGCCTTTTCCCAGGTAAGGAAAATTATCCGCTATGATTTGCTGATGTAACCCTTCTACCCCTTTTTCTCTCTTCATCTTCTGGGAGCCCTATGATTCTGATGTTCCTTTTTTTAATGAGTCACTGATTTCTCTAATTCTTAAATTGTGCTCTTTTGCCTTAGTGTCCGTCTTTTTTTTCTGCTTCAGTATTCTCCACAAGTTTGTCCTCTCTATTGCTGATTTCCTGCTCTGCCTTATCCATCCTTGCTGCCGTGGCATCCATTCGAGATTGCATCTCAGTTATAGCATTTTTTATTTCATCCTGACTAGCTTTTGCTTCTTTAGAAACTTCCTGTTTCATCATTTTGAAGGAAGAAAAGGAATTAATAAGGTAATAAATTAAAATTAAAAAATTAAAAACAACATACACACACACACACATACATCAGATAAATGATGCTAGATCCTAGGTGTGTTCTGGTCTGGCTATTGAAAGGAGCTTGATAGATTAGATTGAAAATGGGAGGAAAAAGGAAAACGTTTGAAAATTTGAGAAAATGAATACAATGAAATAGAATAAAATGAAATGAGGTATGTAAAATTGAATTTGAAAAAAACTACAAAAACAAAATATGTAGCAGAAAAATACAGAAAAATATTTTTAATAAAAATTGATAATAAAAATAAATTTTTTGGGGCGCCTGGGTGGCGCAGTCGGTTAAGCGTCCGACTTCAGCCAGGTCATGATCTCGCGGTCCATGAGTCGAGCCCCGCGTCAGGCTCTGGGCTGATGGCTCAGAGCCTGGACCCTGTTTCCGATTCTGTGTCTCCCTCTCTCTCTGCCCCTCCCCCATTCATGCTCTGTCTCTCTCTGTCCCAAAAATAAATAAACGTTGAAAAAAAATAAATTTTTCTCTTTCTGTATTCAAGAAAAAGTAAAAGAAATTAAAAAAAAAAGAAAACTGAATAGATGCACCAGCGAACAGACTGAAATATGATTGAAATTACATTTCTTTCCCCTAGAAGTCAAACTATGAAGCACTTTGTAGTCCATAAACTAAGCAGGCAGAGAGATTTGTGGTGTTCCTGAACAGTGAGTTTGGCCCAGTCAGGCGTGGCTTAGTGTAACAGCTCTGTTCTCCACTAGATGGTGCTGCTTAGATTACTGGGGTGGAATGCTGTAGTGCTTGTTGGTGTGTATGCACATGCATGGGAATGGTGAAAATGGCGGCACTCAGCTACCCAGTCTCTAGTATCAGAACTCTGTGCTCTCCCCAACCAGCAATCCTACACCCATCCTTTGTCTCTGGTTTCTGTCTACTCCCCACCTTAACACTGTCCATGACTAAGCCTTCAAGTTTCCAGGTGCCACCTCCCTCTTGAGTTTTATCTCAGATGCGGCGGTGTTTCCCCACCCCTCACTTCTGAGGAACTGCAGCTTTGACCTGCTCAGATCCTCTGGGGGAGGGTCTCACTGATCAATGCCCGGGTTCCAGCCTCACCCAGGACCATGCTACTGCCAATGCCGAGAATAGCGGCTGGGTGCCAGCCTACTCTAGAAAAAATTTACCCGATCCTGTAGTAGTGGGTTTTCAGGGATTATGGCAAATCACAACACACACTTGGCACCAGACTTCACCCTCAATGACCTTGTTCCAGCACCAACGAATGTGGTTGTTTGCTGGGGTCTGCTGGTACTAGTTGGCTATACACCTTCTACCAAATGTCCTTCCAGCAGTGGAACCGCTTCTCCTTGGGTGGCCAGAGGACCTCCCAGACCCCACTCTGCTCCTGGGGATTTGCCCTTCCCACCAGAACACTGCCAGGTATTGAGCTGTGGAGTTTCAGACTCTGCACTCCCCCTGTTTATAGAGTCTTAATGGAATTTAAGCCCCCTCCTTTCTCCCTCTATAGTTCAGTCCCTGCGACTGTTTCCACCTTTCCACTTTCTCTCTGGCTGCTTTTGAGGAGGCTGCTTTTCCTGTACTCCCCCCCCATCTCTGTCCTCTCTCCACAAGCAAAAACAGCTCCCAGGCCTCTGCGGCTTCTCTCTCCCCTGTTCACCTATCTGTGCTGTGTACCTGCTGAGTTTTGTGGTTCAGGTTGAGTAGATCATTGTATTAATCTTCAAAGAAGTTTTCTAGGTGTGCAGGATGGTTCAGTGTTGATCTGGCTGTATTTCATGGATGTGAGACGCAAAAAAAAAATTCATGCTGTTCTGCCATCTTGGCGCCTCCCTTACTGGGTTAGGTTTATAGAGCAAAATATATATGTTTTTTTGGTCATAAGAATGAGTTTTAGATACCACAGATCCCATATCTCCACTAAAAACTTTTTGCCCATCATGTTCTTACCGACCAGAATTTTCTCTCTGGCAAGCCCAATGAAATTATGCCATTGCCCTGCTTGACAAGCAGGATTAGCTTCCCTTTATCTTGTAGGTTGGAGGATAAAATCCTTAATAGGATTTTTATACTGTTCAACAAACCTTCTCTTCACTCTCGCCTCCTCTGTCCCTGTCTTTTCCAGCTGCTTGGTCTCATTGAAATTCTTAAGTGCTAATATTAAACAGGTGGTGGTACCTCCCTGCCATCCTACTGTGTTTCTCTGGTCTACTCACCTACATGACTGCTCCATAGCTTTCATTCACTCCTCCAATCTCTAATACATAAGTGTTTTTAAAAATTTTTTATGTTTATTCATTTTTTTATGAGAGAGAGAGAGCACAAGCAGGAGAAGATCAAAACGAGAGGAAGACACAGGATTTGAAGCAGACTCCAGGCTCTGGGCTGTCAGCTCAGCCCGACACAGGGCTCGAACCCACGGACTGTGAGAGCATGACCTGAGCCAAAGTCGGTTGCTTAACCAACTGAGCCACCCAGGTGTCCCTCTAATACATCAGTCTTGATTATTCGTCTCAACTGATTCCTTTGTTCTCTATTCTACTGAAAAAGCAGAATTAGTTAGTAGGTATATCTTGCTGCTCCTAGAGAGGAATTGTCCATGCTCCTGCCCGAGACCAGCCCCTCCAGCCTTACATTAGATCCCATTATATTCACGACCTTCAATTCTTTCCCCCTTCCTTAGGATGTTGGCAACTCTCACCTCCTTGGCATGGTCAATTTTTCCCTCTTGACTGCATCATCCCTCAAAGCATATAAACATGTTATTGCTTTTCCCCTAAGAAAAATATTCCTCTCCTGATCCCCTTGGTCATTCTTAGATACCATTCCATGTTTCTGTTCCCCTTTCTCTGCCCAAACCAGAGATACATTCATTTTTTCCAGTTTCTTTAATCCATGACCTCTAGAAGCTAATCAAATTAGGCTTCTTTTTTTTTCAACGTCACCAAAGACCTCCATATTGCTAAGTCCCTTGGGCAATACTAGACTTCTTTCTTTATTCTTGGTCTTCATCTTACTCGACCTATCAATAATATTTAGATCAATGCAAATGTTCACTGTTAGGGACTGAATGTTTATGTCCTACCCTAAATTTATATGTTAAAACTTTACTCCCCAATATGATGGTGTTAGGAGGTGAGACGTTCGGGAAGTAATTAGGATTAGATGCGGTCATGAGGATGATGTCCTTAGGGATGGGATTAGTGTCCTTGTAATGAGTTATGAGAGAGTCTGCCTCCTTTCTCTGCTTCTGCCACATGAGGATACAAAGAGAAATCTGCACCCCAGAAGAGAGCTTTCACCAGAACCTGAATAAGATGCTCCTTGATCTTGGACTTCTAGACTCCAGAACTTTGAGAAATAAGTTTGTATTGTTTATAAGCCACCCATGTGTGGTATTCTGTTATATTAATCAGAACTAAGACACTCTCCTTGAATCAGCTTCATCACTTAGCTTGCAATATACAACATCGATCAAGTCCCTTCTACCACAATGTTTTCTTTGCTGGTTCCTGTTGTCTCCCCAGACCCTAAATATTGGAGGCTCCACGTCTCAATCCTTACATCTCTTCTTTTCACTGTTATCACTCTCCTAAATACCTTTTACCCTGATGACCCTCAGATTTAAATCACCAGCCCAGACCTCCCCGTGAACTGCCATCTCCTATTTTTCCACTTGATGCCTTTGCTTGTATGTCTAACAAATGTCTCATACACATTATATTCAAAATCGTGATCCTCTTACAACCTTCTCATTCCAAAATCCTCTTCCCATAGTAAATATAAATTCTGGGGCACCTGGGTGTCTCAGTTGGTTAGGCGTCTGACTTCCGCTCAGGTCATGATCTCATGGTCCATGAGTTCAAGCCCCACATCGGTCACTGTGCTGACAGCTCAGAGCCTGGAACCTGCTTTGGAGTCTGTGTCTCCATCTTTCTGCATCTCCCCCACTCACACTCTGTCTCTCTTTCTCTCTCTCTCAAAAATAAATAAGGATTAAAAAAGTTTTAAAAATATATAAATTCTATTTTTCCAGGTGTTGGGTTTTAATATCTTGGAGGTTTTTTTGACTCCCCACTTCGTTTTATACCCTACCCTCATATCCAGTCTGTCAGCAGGTAATGTTTGCCATACCTTTAAAATATATCTAAATCAAACTCCTTTTCATCCTCTCTGAAATTACCACCCTGGACCAAGCTACCACCATTCTTCATCTAGAGCATTGTAGCTGCCTTCTCATTGTTTCCTGCTTTATCCCTCTTTGACTCATAATTTTATTATTATTATTTTTTTAACAGAGAAGCCAAAATGGTCTTTAAAACTGAAGTATGACTATGTGACTCTTCCACTCACAATTCTGCATTGTCTTCCAGCTCTCTTGGAATAAAACCTAAATCATTACCCTGTGGCTTATGCAATCTTATATTATCTGCCCCATCCTTGCTAGTCTTTGATCTTAGATGCTTGACCTGAATTTTTCTTGCTTTATTGAGATATAATTGGCAAATTACATTATGTGGGTTCAAGATGTACAATGTGATGATTTGGTACACATATATATTGTGAAATATATATTACCACAGTAAGGTTGGTCAACACATTCAACACCTCACATTGTTACCTGTTTGTGTATATGGGGTTGGGGGTGGTAAAAATACTTTATTAGCAACTCTCAAATACAGAGTACAGTATTGTTAACCATTGTTTCCATGCTGCACAATCCCCAGAACTTACTCATCTTGTACTTGAAGGTTTGTGCACTTTGACCAACATCTTTCCATCCCTAGCCCTTGGCAATCACCAATCTTCTCTTGGTCTCTATGAGTGAATATGACTTTTTTAGATTCACAAATAAGTGGTATTATACAAGACTTGTCTTTCTCTGTCTGACTTATTTCACTTAGCATAATACACTCAAGGTCCATCCATGTTTTCACATATAGGAGGATTTCCTTTGTTATGGCTGAATAATATTTCATTATATATATGATATTCATATTACATATCATATATCCATATTATATATGATATGATATGTCATATCATATGATATATATAAAACACACACACACATATAGATGCGTGTATACACACACACACACACACATCACATCTTTATCCATTCATGTCTTGGCTATTTTGAGTAATGCTGCAGTGAACATGTAGGGGTGGATATCTCTTTGAGGTATTGATTTTGTTTCCCAAAAGAATAAACAGATTTGGTTGTACATCCAGAATGGGTTTGCTGGATTGTATGCTAGTTCTATTTGTTTAAGTTTGTTTGTTTGTTTGTTTGTGCCATCTCTACACCCAGCGTGGGACTCAAACTCATGACCCTGAGATCAAGAGTTGGGTGCTCCACTGACCGAGTCAGCCAAGTCCCCTGGTAGTTCTATTTTCAATATTTGGAGGATCCTCCATACTGTTTGCCATAATGGGCATACTAATTTATATGCTTACCAGAAGTGCACAAAGGTTCCCTTTTCTGTACATTCTCACCAACACTTGTTATCACTTGTCTTTTTTAAAAGTAAGAATACTAACAGGTGTGAGACCATATCTCATTGTGATTTTGATTTGCACTTTCCTGATGTTAGTGATGTGGAGCACCTTTCATGTACCTGTAGGCCATTGTGTGTCTTTGGAAACATCTTTGGGAAAATGTCTGTTTAAGTTCTTTGCCCATTTTTAAATTAGATTATTTGTGGGTCCTGCTACTGATTGATAGGAGTTCTTTATATATTTTGGATATTAACCCCTAATTGGACATATGATTTGCAAATATTTCCTCTCACTCTGTAGGTTCACATTTGATTTTGTTGACAATTTCCTTTGCTGTGAGATGCTCCTTAGTTTCATGTAGTGCCACTTGTTTATTTAATTTTTATTGCTTGTGCTTTTGGTGTCACATCCAAAAAATGTTGTCAAGACCAATATTAAGGGGCTTTTCCTGTTGGTTTTCTTCTAGGAGTTTTACAGTTTCATGTACAACATTTAAGTACTTTGAGTTGATTTTTGTGACCAGTATAAATGTGAATTCAATTTCATCCTTCTGCATGTAGCTAGTCAGTTTTTCCAGCACCATTTATGGGAGAGACTTTACCCATTATATATTCTTGTCTTCTTTGTTATAAGTTAGTTGACCACATATGCGTGGGTTTATTTTGGGGCTCTTTGTTCTTTTGGCCTATGTGCCTTTTTTTATGCCAGTACCATAATGTTTTGAGTGCTGTAACTTTGTGATACAATTTCAATCAGGAAGCATGATGCCTCTAGCTTTATATACTTCCTCAAATTGATTTGGCTATTTGGAATCTTTTGTGGTTCCATACTGACACAGAACCAGGCTGGAACGCTGGAGGAAAATCCAAGCGGCACTCAGAGATCTTTGTGGATCGGAGATTTATTTAACACCAGTGGGCTCAAAGGAGACTGTTTCTCCAAAAATCTGAGCACCGAATGCAAGTGGGGAGGGTAATTTATAGTCACTACCTTCCACATCTGTGGAGGCTTTCCCATGAGCAGCAAACAAAGGAAGAAGAACACGGAGGAGGGGTCTCCAAGCCAGAGACCAGAGTCTGTTTTAGCTCCATCAGCCATCTTTGGCATACTTTATTCACTTCTGCAACAATATAAATTTTAGAGCTGTTTTTTTCTACTTATGTGAAAATTCCCTTGGAACCTTGATAGAGATTGCACTGACCTACAGATGGCTTTAGGTACTGTGGACATTTCAATGGTATTAATTCTTCTGATTCATGAACATGGGATATCTTTTAATTTGTTTCTGTCTTCATTAATTTTTCATCAAAGTTTTATAAGTTTCCGTGTACAGCCCACTGTCTCCGGAAATGTGGGTGCTACTGGATCCTATAGAATATGTAGATCCTTCAAATGCCCCCACTCTTACTCGTGTTGTGGCCCCTGTGGCCTATAGAGGAAATGGGGGAAATTTCCTCTGATGCCTGATATACAGACAGGTATAGTTGGGGAAACCCACACAAAGGAACTCAAGTTGCTATTCAACCCAATACTGACACCATCTAGATGGAAACAAGAACAAGCTAAGCAGTCACTGGGCTGAACTCAGAGAGGTTTCACTGGTGATCACTCATGAGCTCTAGTAATTAACCCTTTGCACTGACAGGTAGACTGTTCTAAAGAGATTAACCTAGAATTTAGATACTAGGAAGCCAAAGGGCAGATTATCATAACTAAGCCCTGTGGTATCAGGATATGGTATCAGGACATTTGGGCTCACCTGCAAGAGCCTGATGTGATCCTCACTGTTTTCCAAGTCCTGGCTCATGAAGCACGGGGTTGGTAGAAAGGAAAAATGGAATATTAAAGCAGCAGATTAAATTTTTAACGGGGGAAACCACCTTGGCCCGGTGTACCAAAGTGCTGTCACAGGCTTTAATGCATTTGGATGATCAAACATTATGTTCCGTGGCTCCATATGCCAGACTGGGGACTCCTGCTGAGCCACCCAATGCTATAAAGGTATAGAAGTCTAGGGAGACAGTTATGGCCCCCACTCTCACTGTGGATTAATATGCTATGCTGCTGAGAACACCAAAATGTGTTATCTACTGGAATTTGCCATGGGATGTCCCATAGGATAGGTGAATTACTTTGTACCCCTGGGTGAGGGGGATCTACTCAATCTCTACTGGGATCCTGTTGTTCTGCTGAAAGTGAGACCTGTGGAAATTCACTATACCTGTAATGCAGCATACCCCAGCAAACACGGGGAGGGGAGAATATGGGGGTCCTGGTCTGGCATATTCTGCTCCAGTCTATCTCCTCATGCCTGACAGTGCTGCTTCCCCCTGCCAACATGTATGGCATGCACAACCAGGTTAAGTTCCTAAAACTGCTGGTGTCCCTCTCCTTCAAGGCCATAATGCACTGACACCCCCTGGCAATCAGGAGGCTGATCCCTAGTCTGGGTATAAGCCCTAGCAACTGACTCTGCAGTACCTACAGCAGATTAAGTGCAACTACTGTAGAGGCTTGGATTGGATGGAATGGCATATTGTCAGGATTTGCCCTTAAAATACAGTGATTTGGTAAATGTAGTAAGAGCATGTACTATCTTTCTTTCTTTCTTTCTTTCTTTCTTTCTTCCTTTCTTTTTCTCTCCATCCTGGTGGAACCTTTGTGATTTCTCTATATAATAAGATCATGTTATTTGGAAATGGGTGATTTTACTTCTTCCTCCCTGATTTGGAAGTTTTTTATTTCTTTTTCTTGCCTGCTTGCTGTGGTAGGACTTCCAATACTACGTTGAATAGAAGTGGTGAGAGTGGACACCCTTGTCTTGCTCCTGATCTTATAGCAAAAGCTTTCAGCTTTGACTACTGAATGTGGTATTTGCTGTGGGCTTGTCATAAATGGCCTTTATTATGTTGAAGTAAATTCCTTTTATACCAACTTTATTGAGAGTTTTGAATTTTAAGTTCTTTCTCATCTAAGTCCTCCAAGTCCCTGGGTAAGTGCTTGAATGTGGCCTGGGTAAGAAAACACTGATATCAGCAGCCAAGGTGACTTTGTGTTGTGCTTTTATTCTGTGAATGAACTGGCACTAAATGCTGTCCCTCCATAATTCTTCCTAACCCCATTGGAGAAGACTCTGGGGCCAGATTCTCCCTCCTGGTTCCAAGGTCCCTGGGTGACTCCTTATGCCTGTACAAAAACTAGGACAAAGAGGTCAGGGAGGGACACTCCTGTGGCCCAGGTGTCCGTCTCTGCCTGGCTTTCCCATGCCCTGATGGAGGGTAAAGCCAGGGCCAGAGCTATTGAGGTGGATGGGGAAGCGGGAAAGAACCAAAGGCAGCCCAGAGTGGTGATTCCACTTGTTTGCAAGATCGTGGCTCACTGCTCCATCCACCATCCCATGGATCTGCTGCCTCTTCTGCCCCTGGATGCTGCTACTGCTTCCAGGCCCTAGCCTACACCAGCACAGGTAAGTGAGGGTATTGCCCTTTGGGGACTCATGAGTCCTGCAGGACTCCTCCGGCTTCTTCCAGGGGTTCCCAGTCCTGCATTCCTTCCATGGTGCCCAGGAGCTCCGTTTCTCAGCCCTTCATAGGGGTCCCCACTCATACACCCCTCTCAGGGCCCAGGAATCCCTCAGCCTTGCCAGGGCCCCAGACTCTCTCTCTCTCTCTCTCTTTCTCTCTCTCTCTCTCGTTACTCTATTCCAATTCATTGAGTTAAATGCTGTACTTGAATGACTAAATGTATATGAAAAATGATGCTCAGCTTCATTAGTATTCAGAGATAAGCAAATGAAAACAATGAGATACGATCTGATTTGTTACCCACATCTGCAAATTCAAGATAGCTCCTTACTATATCTGCATTCCAGCCACCAGGAAAAGAAGCAAGGAATGGAGGGCAAATGGGGAACCCTTTCCTTTTAAAAGGGTATGAGAGATGCAGATGCACACATGGCCACATCTCACATCCCATGGCCCCGAGCTTGGTGACATGACTACACATGACTATACCTCAGAGCCTTCTGAGCATCTGGGGATGTGTGCTCTTTGCAAGGGTTCCAAACCTAGGGTTTCTATTACTGTAGAAGGAACAGTGAAAGAATACAGAATGGACAGCAGACAGGCTCTATCACAAGTGTCACAAGTGGCATGTTTAAGTGCATTTTCTTAAACTCTCAGACTTCTGTGGGGATTCCAACACTCTGTATTCTCAGATAGTTTATTTGGTTGTGAAAAAGATTTGCTGCTCAGATTTGTCATTTCAAAAATAGACCAAAAATAGCTTTGGAAAGGAGAAAATGGTATGCATGCAAATGTTCTTTTAGGAAACTATTTAATCCAGTTTCTAATTACTTGAAGCTTTTTGGGGGCACCTGGGTGGCTCAGTTGGTTAAGCATCCGACTTCGGCTCAGGTCATGATCTCATGGTTTGTGAGTTCAAACCCCGCATCAGGCTCTGTGCCGACAGCTTGGTGCCTGGATCCTGCTTTGGATTCTGTGTCTCATTTTCTCTCTGCCCCTCTCCCACTTGTGCTCTGTCTCTCTCAGTCTCTCAAAAATAAATAAATGTAAAAGAAAAAAATTAAAAAAATTACTTGATGCTTTATAAACATGTACCTTTCATGGAGCTTTTGAAATAATGTTATCTGAAGTCTTATAAAGTGGAACTAATAGATAGTTCACACCCTGGGGATTGATGGCAGCCAACTACTTACAGTTAAAATCAGTTCTATTTCTGTGTGTGATATTCCATTATTTACTAATGGCTTTATCTTTTCCATTCTTTTCACCCTAAAGCAACAATAACAACCCTCCCCCCCAAAAAACCCACAAACTTTAAATCTCTTTGCATGCTGTTACAAGAATTTTCAACCCCTCTTTAGTGTCAACACAATCTCTGGAAAATAAATGGGCATTTGAAAAATCACTTAATTGCTTAATTGAATACAAAGTAGAGTATTTTCTTTGTGGTAATTGGATCCTCCCAATTGATTTGAAATGCCATAATTTCTTCTGACAGGCTACTACCTCTGATTATCCAAGAAACAGAATGATCAGGGTTATCAATTTAAAAGAAGCCTAATTTCTTTATTCACAAGCATTTTAGTCTCCCACCTTCAAGGGAACATCTTAACATTCTGAAAGAATAAACAATGAAAGAATCAAGAGACCTGTTGCCACCTATGACTCACAACAAATAGAAGAAAGCAGGAAAATGAGAGTGAGTGGGAAGAAAGGTAAACCAAGAGAGGGAGAGCTTGATATGGGGTGAGGAGATGTTACCCATTGGGGCCAGTATTAGGGTTCATGATTTTGTAACCACCCAAGTTCAGCAGGACCCATATCCTCAACCAGCTTCTGGAACAGGGATAAATACTACTTTCCATTATGCCTCCTCTCTGCTCTCCCCCAGCCCACTTAAACAAATGTAGATATGTGGAAAAAATCAGTCTAAAATTTATATTTCTTTGGAAGAATGCATAAAAGGGAGGAGAGTATAGGAAGTGGTAATACTGTCTGTTCACTGGGGTGTGTCCGCTGTCTGTCAGAGTCAATGCCCAGGACTGGATAGCAGATTTATTATATGGAGATGGATCTAATTATAGCCAGAGAAACATAGCTTCTCTCAGGTGACATATGTCCTTGCCTGTGCCCTGGGCTCTGAAATATGTGTTTGTGTTCATGCATTTGTCTATCCTTCCCCCACTCTTCAGAAATCTTGGGAGAAGGTCAGCAGGAATGGGCAGGTACAAGAGGCGCAAAAATGAAAAAGGATCAAGAGGAGGCATGAGCACCAATGGTTGACAAAGACAGTGTAGGGAGTTGAATTGTGTCCCATAAAAAGGAATATTTACTAGGACTCAAGCAAAAGAGGGCAAGAAATTGGAAGGAGCTGAAATACAGGTAGTAGTGTTCAGTGAAAAAAACTAAAAAGAAGCTTTTTTGGGGATCAAAAGCTTTTCTATGAAAAGAAATGGAGTGAATGGTATACAAGGGCTTTAAAAAATTAAGATTTCCAATATGATTTAGCACTTCAGTCTACATGAAGGTATAATTTGATTTATTTTTTTGTTTATTTATTTTTGAGGGTGAGGGAAGGTCAGAGAGAGAGGGAGACAGAATACCAAACAGGCTTCGCACTGTCAGCATGGAGCCTGAATCAGGGCTCTATCTCATGAACCATGAGATCATGACTTCTGCTGAAATCAAGAGTCAGACACTTAACTGAGCCACGCAGACACACCTGAAGATATAATTTGATTTAAAATTAAACATTAAATTGTTTTTTAACAAAACTGAGAGAGATTGAGATTCAAGTCCTAACCTTAACCTAACTTCTCTTGAAGTAGTGTGTGCGTTTGTGTGTGTGCACGTGTTCCCACCTCAGCCCTGTTAAAAATTGTGAAAAAGTGCAAATGGACTTGAAGGACCATTTGTGGGTGATGGAAAATTTCTAAAAGTGGATTGCAGTGATGGCTCACAAAGTTAAGTTACAATTTTTTAACAAGTCTTGAATTATACCTCAATGAAACTATAAAAAGAAAAGACAGCTAAGATACAAATTTTCCATACATGGTATATCTTGAGAGCATTCATATACTTTGTCTATATATTAATAAGATATTTTTGTGGTTATGTGCAAGTTAAAATTTAAAAATCATTTATATACTCTGGGCATGACTCCACCACAGTACTTCTACTCCTTTCCTCTGCATGCTTTAAAATTGCCTTACAGCAGCAGAAAACCCTCATAATGATTCAAATAAGTAACTAATCTGTATGTTTAAGTACATATTTAAAATCTCTGCTCCTGGGTTATGTTGTATATTTGGATGAATAGAAACAATTCATTTTTTAGTTCTGGCCTTTTAATATCTTTAACATGTAGATATCTCCATGAAGAGTAAGAGCCCATAAACCCACTTTTTAAAATTATTTATGTATTTATTATTTTTTATGTTTATTTATTTTAGAGAGACAGAGCATGAGCAGGGGAGGGGCAGAGAGAGAGGGAGACACAGAATCTGAAGCAGGCTCCAGGCTCTGAGCTGTCAGCACACAACCCGACGTGGGACTCAAACTCACGAACCGCGAGATCATGACCTGAGCTGCAGTCGGACGCTCAACCGACTGAGCCACCCAGGTGCCCAATAAACCCACAGTTTAAATTTGGATAATATTTTTAGCATTTACTTTGATTATAAACCTTTTTTCCTCCAAAGATAGTACATGGTGCAGCATATTTTTACTAATCAGTATCCCTCATCAGGTAAGTCAGAACATTGGGAAGCAGATGAGTCTTGTGTGATAGAGCACTTCCGCCTCTTAGGTCTAGGTGGGACTGCTTGTGATAAACTCTGAACTTGAACAAGTTACAAGTTACTTAAGCTCCATATGCCTTTTCTTAATGTGTAGATTTGAAATAAAACTTTCACATAAGGATTTTGTGAGGATTCAATGGGTTTGACATTAGTAACATAAAGGGAGAAAATGGTACTAAAACTTCCATAGCCAATTGTGCTTGTCAAAGAGTGCTTATCATAATGCACTTTAGTAAAACTACATCTCTGTTCTTGTATTTACAGATACAGCTAGGAAAGAGGGGGAAAAGCGAAGTCTGAAAACTCTGGTTAGTGCCGTTAAATTTAAGATCTGACGGGGCGCCTGGGTGGCGCAGTCGGTTAAGCGTCCGACTTCAGCCAGGTCACGATCTCACGGTCCGTGAGTTCGAGCCCCGCGTCGGGCTCTGTGCTGACAGCTCAGAGCCTGGAGCCTGTTTCCGATTCTGTGTCTCCCTCTCTCTCTGCCCCTTCCCCGTTCATGCTCTGTCTCTCTCTGTCCCAAAAATAAATAAACGTTGAAAAAAAATTTAATAAAAAAAGATCTGAAGCAGGGAGATAACACATTTTTTATAAAGAATCAGATATAGTAACTATTAAACATTCCAAGAGATAAAGTAGAGGGATTAAAGGTTTGTATAAGACAAGCATGTTTAATATTCTATTCTATTCTGTTTGTGTTATTGCAGTGTAACTGAGTTTTCAATTCCCAAGCCTTCCTTAGCTTGCTACACAAACCAAGACTGTGTAAATAGTTTGAGAGGAAATCAAGTAAAGGAGCAGAGTTCCATCCCTGGCTTTGTATGGATCAGAAACAACAGCTACAGAGACAAACAATATCAAACACTGAGGAGTATGAGCCTGGGGCTAGTTCCTGTTGAACACAAGCCCCAGGGAAGTACATTGAACTTCTTAGAGTGTAGATGGTTCCATCCATCATGTTTAGACCCCAAACTGAGAGAATTGAGTTATAGATGGAATAATACATAAATTACTTAGTGCAGTGGCTGATATAAACATTATCTCTCTCTCTCTTGATAGATACATACATGTATACATACATATGCAATTGAGCCTAATTATTCATGGATTCCATATTTGCAAATTCACCAACTTACTCAAATTATTGTAGCCCCAAATCATTACTTGTGGCATTTTTGCAATCATCTGTGGACATGCATAGAACAACAAAAGAATTGATTCACCCAATGAACATATTCCCAGCTCAGGATGAACAAGATAATTCTCTGCCGTCTTGTTTCAGCCCTCATACTATAAATAAATATCCTTGTATACTTTACTTAATGCTATGGTTTTTTTTGTATTTTAGTTATTTTTATTTTGATATCACTGTTTAAATGGCCCCCATTAGTGCTGAACTATTGTCTAGTGTATCTAGGCAAAGAAGGCTGTAATGTTTACTAGCCTTAACAAAGAAAATATATGTGTTAGATAAGTGTTGTCCAGTTATGAGTTATAGTGCTGTTGGCCATGATTTCAGTGTTAAATAATCAATATATATTAACTAAGGTCTGCATTGAGGCACTTCAACACAACCCTGATATTAACCACCCAGGGTCCAGCATCATGTTCCACAGATTAACAGGTGGTCCCCAACAACACGGCTCTTACTTCAGACCCCACCAACAAGTTTAGGTGCGCATATGTGGAAATCAACAAGAGTAACTTCAGAAATTTGGCAGAGTGCATGGCTATGAGCCAGGTGCTATCTTTGACATTACTGGAGGGCTGTGAATAGATACTTGCAGTAAAGAGGGAAAGCAGGGAGCTCACAGAAGTTTGGTTTTGTTTTGTTTTGTTAAAGAAAGGAGGCATGAATAATAATAATTCCAGAAATGGCTACAGAATACCTATCACCTCCTGGCCTAAAGTTATATAGGTTTGAAGACAAAGCAGTCATCAGTTGCCTTCAATGTCTTCTTCTGAAAAAATAAGGAGCTATGCAATGTTTTTGGAAGGATTACTATAAACAGTTTAAGAATATTGAAATGCTGGACGTTATTTGTAGATTTGCTATGTGGAAGCTTTTAATATGTTGTCTTCTATCCATGGCTTAACTCAAAAACATGTGAGTATAATATTTCTAAAGAGTCAAATATTAAAGCCCTATTATAAAAGCAAAGTGTCTACAAATGATGTGAAGAAAAAAATAAAAATTAAGCAGTCAGAAAAAGCTACATAGCATATGTTTGCATAGATATTGTGCACGTCTGATTAATCATCCTACTAAAGGTGACACAAAATCACCATAAACCTAGAAAACTGGAAATTAGGGATAAGACCCTAGACTACTTTGGATAAATAAAGTTCAGAGCATCAAACCATTTTGAACAACTAGGAAATTTATTTGAGGATTAACACAACAACCTACATAATTTTATCCAGAGATCTTGGCAGATATGTGGTGAGGAGAGGTGAACAGGGGCGGCAGGGGTGGGGGGAAGTGAGGAGGGTAGGGAGTCAAAGAAGGCAGGGAATATTTTTTGCATAGAGAGGAAGGAGAAAGAGTGAAAAATGGATAGAGTGCTGCATGCCGGGATCATGCAAGAAAAGCACTCCTCCTGAAAGTATTAGGAGAGAAAGATTGAAAACCTCCCAGGCAACTGGACAAGAACTCTGTTCCCCAAAATCATTGACAGGGAAAAGGAGAGAGTTTCAATACCACTAAGATTCTATAAACAGTGGAATGCAGAGTCTGACATTCCAGAGCTCAGTACCTGGTGGTGCTCTGGTGAGGAAATAGGGTGAATCCCCAGGACAGACAGCTGAGTCTGAAGGGTCCATGTGCCAAATGGGGAGAAACCATTCCCTTGCTTGGAGAGCATTTGGTAGGGACCAGAGGGCCTCCCTACAGGCAAAGGTCTTGGCAGACCCCGGAGAGCAGCTATGTTTGCAGGTATTGGGACAAAGATGTCAGAATGCAGCAAAACTTGGTGCTGTGTGTCGTGATTTACCATAAATTCTGAGACTCTCCTGCTGCTGCACCATCACATGAATATTTTCTGGAGCAAGCCAGCACACAGCCATTGCTTGTGAGACCCTCCCCCAGAGAATCTGGGTCTAAGCCATGGGGGTGTCTGAAGTGTGAGGTTTTGAAACAGAGCCCCGTCTGAAGTAAAACTCTGGAGGCAGGTGCTCCCTGCCATGCAGACAGCTTGGACACAGACAGGAAAGAGCAAAAAAAAATTTTATTCTATTTTATTTTCTTTAGTTTTTTTTATTCTATTTTATTATTTAGAAATTTAAAAAAATATATTTGTTTCAACTTTTTTTCCTTTCCTTTTTTTCCCCCTCTTGGCTATCAAGTTTCTCTCAACAAGCAGACTAGGATCTAGCTTCCTTTATTTGATTCTTTTGGTTTTCTTTTTAATTTTTTTCTTTTTACTTTGTCTTTTAGTTTTTAATTTTTTTTCTTCCTCCAAAACGACAAGATGGAGGAATTCAGCCCAAAAGAAAAAAGAGGAAGAAATGATGGCCAGGGATTTAATCAACACAGATATAAGTAAGATGTCTGAACTACAATTTAAAACCACTATTATAAGAATACTAGTTGGGGTTGAATAAAGCATAGAAGACACCAGAGAATCCCTTATTGCAGATATAAAATAACTAAAATCTAGTCAGGTGGAAATTAAAAATGCTATAACCTAGCATGTAATTTTGAATGATGCCACGATGGCAAGGATGGATGAAGCAGAGCAATGAATCAGTGATACAGAAAGTAAAATTATGGAAAATAATGAAGCTGAAAAAAAAAGAGGGGAACAAAGGAAAAAGATCATGATACAAGACTGAGAGAATACAGTGACTTATTAAAGGGAAATAACATTTGTATCATAGGAGTCCCAAAAGATGAAGAGAGAGAAAAATGAGACAGAAGGTTTAGGTGACCAAGTTATAGCTGAAAACTTACCTAATTTGGGGAAGGGCACAAACATCAAAATCCAAGAATCACAAAGAACCCCCCTTTAGATTCAACAAAACATACCATCACCAAGGCGTGTCATAGTAAAATTCACAAAATACACAGACAAGGAAAGAATCATGAAAGCAGCAAGGGGATAAAAGTCCTTCACCTAAAAGAGAACACAAATCATGTTTGAAGCAGATATTTCCACAGAAACTTGGCAGGACAGAGGGAGTGGCAGGATATATTCAGCAGACTGAATTAGAAAACCATGCCACCAAGAATTATTTATCCAGCAAGGCTGTCATTCAGAATAGAAGAAGAGATGAAGAGTTTCCAAGACAAGCAAAAACTAAAGGAGTCTGTGACCATGGAACCAGACCTACAAGAAATTTTAAGGGGTATTGTCGAGTGGAGAAAATCAAAACAAACAAACAAAAAAACCCAAAAGACCAAAAGCAACAAAGACTAGAAAGGACCAAAATCACCAACTGTACAGGAGACAGAGTGACACTACATTTGTATCTTTCTTTTTTTTTTTTTTAAATTTTTTTTTCAACGTTTATTTATTTTTGGGACAGAGAGAGACAGAGCATGAACGGGGGAGGGGCAGAGAGAGAGGGAGACACAGAATCGGAAACAGGCTCCAGGCTCTGAGCCATCAGCCCAGAGCCCGACGCGGGGCTCGAACTCCCGGACCGCGAGATCGTGACCTGGCTGAAGTCGGACGCTTAACCGACTGCGCCACCCAGGCGCCCCCTACATTTGTATCTTTCAATAATCACTCTGAATGTAAATGGACTAAATGTTTCAATCAAAAAGACATATGATATCAGAATGAATAAAAAAACAGGATCTAACTATATTCTCCCCACAAGAGACTCATTGTAGACCTAAAGACACCGGTAGATTTAAACTGAGGGGATGGAGAACCATATATCATGCTAATGGACATCAAAAGAAAGCCCAAGTAGCCATACTTATATCAGACAAACTAGATTTTTTTAAAAAGACTGTAACAAGAGATGCAGGAGGGTATTATATCATAACGAAGAGGTCTATCCACTAAGAGGATCTTACCATTGTAAATAATTATTCTCCCAACCAAGAGCACCCAAATATATAAATCAGTCACTAGCAAACATAAAGGAACTCATTGATAATGATATAAAAATATCAGTGGACTTTATCCCCCACTTACAACAATAGACATATCATCTAAGCAGAAAATCAACAAGGAAACAGGCTTTGAGTGACACACTAGACCAGATGGAATTAACAGACATATTCAGAACATTTCACCCTAAATCAGCAGAAGATGAGCACTCTTCTCAAGTGTACATGGAACATTCTCCAGAATAGATAACATACTGGGTCACAAAACAGCCCTCAGCAAGTACAAAAAGATCTAGATCATACCATGGGTTTTTTCAGACCACAACACTAAGAAACCTGAATTCAACCACAAGAAAAAATTTGGAAGGACCACGAATACTTCGATTGTAAGGAGCATCCTACTAAAGAGTGAATGGGCCAACCAAGAAGTTAAAGAGGAAATAAAAAAGTACATGGAAGAAATGAAAATGAAAACACAACAGTCCAAAACTTTTGGGATGCAGCAAAGGGGGTCATAAGAGGGAACTATATAGCAATCCAGGCCTTCCTTCCTAAAGAAGGAAGAAACGTCTCAAATGCACAACTAATCTTACACCTAAAAAAGCTGGGAAAAGAAGAGCAAATAAAGCCACAAACAAGGAGAATAGGGGAAATAATAAAAATTAGAGCAGAAATAAGTGATATCAAAATAATATTTTTTTTAAAAAGTAGAAGATATCAATGAAACTAGGAGCTGGTTTTATGAAAGAAAGAAGTAACAAAATTGAATAACCCCTAGCCAGGTTTATCAAAAAGCAATAAGAAAGGACCCAAATAAATAAAATCACAAATGAAAAAGGAGAGATCACAACCAACACTGCAGAAAAAGAAAGAATAATAAGAGAATATTATGAGCAATTATATGAAAACAAATTGGGCAATCTGGAAGAAGAGGATAAATTCCTAGAAACATAAACTACCAAAACTGAAAGAGGAAGAAATAGAAAATTTGAGTGGAACCATAACCAATAAATAAATTGAATCAGTAATAAAAAATCTCCCAACAAACAAGAGTCCAGGGCCACATGGCTTCCCAGGGGAAGTCTACCAAACAATTAAAGAATTAATGCCTATTCTTTTGAAGCTGTTTCCACAAATAGAAATGGAAAGTTAACTTCTAAACTCATTCTGTGAGACCAGCATTACCTTGGTTCCAAATCCAGACAAAGACCCCACTAAAGAGGAGAATTACAGACAAATTTCCCTAATGAACATGGATGCAAAAATGCTCAACAAGATACTAGCAAATTGAATCCAACAATGCAGTAAAAGAATTATTCACCACGCTCAAGTAGGATTTATTCCTGGGCTGCAGGGATGGTTCAGTATCTGCAAGTCAATCAACATGGTACACCACATTACTAAAAGAAAGGATAAGAAGGACAAAAATTGTTTGACAAAATACAGTATCTTTTCTTGATAAAAACCCTCAAGAAAGTAGGGAAAGAAGGAACATACCTGTAATCACCCACCGACCCCTGCCTTCCTGCATTCACCCACTTGCATACACTGACCTGCCCGCCTGCACACACCCACCTGTCCCACTGCATGTACCCAAACACCTTCATTCCCCCTGCAGGCACCCACCTTACCCCTGCAGGCACCCACCTGTCCCCTGATCCTCTGTAAGCACCCCTCTGCAAGCACCCACCTGCCCTTGCATGTATCCATCACCCTCACCCCATCTTCAAGCACACACCTGCTTCCTGTGTGCACCCACCCTGCTTCACTCCTCTGGACTCACCTGCCTTCCCCCCTATGCATACCCATCTGCCCCCTGTCCCTCTGCAAGCACCCACCTACTCCTGCATGCACCCACCTAACCCTAACCCACCTTCCCCCGTGGCCCCGCTGAACACACACACCTGCTTCATTGCAAGCACCCACCTGTCCCTTGCACACATCTGTGAGCCCCCCCTGCAAACACCCACCTTCCCCCTGCCCCCCCCTGCACGCACCCAACTGCCTCATTCCTTGTGCACACACCCACTTGCCCCCTCCATGCACTCACAGTCCTTCCTCTCCCTGCATGCACCCACTGGCCCCCTGCATGCACCCTCCTGCTCTTCTGCACACACCCAGGGGCCGCTTTCCCACATATCCCTCTGGGACCTCCTTGCCCCAGTTACAGGGAAAAGGTGAGGCTAAGCAGTCCTGGGGACACCCAGTTCAGCCGGAGGAAAATCCAGGGGTACCACTTCCCAGGGAGGAAGAAGGGGTTCCCAGGCCTGCAGCAGGTGTGGCCAAGCCCCTGACGTGCCTGAGAGGCTGCACAACACGACTGAAGCCAGGGAAGCTCTCATCGAAGTTGGAACATGAAGAGTAGAGTTTCTCTCAGGATCTTCCATGGATTCAGGTCCTATGTTGCTGGAGGTTTATCTCAGGGGAAAGCCCATGTGTGGAACTTCTGACTTGTCCCGTAATGTTCTCCGTGGAGGGAAGGTATGCATGGGTGATGAGGTCCCTGGTGGTGGGTGGCTTTGGGGCCTCCAGGAAGGCGCTGCTCTGCCCTCAGCGGTGCCCTGCTCCTCTGCCATCTCCCTTCTCCAGGTGTCCATGAAACAAGCAGGGAAATGGAATTGCTGGTGAAGAGGCTGCCTCCCCCTACTTGCTTGGAACCGTCAGGCCTGACACTCATGGGATCACTAATGTCTGGTCATCACCTGCCCGAACTTTGTGACAATGACTTTTCTTGTTGTGACCTACTTGAGTATTCCTGAGACTTTCACTCACTGTACAACCATGATTGATGTAAAGATCACAAAGCGCTCTGATCTGGGCAGTTTTTCTATGTGGCTTCTATAATTTAGTGTTTTCAGTCTGCGTTCATGTTGTGACATGTTTTAGTACTTCAGTCATGACTTTAATTGTGGGTCATTTTACAAAACATAATAACGACTATTTAAAAGATTTTAGGTCTACAGTGTATAACACTAAGTATATTCCCATGTGCACACATCACCACCTTTCACCTTGAGAATGTTTCAATTTTGGCCTAGTGAAAGTGAAGATAAGAGTTAGGGTGAGCCTTGAGTCACTGGAGAGAATGGTTAATGAGTTTAGCTGGGGCACAAGATCCAAGGAGAATCCTGTTGTCCAGAAGACTCATTAGGGAGAGCACTAGACTCAGTAATGGAGTTTATGGGTTCAAACTTAGAGGTAGAAGACCTTGAGAGAGCTAAGGTTTAGGATCAGGGTACGTTCTGAATTCAGATACGCGGTTTGCAAATATTTTCTCCCAGTTTGTGGCTTGTCTTTTGGTTCTTTGAACAAGGTTTATCAGAGTAGAAGTTTTAATTTTATAAGGTCCATGTTATCAATTTTTCTCTTTTTTGGATTGGTATTTGTGTTTGTGTGTTTTTTTTAATGTTAATTTATATTGAGAGATCAGCACTGTCTGCACGGAGCCCAATGTGGGATCGCAATCCTGTGATCAATGACCTGAGTGGAAATTAAGAGTCAGACGCTTAACCGACTGAGCCACCCAGGTGCTGCTTATGTTTCTATTCCATTTTATTACTGTATGTATTTATGTATGTATGTGCATACATATGGTGCAAAAAGGTGATTTTATTGAAGCATGGGGACAGGGCCCGTGGACGGGAAGAGATGCCCCAGTGCCATGAGGAGACTGGTTATATACTACGGAGTTGGAGGAGGTAAAGTCCTGGGGAAGTTTCCTGTGAGACTTTCGTATGCTAAAGAAGACTCCCAGGATACTGGAAGCCTAACTACTGTCAAGCAAAGGTTGATTCTCCCCCTAGCAAAGCATCAGTGTTCAGACAGTAGGGAGGTCCTGGAGAAATATCTTACTATGCCAGCCTCAAGTATTTGCCAATGGGCTGCAGGTTATAAGGAAATTTAATTTTATCTGCCATTTCCCTCTGCCTCTGTTTCCCACATCATTCCCCCCTGCCCAATTTTGACCCTAAAATCTTTAAGGTTCCTGAGGGGGGAAGGTCTTCTCTTCTGTAACTTCTTTGTGCTGAATAGGGGCATAGCGATGTCCCCACCTACGGGTCAACATTGGTCAGTTGGGGGAGGTATTTATACATAGGAGTTACCACAGGCAGAGGCAGCCAATCCGAGGTAGACAACATATATGAACCTCCTTGAGTAGAAAGGATCATCGGTCTTCTAGAAGTTATGGCTGTGAAGGAGTCTTGGCACCTCTCTCCTCGGACCCGCTGTGCAGATTTTGGGGGGGACGTGGTGCTGCGCGGCCATGATGAGGGAACCTCGCCTCCTCAGAACTCGCCGTGGGGAAGTCAGGGGCAGGTGGAGCCGCATCCCCAGGTACAGGAGCCCCGCCTCCTCAGAACAGCTGTGAAAGTTTCAGGAGGAGTGGGGCCGCCTCCTCAGGACCAGCTGTGGAGGCTTCTGGAGGACATGGGGCCGCGAACATAGGGGCCGCGAACAAGGTCTCCTCAGGATCTGCTACGGAGGAATCGGGAGGACGAGAACTCGCATCCGCGCCGATAAGAACCCGGCCTCCACAGGACCCACTGTGGAGGATTCCGGAGGGCGTGGAGCCGCGTCCACAGGGACAGGAACCCAGACCCCTCAGGACCCGCGGCGGGAGGAGCAGGTGAGGAGAAAGCGAGGCCTGGCTGAGGGGGTCGCTGTTCAGGAACCCGCGGGGGAAGGGTCCGGCGCGGCTTCCTGCGCAGCGACCTGGAGTCCCCGGCGGGGCTGTGCGCGAGGCTGTCGGGTCTTCCCTCTCCGGGCTCTGGGGCCGCGCGTTCGTGTTTGTGTTTGTGTTTGTGCTCCGCGCCGACTGGGTTCCCGCCGCGTCCTCACGCCCTTCGCGTTCTGGGAGCAAGTGCCTGGGCGGTGCTCGCGCTCCCGCCGCTCTGGCCGTGCGGGGCCCCTCCCACTTCCGCCCGCGGTGCCTCCCACTTCCGCGCGCGGGTCCTATGTCTGCCCCGTGTCTGCGACGGCGTCGTGGGCAGTTCGGTGCCGATGGCCCCCGATCTGCAGATCGCTCCGCGCAGGACGGCCATGGTCACAGGATCGATCCCTCCACACCCAGGAGCACAGAGTAGCTTTCCATCTCTGTGCGTCTTCATCCATTTCTGTCCCCAGTGTCCTGTCCTCAGAGAGCAGGCCTGTCACCTCCTTGCTTAAATTTCCTCCTGGGCACTTCGTTCCTCCTAATGCGGTTGTAAATGGGGCCGTCTCTTCATTTTGCTTTCCGATGGGTCGTCATGAGTGTGTAGATGTGCACGTGGTGTTTGTGCATTGATCTCGTATGCTACGAGTGTACTTATTAGTTCTGTTGACCTTAAATATGACACTGCCGGGTTTTCTCAGCAAAAATGGGCTTATTTGGGAAGAAGAGAGTATTTGTCCTCCTGTGACTGGCGTATTTCACTCAGCATAATGACTGCAAGGTTCCGTCCACGTTGTAGCTGGTTGTAGCAGAATTCCCACCCTTTGAAAGGCTGAGCCATATTCCATTGTGTATAATAGACCACATTTTGTTTATTCCTCTGTCAACGGTCACTTGGGTTGCTTCCGTCTTGTGGGTGTTGTGAAGAAGCTGCTATGAACACGGGAACATGAATCGATGTTCACAGGATCGATTGTAGTGCATCTACATGTTGCACTACATGTTGCTCCAGGCTTTGCTTTCAATTTCTGGGTGTGTGTGTGCAGAGGTGGAGTTCTGTGTTAATTTTCTGAGAACCCCTATCCTATTCTCTACAGCCGCACCATGTTACTTTAGTCCTTTGTATGACAGAATGATATTGCTGTTTATGGGTCTACCCCAGTTTTTTTACCCATTCACCCACCGATGGGCATTTGCATAGGTTCTACCATTTGGCTACTGTGAACAGTGCTGCTGTGTATGTTTCTGCATGTGCTCTTTTTGTAAACTACTGTTTTCAGCTCTTCAGGATACACATCTAGGAGTAGAATTGTGGGGCCAAATGGTAATTCTGTGTTTTTATCTTTCTGAAGAAATGCCAAACTATTTTACATATAGGCTCCACCATTTTACATGAACACAAGCACGACTTAAGGGTTCCAATTTCTCAACATCTTTGCCAAAATTTGTTATTTTGTAGTTTTCTTGATTATAGAAATTTTAGTGCATGTAAAAGGGTATCTAACTATGGTTTAAATCCTCATTTCCATAAGGACTAATGATGTTTAACATCTTTTCATGTCTATTCACCATACATGATTTCACCATTCATGATTTCTCTGGGGAAAGGTATATCCAATTCCTTTGTCCATTTAAAAAAGTGTGTGTGTGTGTGTGTGCGTGTGTGTGTTTCGATGAGTTGTACAAGCTCTTTATATATTCTGTATAAGAGACTCTTACGAGACAAATAATGTGCAAATAGTTTCTTCCATTCTAGGTATTGTCTTTTCACTTTTGGGATAGCACCTTTTGATGTACAAAAGTTTTTAATGTTGAGGAAGCTAAATTGGTCTTTCTTTCCTTGCTTGTG